>NC_138373.1:149503485-149560164 GCF_054177405.1 Leptonychotes weddellii | reverse complement strand
CTCTGTCTGGACCGCCTCACCACGTTTATTCACTCAGTGAGCCTGCACTGGGGACCTGCGGTGTCTCCAGCACCCACCGAGGTGGTGGGGACAGAGAGATTAAAAAGAGAGAACTACAAAAAAAACAAAAACAAAAACAAAAAAAAACAAATAGCCACAGTTCTCGCCTTCATGGGACCACACGGCTTGTGGAAGCATATATAGAAACAAGTTTTTCCTATACTAACTATCCTTTATCCAGCCTTTACTACATGTCCTCAGAGACTTATCCAAGTGCATTATCAGAATCAGCTCATTTCATCCTCATGGCAGTCTGAGGAGGCAGGCACTATGACCATCCCCATTTTACAGATGAGGAAATTGAGGCACAGAGAGACAATTCGCCCCACCCTATGCAGCTAATACATGCTAAAGCCAGATTCAGATCCAGGCCATGTGGCTCCTTCACCACGATAACACTCTGCCCCAGGTGCCCCAGCACACAGGAAGGGATGGATCGCTTTGCTTAAGCAAGTCAGGGAACGCTTGACAGAGGAGGCGAGTTTGAGTTGAATTTTGATGGATGGATAGAAGTTCGCTGAGTCAGAAAGAGCAGGAAAAGCATTCTAGTAAGAAAGGTCAGTATGTCAAAAGTCAGAAGCATGCAATGACATGACATGGGAAGTTTGCTGTGGCTAGACCAGAGGGGACATGGGGACCAGGAGCGGGGACCAGGAGGCATGAGGCTGGAGATGGGCTGAGACCAAGTCACATGGGGCCCTGTGGACCTCATGAGGCACTGGTGTTTGGTCCTGTAGGCAGACAGGAGCCCCTGGAGGGCTACGAGGTGGACACTGGCTTATTCCCCCTCTCTCCCCTGCTAAGCAAACTTGACTGTGGCCCCATGTCCACGAAACACCCACTCCCGTGGGCCACTCTCTCCCCCATGCGTCCCTCTGGCTCACAGCTGTGCCATTCTCTCTCTCACTGACCCCCCCCACCACCGTGTTCCTCAGGGGCCGTGAGAGCCTCGAGCATTTTCCCGATCCTGAGTGTGATTCTGCTCTTCATGGGTGGACTCTGCATCGCAGCCAGCGAGTTCTACAAGACTCGACACAACATCATCCTGAGTGCCGGCATCTTCTTCGTGTCTGCAGGTAATGGCCTCTGAGCTGGGCAGGCCAGAACCCGGGCCTGCCTGTGGGGAGAAGGCCGAGATTTGGGTGCTCAGTGGCTGGGAGGACCTGACAAAGACAGGAGGGAGGGAGAAGAGGAAATCTCCAGGACTTGCAACAGGTCATGTCATAGGGAGGGCAGGTTGTGCTGGGGCTCCTGCCCCATAGTAACATCCAAGCCCCCGGCTGAGTCCTCCAGGAACATCCCCCAACCCTGTCTCTCAGCCCAAGGGCCCATCTCCCTCCCACCTTTTAGAAAAGGGTCCGAATCCCAGGTCTCTCACAGAATACGGGGCCTATCCTCACTGCCCTGTCCCCTCACTGTCCCACCCTGGGGGGAGCAAGCAGGCAGGCACCTAAAACCACATACAGGCACTTAAAACCTGTTACAGGACAAGTCACATTGCTTCAGATGCCAGAAAAAGCCTATGGCCATACTTACCACACCCCGGCCCCCAACAGCTCCACATGTGCTAATTCATTCAATCCTCTCCATGGCCCTCAAGAGGGAGTCCTATCACCCTCCGCCCGACCACACACACACACACACACACACACACACACACACTTTACAGGTCTGCAAACTCTGACTCAGGTCACCTTGCCAAAGGCTTTGAATCCAGGCAGTCTGGCTCCAGGATCCAGTGCCAACCCCCTGCTATACCAGCTTCAAACCTCAGTGCAGCCTTGAGCAAGTTACTTAACCTCTCTGCAATCCATTTCCTCCTTTGCAAACCCCCAGAACAGCACCACACAGCGAAGGCGGGTAGCAAACGCTCAATAAACAGTACCTCTTATTAGTAGTCCACGCATGGTGGTAGAATGCCTCCCTCTCCTCTCCTCTCCTCCCCTCGCTTTGTTTCCATCAGCCCTCCCCTTTGTCGCTCCCTCCAATGGCATGATCCAATATTTAGGCCATGCTTGCCACTAGCCCTCTCCGGAACCGGCCACGAAGGGCCACGCGGCTGCCCCTGTCCGTTAGTCCTGCCCAGGGCCTGACACCGCGCTGAGAACTAACCACCCCTCTCTCTGATCCCCCCCACCCCCACCCCGCACCCACCCTGTGCCCCGCAGGTCTGAGTAACATCATTGGCATCATAGTGTACATATCTGCCAATGCTGGAGACCCCTCCAAGAGCGACTCCAAAAAGAATAGTTACTCGTACGGCTGGTCCTTCTACTTCGGGGCCCTGTCCTTCATCATCGCCGAGATGGTCGGGGTGCTGGCCGTGCACATGTTTATCGACCGGCACAAACAGCTGCGGGCCACGGCCCGCGCCACGGACTACCTCCAGGCCTCGGCCATCACCCGCATCCCCAGCTATCGCTACCGTTACCAGCGCCGCAGCCGCTCCAGCTCCCGCTCCACCGAGCCCTCACACTCCAGGGACGCCTCCCCCGTGGGCATCAAGGGCTTCAACACCCTGCCGTCCACGGAGATCTCCATGTACACCCTCAGCAGGGACCCCCTGAAGGCCGCCACCACGCCCACCGCCACCTACAACTCCGACAGGGATAACAGCTTCCTCCAAGTCCACAACTGTATCCAGAAGGAGAACAAAGACTCTCTCCACTCCAACACAGCCAACCGCCGGACCACCCCCGTATGAAGCCCGCGGGGGGCCTGGCGGCGCCGCAGGAAAGCCGCGCAGCCCCCCCCCTCGCGTGGGCCCCCCCCCCCCGAGGTGGGGGGGGAGGAGGGGGCGGGAACCCAACCATCCACTGGGGCGGGGACCTTCCAAAAGCAAAAAAAAAAACAAAAAAACAAAAAAAGAGAAAAACGTAACAAGCAAATTTAAAAAAAAAGAACAAAATATAAGAGGAACAAAGAAGCAAAACGACAGGAAATGTGACAAAAAAAATATTAACCGAGGGAAAGAAAAACAAACTTAAAAATAAAAAAAGCGAGCGAGGTTAAAAAATTAAAAATAGACAATAAATCTAAAAGAAAATGCATGATTTCCCATGTACCATTATTTTAACATTTAATAAAAACCAATCTAAATGAAAAAATAAAAGGGAACCAAGATAACATTAAAGCAAAAAATGAGGAGCAGAAAGGAAGGGGGAATGTTCTCTGCATTTATCAGGGGTTTATGTTCCTTTTTGTTTTAATGCGGGCGAGTTACTTTTCTGTTCTTTTTAACCCCAAGCGGGCTCTGCCTCCCTGGGCGAGTGGGGGGTGGAGACTCAGGGGCCCCAGGGCCAGGTGAGCCCCTCGGTCACTGCCAGGTCCCTGGAGCCTCTGGATGGGTGCCCCAGAAACGCTGGGCAAGCTCTGAGGCTTGAGAGCCGGCTCCACGCGGCATCGATGGGGCAATTGTAGGCCTCCAGGTGACCCTAGAGTCCTTGGTCCCTCCTGTCCGAAAGGTGCCTGGAGGGGGGTGCACTTGGGACTTGCCCAGCCCCCAAGTTCCCAGTCCTTAATGGTCCTTAACCCACTGTGATGACTTCCTAGGCCTTGAGGGAGGGGAAGGAGAGGGGATGGCTGCCGTTGGCTTGCGAGATGCCCAAAACCCTGGAATCCTCAGGGTGAGCTTCTTGGGGTCACCACCCCAAGCTCCTGCCCTCGGGAGCAGGAGATGCTCACCCCCAGGGGGGATATAAAGCAGCTCTCCCTCCTCACCTCTCACCTCAGGGCCACCTCACCTGATGACCCTGGGGCGATGGTGGACCCCCAGACTCATAGGCCCCCCCCAGCCCCCTGGGAAGGGGGCTTATTGACCCTTTGGGGGTCCTTGGACTCACTGAAGCCCCCCTGGGGCCCAGCGGGTCCAACAACGACACTGCAAAAAGGTTTCTTTTTACAAAAGAAAAAGGAAAAACAAGTGGTGATTTTTTTTTTAATAAAAAAACCACAGACTATAAATAAATGTAAATATATAATAAGTGGATTTACTTGCAAGAAAATCAGATAGTATTTTTCTTTTAATTCTTTTCCAGCTTTAAACTGTGAAAACAAAACAATGGGGTGGGGTGGGGGACTTAAAATTTAGCAGGGAACTTGTAAAGAGAAAACAGAAAACAAATATACAAATCCATTAAAAAAAAAAAAACAAACCCTGCTGGGAGAGATCAGGGCTGGGCTCAAGGGGGAGGCAGAGGAGGAGGGCCCGGGGGGAGCGGCAGGGAGGTTGTACGACAGAGATCTCTTCCTTATACCAGGAAGGTGCTGCTAATGCAGAAAAGAGAGAGAATCACGACGGAGAACCAGGTCTACACGAAGATCGCACACCCACTCCCACACACTCACATGCACACAGACACGGTCCTCCAGGCCCCGTGCTCCAATCCACCGGGATACACACTTGGTCTAAACCCTTCCCTCTCCATACACAGCCAGAGGCAGGGTTCAGGGAACACTGACTCCTGCCCTCCAAAGCCATTGACAACACCACCACACACACACACACACACACACACACACACACACACACACACACACACACCACTAGCATGCATGGAAAGGACCCCAGTCTAAAATCCAGCTCTGGATTCTGGAATCCCTTGCAGCGGTTGCCTCTCTGGGCCTCAGTTTCCCCTATACGTAAGCATACAGATTGACCTAGATGAGCTCCAAATGCCTATTCTTATTCTTGGTGTCGATGACTTTTAAGATCTGCCACCTGCCCAGAGGAAGATGCCAGGGATGACCGAAATAGCAGCCATCCAGCCCCCAGACATTGAGAACATTCCCAAATCATCAGTCAGCCTCTCAGCCACACACACACACACACACACACACCCCATATGCCTCCTCACTGTGCTCCCAAACCCCTGGCCCCACATCCAATGTCAGAGCAAAAATACATACATGTGAACAAACGTATCCTGCCATTCAGAGAGAGGGAAAGGCACCAGAGGTCCCCAAAGTCACTCTTCATTTCGTGTCCCCTTTCTTTAGTGCCATAACCCAGTCACGGAGAGTGAAGGGGGCTTCTGAGAAGAGATCAGCTGCCAGGCCTTCCCCACTATCTTTGGGGGTCAGAGAAAAAGAGGATCCTCTGGGGTTGGCTGGGAGGGGTTCAGGTCAAGGGGATGGAGGAGATGGCTTTACAAAGTTTGGTCACAGGTTGAGGACCAGCTCCCAAAATAAAGCTGACGCCACGGACTAAAACCTGGGGCGTCCCGTGTTGCTCCCCGCTCTTCCCAGAGGGGAGAAGGCCGAGTTCAGACGGAGAGGGACCCAACAGCTTTCTCGAGTGCGAAGTTCAGCCCAGCCTGCTGGCCACCCTGCTGAGGGTGGGGGCCCCTGCTAGGCCCATAAGCAGGTTTTGCTTTGCCTCTTTCTTGACCCCAGCCTGGCCTGAAGTTCCGAAAGCTGAGCTCTGGAGAGTTGTGGGGAGTGGCTCTTGAGGCTTTCGGGGTGCTTGCACACTCCCAGCCACCCTTCCTGTGTTTTGTCCGGGAAAGGAGAGCTCTGTTTTCAAGTCAGCTGCAGCGGGAACCCTAAACTCAGCCTGAGCCACAAGGCAGAACATCTGCCCGCCCAGCCCCCCAGTGCACAGAGGCCACAGGCTCCGGACAGAGGGACAGAGTGCTTGGCGGCCAAGGCCAGTGCGTGGCGACCCAGCGCTTCTCGGTCTGGGCAGAAATCACAGTCTCTCCCTCCCTCGCCCCACCAGCTTCCAAACCCAAACCTGAAAAGATGAAGGACTAGAGAGATGGAGAGGCCCCAAGAACAGAGCAAACAAGCAGGTGCTGGTCGAAGGACAAAATTGGCCCCAGTTGTGGCAGAGCGTTTGGGATGGCACCGGCGCCTCTTTCCAGGCTGAGGCCTGGGTCCCGGGGCTGCTTGAAGAAGGCCATCTGGGTGGGGGCGAAACCAGCACTGCTGAGAAAGGGCTAGGGGACCCGGAGGGAAGGAGCGGGGAGCGGGACTGCAAAGGGCGCTGCTTCCAGGGTGGACGGTTGCTCATGTCCAGCTCAAACCAGTTCAAGAAACCAACCTCTGTTTTATTTTCTTGGTGGGTCCTTTTTTTTTTTTCAGACTGTTAACAGAAAAAAAAAAAAATTTTAAAAAGCAGAAAACTTAAAAAAGAAAAAAAAAAAAGAAAAAAATCCTGGTACATGAAATAAAGATTTTTTTTTATAGCTTGGTCCTCATGTCAGTGGATTTCTTTCATTGCTTTCCCCATCCCGGCATCCCCATTTAACACAATCCTAAAGCTGCAGATTCCCAGAGCTGGGGGATGGGAGGCTTAGAAGCCATGCAGGAGAGTGTCCCCACTCCCGAGGTCATGAGTCTCCTCTTAAATATCCCTTAGGGATACTTGCACACACCTCCAGTGACAGGGAGCTCACCCCCTCCATAAGCAGTGTTTATTGGTCAGAGTCTCCTCCACAAGATGAATTTTAATCCATGTCCTCCTTTGAATCCAGCAACACTGAATGAATGCCTTCCCTTTCCAACACATGTCCTTGAGTTTCCTGTTTTAGAATAAACCAGCTCCACTCAACATCCCAGTGACTCTCCAGGGTTTCAGTTTTTCCCATGCAAGTGTGCAGCCTAGAATGAAAGTGACCCTGCAGGGGTACTCGGAGGGCTCCCTCCTCAGAGGGGACTGTGGATTGGGAGACAAACGGAGAGGGGCTAGCAGGGAGCCCTGGGACTCTCCTAACTTGGAGAGCTAGGAAAGGCAAAATGGGACGTGTCCTAGTCGGCTCAGGCTGCTGTAACAACAAACACGCCCTTGTCTGGGGGGCTGAAACGACAGACATTTACTTCTCACAGTTCTGGAAGCTGGGTGGTCCAAGATCAAGGTGCCGGCAGATTGGGTTTCTGGTAAGAACTCTCTTCCTGGCTTGCAGATGGCCACCTTCTCTCGTGTGCTCATGGGGCACGAAGTTCTGGGCTCTCTTCCTCTTCGTATAAGGTCACTACTCCCTTCGTGGAAGCCCCGCCCTCCTGACCTCATCTAACCCATTATCTCCCAAAGACCCCCACCTCCAAATATCCTCATACTGGAGGCGAGGGCTTCAATATATGTATTTCCGGGGGCCGCAAACTTTCAGCCCATCACAGGATGCCAACAGGAGAACTTGACCCTTGACATTGGCGAAAGGCCCCGCTTGCAGGCCGCTCAAGAGCCAGCCCGCCCATGTGCAGCCCGGCTCTGGTCAAACTGCCAGCATCAGGGATTTGAAAGAGAGCTGTAAACACCTCTCAAAATCCATTAAGTACATTTAATTCAGTTCCTTTTAACTTGTAAAAAAAAACCCGTCACACTGAAGAGGAGGGGAGGAAAGAAGGTATTTCAAAACCAAATCAAGATTTAAAAGGCAAACAAAAAAGAACTCCTCTGTTGGCAAATTGTAAAATGCTTCCTTCCTCCTTCTTCCATTGCTTCTCTGGGCCCACCTTCCCATCACCACCTTCCTGAATTTATTATCCTTAACTAGGAAGGTCAGGTGCACTCGCAACGGAACGAAAGCATGACAAACAGGAAAATGGAAAGCTAACCAAAGCTTGTTTAAAAATGAAAACATGTTAGGGGCGCCTGGGTGGCTCAGTTGGTTAAGCGACTGCCTTCGGCTCAGGTCATGATCCTGGAGTCCCGGGATCGAGTCCCGCATCGGGCTCCCTGCTCGGCAGGGAGTCTGCTTCTCCCTCTGACCTTCCTCCCTCTCATGCTCTCTGTCTCTCATTCTCTCTCTCTCAAATAAATGGATAAAATCTTTAAAAAAATAAATAATAAAAAAAAATAAAAATGAAAACACGTTGTTCTGAAAAGAGAAAAGAGCTTCATTCCGTCTACTGACATCCATGATCACAGACCGCCATGGAGGTCTCATTCATGTCAATAGCTGGGCTTCACTGGCCTGGTTATTTTCATATTTTCATTTGGAAAGCCAGAAGAGTGACCTACGCATGAGCTTAGAAACAGCCATGATAACACACAGTGATGGGCACGGGGGAGGGTCCCAGATGTCACAACCCCTGTCCTGACACAGACCCAGGCTTCTTCATGAGCTCTGGAAGATTGGGGCCTCTGGGGGAAGGGGGACACTGTGTATGATGTGGGGAGGAAGCTTAGTCATTGTACACGTCTCCTTGGGGCCCAAGAGAAAGGAGATGTATGTGGAGGAGACCCAAGTGACACAGATGGGAGAGAAGACCATCTGCACACCATGAGGCCCCAGAAAACTCCACTCCTGAATTGGCCAACATTCAGAAGTCCCTGCTCCACCCAAGTCCCCTTGGGCCACACCGCCAAGCCCCGCTACGGTCTCGAGCATCTCTTCCTCCATGCTCACCCCTAATATTTGCAGGCCCCAGGGTAGGGGTACAAATCAAGCCCACATAGCATAAATCTGAATATTTAACAGCTACAAATCAAATGAACAAACTTTCAAATATGTTCCATCCTTCTCTCCTGACCAACATTTCTTCATAATGACCTAAAAGATTCGGTGCGAATTTGGAAATCTCAACCTCGTCGGAATTCTGTACCCAAAAAGCAGCGTGGGGCAACCCCACCCTGGCTCCTAGCCCCCAGCCCAGCCCCCTTCCCTTCCCACCTCCAGCTCCACTCAGCTCGAGCAGGGCCCCTCCCACAAAGGGGCTGCCCAGCCCTGCCTGCACATCCACAATTCCAGCTCCAGCCACCCAAACAACTCCTTGGCCACACCTCGGGCCACCCCGACCTCAAGACGAAAGGTAGCCAACCCTGGAGGCTGGCTCAGGATCCTTTGGGCAGAAGTTCTTGGGTAGCAGGCACCAGAGAGAAGTCTGAGAAACTCAGGGTAAGCACATCCCCATGGAGGGGGGCAGTGGCCCAAGGAGGGCCCGAGCAAGGTTCCCCAAAGCCCAGTGCCCAAAGCAGGGGTCCCTCTTGTCCAAGTCTGGGGTTAGCACAGCCTCTCCCGCCCAAGGGTTCTGACTCCCTGAGGGCAAGAGGCCACTGAGCTCAGAAGACCTATCCCTTCGTGCAAAAATGCACGGCTGGAGTCCAGAGAAGACAAGCAACACATCCACACCTGCACAGTGAACCGGCTTCAAGCAGGCTCCAGGCCCCAGCCTCCCGACCTCCGCAGTCCCCAGCCACTCCTTCGGACAGAGGTTTGAAGAATCCCTTCTCCTTCCTCCTCCACTCATGCTCTAGGCTTAGAGTTCCCTCCTCTCAGTAGTGCTAACCTCACCAAACTCCGAAGGCTCTGGGAGCGTCTGCAGGAGGGGTGGGGGCCCGGGGAGGGAAGGCGGCTGTCTGGGTGAGTGTCTAGACCTGCCTAACAAGGAGCATTAGTTTGGACTGGCTTCCAAGCCAATCGCTGAGAATGCTGGCCGGTAGCCAACAGCCGCCTGCTTCCCTGGTGCACAGGTTCTGGAAAGAAGTGTCTCTGGGCCAGCTTGCCGAGAGACTTCTCCCAGGCCCGAGGAACTTGACCGGCTGCCTTCTCTGCCCCGGGCTGGCGCAGGAGTCAATCCAGCAGGGTGCTGGGGCCGCCTCCTGTAGGTCCGCGGGAGCCAACCCTGCGCATCCCCCCAACTCTGTGTCCAAGATGCCACATGGTACCTCGAAAACGGCCACGGAGGGAGGGTTTACGCCACAGAAAGGGGCAAATGCTATAAACCAGGGACTTTTTTAAAAATGAAGAGCTGATTATCAAACATTTACCCGCACACCAGTGCATAAATCCGTAGATATGGTGCGTGCATGTAGGTTCACTTCTGCACACCTTCAAGATACATCCTTACCCCCCCACGGTGTGTGTGCACATACACATTGTTATGCACGTGCGCGCACACACGCTTCTGGAGTTAGAGCCACTCACACAAACATACTCGTTCAGTCTGTCAGCTTTCATTGACCACGTCCCCTCTTCCCAGTCCTTGATCCTGGTCCCAAGTGTACAGACATGACAAGCATATGAGCTTTCCTGCAGGAAGCAGGGCCATGAACAGGGAAACGGAGGATTGCTGAGAAATAGGATCAAGCCGCACCAGGGCGTGGAGAGGAGTGGGGACTCATCCAGGGCGCGGGGTGCCCAGAGCAGCAAGGCTGTGCGCACCCACTGCGCCTCTTTCTCTGCACACGTAATCTGTGCACCCACAGGCTCATCTGTGCACCTGCTTCCTGGGGCTGCCCCTGCCTGATTCTCAGAGACAGAAGAGGACCACTCGGATGCTTTTCATTCATTCATTCATTCATTCATTCAGCTCCCATTACGTGCTGTTCTGTGCTCAGTGCTGGGGGGAGTGGCAATGAAGACAAACACGGTCCCGCCTCCTCTAAGTCCTGTTCCAGAGGGGAAGCAGGAAAATTCGCAAGTTAAGAATCAAATAATCAGGGACGCCTGGGTGGCTCAGTCGGTTAAGTGTCTGCCTTCGGCTCAGGTCATGATCCTAGGGTCCTGGGATCGAGCCCCGAATTGGGCTCCCTGCTCTGCGGGAGGCCTGCTTCTCCCCTGCCTGCCATTCCCCCCTGCTTGTGCTTGCGCGCTCTCTCTCACTCGCTCCCTCGCTCACTCTGTGTCAAATAAAAAAAAAAGAATCAAATAATCATATCACAAATTTTCATGAGTGCTACAAAGTACATGCATTGGGGTGATGATTTAAAAAAAAAAATAACAGGGGTTGACCTCGCCTTCAGTCATCTGAAACTTAGTGGCTTAAAACCACAATAACCATTTTCTTATCCCTCACAATCCCATGGTTCTTCTGCGCCACAGGATGATGATGGGGGCGGAGGGGGGGCTGCAGTCATCCGAGGGCCTGACTGGGCTGGAACCACCACAGGGCCTCACCCACGTGCTCTAGTCGATGCAGACTGTTGGCTGGGAGCTCAGGGAAGTTCTAGACCTGAACCCCTCATTTCTGCCCCCTGCGGCCCCTCTATGTGTCTTGGGCCTATCACAGCATGGCAGCTGGGTTCCAAGCAGCAGAAACTGGAGGCTGCTCATCATCCGAGGGCCTAGCCTCAGAAATCTCAACATTCTGTCTACATTCTGTCTGTCAAAGCAAATCCCAAGGCCAGTTGGGGCGGGGGGGTAGAAACCAAGTCCACCTCCGGCTGGGATCAGCAACGAGCAGCGAGAGGGGCGCAGCCATCAGACACCACCTTTAAGCTTAGATACTGCAACCCCTTTAGATTGAGCTGTCAGTATAGGCTCTCACTGATAATTTCAGCTGAAATTTTCAGGGTAAGGAGGGTGAGCCCGACAAAAATAGGGGATGGGAGAGGAGGGAAGTTTCTAGGAGGAGGGAAAAGCATATGCAAAGCTCCTTTTCCTGAGGCGGAAAAGAATTCGGCCTGTGAGTAGACATAAAAGATGACCAAGGTGATTACCCCTGATGAACAAGGGACAAGTGACATGGGATGAGTAGGAAGAGGTGGGCAGGGGTCAGTCCTCACGGGACAGGACTTTGGATTTTATTCTAAGTGCAAGGAGAGCCCTGACCCACACATGACAGGGAAAATCACCACTGAGCTTTCTCTGCAAAATTCACCAAGCCAGGGCTAGACACTGTAAGGGGACAGATATGAGTAAGGTACGTCCCTTTCCTACATCCAGGCACCCTGGAAAGGAAGAAGAAGCAATATGACAAAAAGCACAAGCTTCCTGGCAAGCAAGACAAGAAGGGAAACATCACAAGTTCTGTAGCTTTCATTGTCAAAGCCAACACTTCGGTTGCTACAGAGAAGAAAAATTGTTTCTCGACCTCGAGCTCTCTGAAGAAGAGAGAAAACACACATGAAATGATATTTAACAACTCAAGGCTAAAAGTAGAGAAGGCCAAAAGAGGAGCCCAGACAGAACCAAGATGGAAGCCTCAGCATCCTTGCGTCTCCAGGCAGCCATCCTCTGAAAACAGCAGGAAAGGGCAGGTGGGAGAGCTTGGGCAGGAGAGTTAGAAAGGCCTGGATTTGCAGCCTTCACCAGCTGTGTGATGCAAGCAAGAGACAGCCTCCCAGAGTCTTCACGTCCACATCTGCATTCGGGTTTGATAATCCCTACATAGGATCAGCAGCCAGGATGCACCCAGGAGACCTTGAACGTGAAAGCTCCCAGCACAGTGCCTGGAAGTATGTGGTGCTCAATGAAGAGTCATAATATTCATGGCTAGAATCTAGTCGGCTTTCCCTTTGTGCCGGGCATTAATTTAAACACTTTACATTTTAATGCTAACAGCAGCACTGTGAGATAGATCCTATTTATTAGCCCTGTTTTATAAATGAGGAAATGAGGATGGGAGAGGTTGAGCTATAGGACCAGAATCACACAACAGGAATATGGTGGAGCTGGGACAATAAACCAGGCAGTGTATTGGCTCTCCCATTCTAACTCCCATTCTACCCCCCTTCTCTAACAGTGGTCTCTAACTTGTTCCCCTTTTTATCTTCATCCCCCAGTGCATACCCATTCAGTCCTGCTAGACTGCCCACCCCTGAATAGAAGCGCCTCCCTCTATTGAACCATTGGCTCACCTCACACTCACCTCCCTCCCTCTCGTCTCCCAGAGATGCTCTGCCTCTCTCCTTGTCTTAGTTCTGCCCAATGGAGGTTTTGAAAACCAGGCTAAACTTTTTTTCCATAGGACAGTCCTTCAGGGTCCATTGCTTCTGCCTAACAGACTGGCGAAGGGCTAACAGAGGGAAGGCTCAAAGCTGGCCGTGAAAGATGAAGAGGATTCTTCTCATGGGCTCCTTGACCACAGAGACATGGCTCACTTATCACCTGCTTGGCACATGGCAAGGCCTCATAATCTTCTGAAGTGAATAAAGGTGAGCAGAATTGAAGTGAACTTAGTTGGGTTGAACTGAATTGGCCTGAACTGAATTGTAAGGCTGAATGGATGGAGGGTGAAGGGGCAGACAGATGGATAAATGGATAGGTGGACAGTTGTTAGTTGGACGGATGGGTGGATAGATGGATGATTGGATGGATATTTAGACGAATAGTTGGTTGGATAAATGGAAAAAATGGATGGATTTTTAGATGCTGGGATGATGGATGGATGGATGGACGGACGGATGGATGGGGTGGATTTAGTGACTGCAGCTGGTAGGGAAATCTGGTAACTAAAGGTACAGAGGTGGGAAACACTGAATAAATCAGTATGACAAGGGGAGAGGGCTCATGCCAGGGAGAAATAGACAAAGAAATTCTCCCTCCTATAGGGACAGATGGAGGTACTGGGGAGGGTGCGATACGAGTTATGTGCTCAGTGGCTACTGGGAAGGGAGGAGTTAACAGCAGGATGGCTCCCCCACCAGCTGCGACCAGGGTGACACTGACAGATTACAGCGTGTCCTCCGCACTAATAACGCTGCTGCGGCGCCCTCCTCCTGCCGCTCCCCAGCCGGCTCCAGCTCCGGTGGATCAATACCAAACAGCTCACACTGAAAATCCTCGGCCAACTGCCTCCAAGGCTTGGACACTTTAAAGCACGGAACCGCAGAGTGGAAGGGACCTTGGAGATCAGTTCATTCCCCAGACTGGGTGCTCCCTGGGCCAGGAATGGTATCCCATTCACCTTGGCATCCCCTGTCCCATCATAGGGCTAGGCAAGGACCAGGAGGATTCCCAAAGTTTGCTGAGTGAAGGAATCAACCACCCGGCCAATTCAGGAGTCCTCACAAAAACCTATCTTTGGCAATGGTCCTTCTGCCTCTACTTACATACTTCTAACCACAAGGGGCTCTCCACCTTTCCCAAGCAAACAGGACCTTCTTTTGTTGGCAGATCTGACCATTAAAATCATCTTCTCTATTTTAAATCCCACCCCCTTCCATGTATTTGTCCACAAACATCTATTTCCCAATTTCTTCCTCTTCCCTAGCCACCTCCCTTCCCCTGCCCCAAACCATCCAGTAATCCAGTCCTGGCCTCCTGGGATGCTAAAAGCACATGGTCAAGGAGGAATAAGAAGGAAATTCACACTCACTGAGCACCTGCTCTGAGCGAGATAGGCCAGCAATCTAAGCATGTTGTCTCACGTCATCCTCATGTTAACAGGAGGTGAGTGCTGTTACCCCCCATCTCACAGATGAGGATCCTGAGGCTCAGAGAGGGTAGGTCACGTGCCCAGAGTCACTCAGACACACAGCAGTAGAACTGGGGCTTGAATCCGGGTCCATTGCAGCCCAGGGGCACATAGCCTGAATATTTCCCATGCCTTTGTTCTCAGCCTCAGATGAGTCTGGAAAGGACTTAACCAGACCTCTAATCCCCCACCACCAAGGGAGGTGGAGCGGGCTGCCAGACTGTGGGCTCCTCACCCAGAGCTTGCTGCTTCTCTCTGTCTCCCCAACCCAGACTGTGGCCCCCGAATGGCGTTTCTCACGCAAGGGACCCAGGGCTCCTCAGAGAAATGGCGGATTCCAGGACTTGGGAAGGGAAAGTACAAGATGACTCCAGAACATTTTGTTCTTCCGGAAAGCCAGGAAGTTATCAAAAATGATGCAGGCTGGGTCACAAGACTCAGCGTCCAACATGAAGGAGCTCCCTGGGGCCAGAGATGAGACCATCTCAGCCTGGAGAAGGGGAAGACACCAGAGGACCTGGTGTTGTTATTTTGAAAACTGGTTTCAACACAGAAAGATGTGACAGTCAAACAAAATAATGTATACAGTACATACGGTTACATGCGTTATACGTATATTAGATCTAACGTCTAATAGTGTATCTACGTATAGGCTCCCACCCTCCGTAGGAGAGTTCGGCAGCTGTGAATGCTTGCTCAGATGCAGCCTGGAAACGTCCAGAGAAGGAGCCCATGCCCCCAGCCCATTCCAACCCCGGGCCTCTCTCGAGCCCTTCCGCTCCCCACCACCCTGGGGCGACGGGGTGATGAACCTCCGTGAAGCGCCAACTGGCCCTGAAGCTCGGGGAGGGAAGCGGCTTACCCAGAATTCCCTGTTGGTCACTCAGGCTGGACCTCCCGAACCCGAGTCCATGGCCTTGCCGTCAGCCCAGGCCCAGCGGCTCAGCTCTGGTGTACACTGGATGAGCTGGAACTGCTCCAGGAGTCAGCATGAGGGACAGTCCCAGCCCCCCATGGGCCACCAGTCTCCCTCTCAGTGCACCTCTATCCTTGAAAACCAGCTGCCTGTCATGGTGACAATCCCCTCCCCTCCCCCATGCGCAGCCTGGCCCCCACCCAGTCCCTCTCTGGGCCCCACTGGTCCTCATTCCCTCACCTGCTTCCTGTCACCGTGTCCTCTCCCCACCCCAAGTCCAGCCCTCTGCCTTCATACACACACCCCCTGCCACGTCCCCCCTTCCTCCAAGCCTTCCTGCCCCTTGCTCAAACCATAATTTAATGGTAAGACCCTTCAAGATCACCTGAAAAAGTCAGGATTCAATCCCCGACAGGCTGCTCCCAAAGCCCAGGTGGGGGATTAGCACCCACTTGTCTTTTCTTACCTTTTGGGCTTCTGTCTGGATAGAACATCTCTAAAAGAAAACACCAGAAACTACTAAGAGTGGTCACTTCTGGGGAGGGAGGGCTGGAAGCAGAGTTGTAAGCAAGAGCTCCTTCACTGCGCACCTTCTGAATTTTGTACCATATGCATGAAAAATCTATATAAAATTAATGAATTATTTTTAGTAAAGGTGACTGTTAAAAAGCAAAAAAGGCAAGTCCAGACTCCACCGTTTCTAGTTCTATGACCTCGGACAACTTGCTGCACATCAAGCCTCAGGTTACTCATCTGAAAAATAGGGATGTTAACAGCACCCGCCTTGTAAGGTCGGTAACAAGCCGACGCTCGGGAAGCGGTTAGCACCACGCATGGCAAATCGGCAGCGCTCAGTAAAGGTGAGTGAGGGTCTCCTCTTTGTCCATGTTCTCCAGCTCTCCTGAGCTCTTTGATGGCAAGAACCGCAGAGCTCAACTCTGGATCTCGAGCTCAGCACGCTCCTGGCATGACGATGAAAAGTCTTGAAATGCTTTCTTTCGTCTATGAGACACAATTCACTGTCCTCGGGATGGCTTTTGAGGCCCCTCTGTGGCTGCCCCGCTATCTTTCCTGCTGCACCTCCTCCCCATCCCCAAATGCACGATGACCTTTGACAGCGCTTTGCTTCTGTACACACAGCATCGTCCCTGACCCTCCCTTCCCTCCCCCTGCAGGCTCCTTTTGCCCGGTTAATATGCAAACTTGTCTCATCCTTCAAGATCCCAAGAAAGGCTCTGTCCTCTGTGTAGCTTGCTCCTTAGCCCCTGTAGACTCACTCACCCCCATGAACTTAGAACAGACCTCCAAGCAACACCTACCAAGCTGTATTGTTCACTATTTGCCCTCTGTCTTCCCCACGGCTCTGAAAGTCCCAGGAGGATAGGGGCTGTGTTTTTCATCTCTGTGTCCCCCGGGTTTAGCACGTAGCGTGCTCTTAGGGAGGGTTTGTTGAATGAATAAATGAGTGAATGAATGAATCATTCCCGACCACTCAGCCACCTGGCAGCCTTCGGGGGCCAAATTATGGTGAGTCACTCACGCGCTTCCCATGCCTCGTGGTGAAAGCAGTGATCTCTCTTTGCAGTCTCTTCACAGGCTCCAACCCAGACGCTGCACCTCTCAGCCTGAGTGCGTCCGGAGAAGCTTCCAGGCCTGGCCTGGAAGCTGCAGCTGGCGTGCTCTTGGGCACTGCAGCTTCGGGGAGGCCGAGTGGCCTGAGGGAGCCCACCTGCCTCTCCTCTCTCTGCTACAGATGCCTGCCGAAGCCCTCGGCAAGCGGGACAGGGAGGGGAGGGGACAGAAAGGCAAACATGGCAGCCCCTGTCCTCACAGACAGACACTGGCAATGGAGGACGTGCCTGGTCGCCCCCATTCAATCTACCACCTATGATTCATTGAGTGCCCACCGTGTGTCACTCTACTCTGTGCCTTTACGCAAGCCCTGGCACCTCTCTGAGCCTCAGTTTCCTCAGATGTGGGTGGAAAGATTCTCCTCATCTGATATAGCAGGATTATTTAGCAAATGGAACCAGATAATCTATGTTTCAGCATTATTGGTTTTGTTGTTGTTGTTGTTGTTGTTCATATATCTTAATAGAACAATAGTGACTAACTGAAGCCCTCTCCTCAGCGACCACGGTGACTTGCACATAGTAGGTGTTTAATTGATATTTGAGCCATTGAAATGCAGTCCTCGCGAGGGGCTGGACTTTTCATGGCTTGGGGAGCAGTGCCACCCTGTGGCCGAAACTCAGAACACACGAACCTTCTGGTAAACGGATCAGGCTGGGAGGGGGCTACTGGGAACCCCACAGAGGTGGTTCTAGGACAGAGGCGAGGAAAAGTCAGACTGACACCACAGCACAAGGAGAAATTTCTTCCCCGCCCCGCCCAGAGGTGGTATAGTGTCAAGAGTATACATAGGTACAACAAGGGTTTAAAGCAACACTCTGGATTATTTCTCCACAAATGGGTCTTTAGAAGAACCAGAGTGGCCAAGGAGCAGCCCAACTACATGCACAGGTGGTCTGGCCTGGCCCTGTGAACGACACTGAGCATCCTTCGTGCAAGAAGATTTGAACTGGCTCTACCATTCACGAGCTGTGTGACCTTGAACAGACTGCTGCCCTCTCTGGGCTCCAGTACTCTCATCTCTGTAATGAGGTCACAATCGCTGCACTGGTCACCTCAAACAGTTGCGAAGGTCAAAAGGTAAAAGAAAAGCATGACCAGTTTATAAATGGTCAAATGCTGTACAAACATGATGTGTGGTTTTTATGACTATTTCCAATAACAGTAATAGCTGGTATTTATTGAGCTACTCACTATGCTAAGCCCTTCACCATATAATTTCACTTAATTCCCACAAAGCCCTACAAAATAGGTACTTTTAAGAAGCCCATTTTGCAGATGAAGGCATTGAGGTTTGGAGAAGTTTAAAATTGTGTCCAAAGGCACACTCAACGAATAAGGAGGAAAGACAATATTCGAACTCAGGACAATGGAACCCCCAGATCGAGGTAGTCAACCACAATGCTATGTTGTCTCAATAGTTTAAGTCACTGAACAGGGATTTAAAGATAGTGCCTGGGGGTGCCTGGCTGGTTCAGTCAGTAGAGCGCGCGACTCTCCATCTCAGGGTCATGAGTCCAAGCCCCACATTGGGCACTGACCCTACTTAAAAAAATAAAAGATAAAAAAATAAAGAGGGGCACCTGAGTGGCTCAGTCAGTTAAGTGTCCAACTCTTGATTTCTGCTCAGGTCATGATCTCAGGGTCATGAGATCAAGCCCCGCGTCAGGCTCCGTGCTCAGCGGGGAGTCTGCTTGAGATTCTCTTCCTCTCCCTCTCCCTCTGCCCCTCTCCCCAGCTCATGGTTGCTCTCTCTCAAATAAATAAATAAATTAATTAATTAATTAAAGGTAGCCCCTGATATGCTATGGTAGATGTCTTGAAGAAAACAAAGTAATTATTGATGTTTCTCCTCTTTTTCCAGGGAAGTTGGCTTCATTCTCATCCCAATCTCAGCATCTCCTTTGACCTTGGAGTCTCCTGAGAGAGGGGAGCCCTTGGGCTCTGCACCCAGGGTCCTGTTCAGTCAAGGTCAGAGAATCCCAAAACATTCCCTTCCCGGGTCCATGCCCAGAAAAAGGCCGTGCATGCTCCCACATGCAAAGGAGTGGGAATGCCAAAGGCAGGCCGGGGACAGGTCCCCTTCAAGGTGTCTGCCAAACAGACGTGCCAAATCTGTTGGAAGAAGGTGGCTACTTCTCAATAGTCACGATGCCCCTCACCAGTCTAGAGTCCTTTTGAACTTATGAGTGTCCCCCTATCCGTTTTCTCATTATCTCGTCCCCAAGAATACTCCCTTGGGGTCAGAATCCTTAGCCCTACTCTACAGGCAAGGAAACCGAGGCTTAAGGAGATGAAAGGAGTTACCCATGGTCATGATGCAGGTAAGTGGCAGAGACAGGATCAAGATTCCAGAGTACAAATTGCAGACTCCCGAGGCCCACGGCTGTTTCTGGTGGACAGTCCTGGTTCTAGCCTGGGTGTGCCATCAGCTGGCTGTGTGATCACAAAAGCCACTGAGCCTTGGTTGCTTTATGGCAGAGATCCCTGCCAGCTCACAGGACTTGGTGTCCTCTGTGCACATCCTTGAGCTATAAAGACAAGGGTGTTCAGCAGCATTCAAAGGTATTATAGAGAAGCAGCTGGGCCGTGTCCTCCCCTGGGAAGCTTTCCCTGGCTGCCCACGGCTGAATTATTACCCTTTGTTGTACTCCCAGCGCACTCACAGCATTGCACTGTAATTTACCTGCAAATTCCCAAAAGGCCAGGCAGCAGGTACACATGAACATAAAGATGGGCATGTAGGATGCAATAGGGAAGAGTGGAGAGTGGGGCAAAGTAGAGAGATCCCCGGCCTGGACAGCAGTACCTATGCAGCTCCAGCTTCTTACCATCATGCACGAAAGCCTAGCTGGTGTTGCTAGATCATAAGAGAAGCCAAAAATCTGGACGTTTATGTGAAATCTGCTTTTTAAATGTAGACTCAAAATATCTTTCATTAAGCACTTTATAGGTATTGCAGCCCCTGAATCAGCCACACCCGCTTTCCCACTAGACTTTGAGCTACTCGAGAGCATAACTGGTTCTCTCTCTGAACTCTGAGTGGCCAACTCGGGGCCTGGATCCCCATAAGTGACCAACGATTGCTTTTGAAAGCGGCAAGATCTTGCCCCTGTCAAAGCCCCCACAGGCTTCCGGTGCCCATGCTAATCCAACTGGTGTGGATTAAGTGTTTATTGCACACCAGACACTGCTTTAAGCACTTTACCTGTTATCTGACTTAATTCTCACTACCTACTTACTATAATTCCACCCACTTTACAGATGAGGAAGCTGAGACTCAGATGGTTGCATGACCTGCCCAAGGCCATGCAGCTAGTGGTAACCTGGGTTCAAATTCAGGCAGTCTGAATTTCTAGTCCTAAGGCCACTGGGAGCCAGGGCGGGTAGCAGGAACAGAGAAAGAGAGCAACATCTGTGCTGCAGAAAGTGGGCCTGCAGTTCAGAGAGGGGCACCTATTAGCTCAACAGCCAGACTGAGCCAAAATCAGTGTTTGCCTTTGTCCCCAGGATCCCACATCCCAGCTTCCAATAGAAGAGCAAGTATGGGGCGGAGAGAAGGAGCCAAGGAGAGGCCTGGTTATTGCTCATCCCATTGAAACAATCAAGCAGTCCCAAAACCAGCTAAATGGTTCCAAAGGAAATGGGAGTCTATTTTGTCTCCTGTCAACAGGGCTGCAAATCCTGATATATCTCAGGCCCCGGCAGAAAAGCGGATGGCTCAGCACTTGGAGAGATGCCCGCACGAGGCAGGAAGTGGGGTGGATGATTCAACAGGTAGCTCTCTATTCTGAGAGCGGATCCTGTGATGGGTGAGTGTACAGCCAGCTGAGATAAAAAAATAAATTTGAATGCAGACCATCAGAACATACAGCAAGCTTCCCTTTCTTCCAGAGGACTTGAAGCGTCCTTTGGGGCTTTAATCCCTCCAGGTTTTCTATTTTTAAAAATTTGCTGGGGCAACAAGGCTCTTCGGAGGCTGGGGTGAGCTGGTGACTCAAAGGCTTCCCTTCCTCCCAGCACCCCCTCCGACAGAGGATAAAATGCTGTGGTTCTATGGAGTCAGCCTGAGGTACCATGGTCCCCACCCTCAGTCTTTCTCATCTGTAAAACGGGGCAGCGCTCTCTGCGTCGTCACTGAGACAGAAGGGTCAGTGCACGTCCCCAGTTCCTCATCTGAAACCCTTGGGACTCAATGTGTTTGATTAACCTAGAGCTCTTTTCATTCAAAAATGCATATGGAGAGTCTGCTGTATATTATGGAATATGCCCAGTGAGCTCTGGGACATATTAAGGGTATTAAGGGTATTCTATAAACCCTTTAATTTTTATGCAACAAAATGTATAAATAGTCATACTAGATGGAATAAGATAAAGGTTATAAATAACATCCTCTCCAATTCACATCAGGTTGGCCAATAAGCTCTTGCCCCAACCTCATGAGAAAGCTTTTGGTTTTCAGAGCTTTTTTGGATTTGGGGATTGTATCTGAGGGCCAGCTTTGGTTTCAGGCACAGCTGGATGACCATTCCAATTGCACCTCTCCCAACTGGCTGACCTTGGGCGAGACACGTCTCCTCACTGCACCTCTATTTTCTCATCTAGAAAATGGGGCAATAATCCCTGTGGAGGTTCATGAAGGCACACAAGGAGGTGCAGGTCCCCGGCCACGCTGAAGGATCACCACCAGGAGACCTGGGTGAATCCATCAGAACAGTTTGGGGTCTATCTGCACACAAGGTAGGAGACAACTCCCTTTAACCAATGTCATGAAGCAGCTGTGTAAACAGATGATCCATCTATTAATGGAGAGCACGAGAAATACAACCGTCAGCAGGACAGGACACTTTTGTTAGCCTGACCAGCATCTACTGCCCTGCAGTAAAAGCTCTGTGAGGATTCAGGGTCTCACAGGGCCGCTGGGTAGGAGGGAGACAGAACAAGGAACGGCATTATTCTGAAGAAGCGTTTCTCAGCAGAGGTAGCTTGAGGGGACAGCCTCGCCCAGGAAATGGGGGTGCTGCTCCAGTCAGTGTGGTCAAGAACCTGCTCCCCAGACAAAGCCAGCCCCTGGCTCTGTGACTCTCCCTTTCTGTGTTTCCACTCCCTCCTCCATTCCTTCAGAGCAGCTTTCTCTTGATAAACCATGACCACATGTCAGGCCTCCTCCCAGCCAGATTCCCTCGGAAACTCTTAAGTCACACGTTTGCTGGCAACCAACTGATGACTTAGAAAAGGCCAGTTTGGGGTGCCTGGGTGGTACAGTAGGTTGAGGGTCTGACTCTTGGTTTCGGCTTGGGTTGTGATCTCAGGGTCATGGGATCGTCGTGCCCCATGTTGGGCTCTGCGCTCAGTGTGAAGTCTGCTTGGGACTCTCCCTCTCCCTCTGCCCCTCCTCACTGAGCACTTGCTCGCTCGCTCTCTCAAAACAAATAAATCTCACAAAAAGGAAAGGAAAGGAAAGACAAGACAAGACAAGAAAAAAGAAAAAAGAAAAAGGCCAGTTTACATCCGTGGCAGATTTGAAGCTCCTAAAATGGTCATGAAAACACTTCTCACTCCACAGACTCTTCCAGAACCTGTGCCTCTTGACAGGCAGGCCTGTGGCTCGCTGGCAACCAACAGAAGGGGTGGGCTTCTGAGACTAGGTTGTAGAAGGCCACACAGCTTTCAGCTTCCTAGCCAGAATACTTGTTCTGGAAATCTTCAGCCCCCATGTGTGTAGTCTGACTGCCCTGAGGCCGCCACATTGTGAGAAAGCCCAGCTCTCTCTGTGGACTCCCCACATGGTGAGACTCCGAGACTAAACAGAGACAGAGAGAAAGAGAAGGGGCTAGCCAGCCCCCAACTACTCCAGCTCCACCTACATCCAACTAATATAGCCTGGGAGACCCCAGGCTAGAACCAGCCAACCCTTCCCAAATTCCTGACCCACAGAAACCAACAGAGATGATAAAAGGATTATTATTGTTTTAAGCTGCCACATTTTGGAGGGATGTGTTACACAGCAGTAGATAACCAGAACAGAGGGCAATTTTATTTCCCTCCTGCCTAGGGTGACCAAACTCTCAGTTTGCATGGAACCATCCCAATTTATACCTTTTGTCTGGTATAATTTTTTTCACGTTTTTTAAAAGATTTTATTTATTCATTTGAGAGACAGAGAACATGAGGGTGGGTGGGGGGCAGGAATAAAGGGTGAGGGAGAAGCAGGCTCCCCACTGAGCAGGGAGCCCAGAACGGGGCACGATCCCAGGACTCTGGGATCATGACCTGAGCCAAAGGCAGACACTTAACCAACTGAGCCACTCAGGCGCTCCATCTGGTATAATTTTTGATAGTGACTCCTTTGTCTCCCAAAAGGGCCCCAACATGGATGGCAAATTATATGGTCAAGTTTTCAAGGACACCACAGATCCTGACAACTCTTTGCCTCACAGTCTAGAATAATCAAAATACACGAGATGCCTCATGTGTAGGCAGCCTTCAAGGAATATGCTTGCTTTCTCGTCCCTTCCCTGTCTCCCCATTTTGTTCTGTCTGGATGCTCAGCAGTTTTACCAAGGGATGTCTTCAGGAGCAGCCCCCTCAAAAGCTCCAGAGGGCCTTCCCCCAGTAAATGGGCCTCAGGGAAAACGGGGCATCTGCTATGCAACACAGCTTCAAGACAAGCCCAGGGCTTCCCCTTTTCACCAGATTCCTGTCACTGAGCCCCTCCCACGGGGAAATTCTGGAGCTGCCACCAATATTCAGGATAGGAAGGGTCTGAGTAAATTAGAGATAGCAGAGGCAAGAGACAGAGGAGGGGAGTGAGAAAGAGAACCTTCCAAATCTCAGGAAAGGCCTTCCCCACCACCCTGTAAGGAATGGAAGATATTGAATCCACAAAACTGCTCTCAAATCCTGGCTCAGCTGTTACTCACTGGACCAAGGACCCAATTGGCCTGAGCCTTCTCCCCACCCACTTTAATGGGAGGGTTGATGCCTGTCTCAGAGAACTCTCAGAAAGAATCAAAGAGATGATTAATGATATAAAGCACGAACACATCGTCTGGCATATAGTAAGCACTCAAAAATGCTACTTCCCTGTTGAAGGTATTGGAGGTTCCTATTAGAAAATGCCTTTGCCTTGTCTGGCAGGGACAGGCCAGGACAGAACAGCACAAGAGGCTGGTCAGAAAACAGGAATAATGGTGTCTCTCATTTCTAGACACGACAGGAGGGGATGTATATGGAGGGCCCGGCAGTCACCTATGGCTCTCCCTTTTTCAGTTTAGAAATTGCTTTGCAGTCACTGACTCGGCTAGACTGGGAGCTATTTGAAGACAAGAATCTCACTATCAATCATTATATACACAGGGTCCTGCTGCAAAGGGGTGGCTCTTAGTGACACCCATTGAATGAATGATTTCAATCCTCTAATCAATTGACTTAGTTAGTCAACCAATACTAATTGGGCACCTACTTTATGTCAAGCACTGTTCTAGCAACTGGGAATACAAGCCCTATTCCCACCCTCTCAGGGTGCTCCATGTGATGGAACAGACACGCAGATCAAATAGGTACACACATAATCATTTAATTACCATTGCCACAAGCGTTCAGAAGGGGAAGCACAGGGAGCAGGAAGGAAGGTGTCCCCAAAGAAGTGACATTTGACCAAGAGCTGAAAACTCGTCAAGGAACAGAGATGCCTTCCAAGCAGAGACAATAGCTTTTGGGGAGACCCTGAGGAATAAGGAATGGCAGAATGCAGCCACTGGAAAGAATGTGGGCCAATCAAGCTCAATGAAGATGCCCAAGCCAGCAGCTGAAAAGGAGCTCATTCGCCCTGGCACTGAGCAGGCTCCATGAAGATGATGGTGCCTGGATGGTGCCAGAGAGGTTAGAGGAGAAAGAATGTGTTCATGTGGGGAGGGGCGGGTATAGAGAAGGAAGTTAAGAAGTCCCCAAAAAGGAGGGGAGAAACCAAGCAGGAATCAGAGATCCCAGAGGAGGGGAGAAAAGTAATTCCAGAAGTGGCCATTTTGTTAGAATTCTGACAAAGTGGAAGGCGTGGGGAAATGAGGCCCAAGTGGCACTTGAGGTGACACTAAGAAATAGACAAAGGAACCAGAAATGTTGACCAAAAAGAAATCCATAGAGGGTAGAGTGGCATCAGAGAATGAGCTCCCCAGGACTGGGCACATCCAAGCAGATGTAAGCGGCTCCCAGGCTCTTCCCTGCTCACTCCCTCTTACCCTCCAGTCTCTACTCAAATGTCACCTCCCCAGAGGGGCCTCCTTGAACCCTGCCCTTATAAGTGCGGCACCCAGACCATTCTCTAAGACAGAGCCCTGGTGAAGCATCGTTACCTCCTTGTCACATCTCTATACGCCTGCCCAGTGTCTACCTTCCCCCACTTAAAAGTACCCTCCTTGAGGGCAAGACCCTCACCCACTCTGCTCCCTGTTGCATCCCACACCTAGCCTATACCAGGCACATGGAAGGTGCTCCACAATGTGTCTGTGGAATGAGGAAATAAAATCCCAGCTTTGCCTCTCACTGGCTGTGTGACCTCGTGTTAGTGACAGTACCTCTCTGAGCCTCATTCTACCAACTGTAAAATTTGTATTAAAATATGGTCGCTATGAGCTTCAGATGAAATCAGGGACCTTGTCACTTCTAAATTGTGATGCTACTGTTAGCCATTGTTGGTAATAATGAAAAAATTAGTCACTCAATCACCCAAAGGCAGTGTTTGTGCCTCTCCAAAGTGGGAAGATGCTGTGAAATCTTTTGAGAAATGGGGATCTGCCCTCAAACCTGCATTTTTCTGGCAAGAATGTTAAGGTTTTTATTTTACAGCCTCTGAAAGCAGGATCCAGAGGCCCTGGATTCATTAAGCATTTCCTGGGCACGCTCTGGGTGCCAGGTCCTGTGCAGGGCCATGAGGTCTCCTCATGAAACAATGCAGCCACATGGTAGAGGAACGCAGGGTCTGGAGTACCAGAGGTGGGGGACACTGGTACCAGAGACAGACACAGCAACAGAGGGCTCCACCAAGTGCTGCGGACACACAGAAGAAAGGACCTGTCCGCAGAGATCCTCACGCGCCCAACAAACATTTTCCAAGCACCAACTGTGTGCTAATTCTAGGTGCTGGCAATCCAACAGTGGACAAGCTATGTAAGATCCCACCTCTCCTGAGGCTTCCATTTCTCCTAAGGAGATAAAAAAAACGAAACAAATAATTTTTTACAAGACAAATGTTAGTCATCCTGTAAAACACCAACAGAGAAGCAAAAGAAGCAGGAGCTGGGTGGCATCCTGAGTTCGAGATCCCAGCTTCTCTGCACTGCTCAGCCTAGAGCACTCCTCCATATCTCCATCTGGAAAATGGGAAGACTAGTAGGCTCGACCTCACACAGCTGTAGTGAGAATTAAATGAGTTCATGTAAATCCCCAAAGGAGCGCCAGGCCCCTGGTAGGGAGAAAGTAAAGGGCGTGAGGCTCCTCAGAGGGGTGGTCAGGAAATGTTTGTTTGATGAAGACACGAGTGTGTGAAGATCTAGGGGAGATGCATTCGGGGCACCAGAGGACAGCAGGTAAAGAGGTCTCCGGGCAGTAATGAACCTGGGTAGGACCCAGAAAGAGAATCCTGCCAGTGAGAAGCTGCCATTTCGAAATTTGCAGGCCACAGAACAGAGTGCAGGATTTTATCCCCAGGCTGGAGGTGAGCTGCTAAACTGTTTTGAGGTGGGAGGACGGGAGATCGGGCGCACTCTGATTTAATGTAAAGGAGGGTCATCCCAGCTGCATGTAGACAGGGGGATAGACAGAGAGAGAGGCAGCAGGGGTGTCGGTTGAGGGGAGGAACAAAGGCAAGATCTCCCACCCAAGGCCAGAGACTCACTACTGAGAATGAGACAGGACACTCCAAATCCTTCTCCATCTGGGGAGATGTCTGGGCCAAAATATGGGAAAGATGATTAAACTCTGACACAAGGGAGAGACAGCAGCAGATGGCCTGTGAACCCACAGCAAAAAAAAACAAAAGAAGAAGAAGAAGAAAAAAGACATGATCTAAGCAATTGAGCAAAAATACATCTCCCCTTACATTTTGGAACACGTTACAATTGATATTGATCTTAATTACACTAACGTTAATCGAGTGCTTATTTATGTGCCCAGGGTAATGTGCTAAATTTATTTTCTCATTCAATTCTCTTAAAACCCCTATGCCTTCATTCAACAATTCAATAAATATGTATTACTGGCACTGCTCTAGGTGAGACAGACAAAGCCTCTACTCTTATGGAGTTTATACTCTAGAGGCAGAGACAGAACCTAAACAAGGAAACAGAAAAATATTTCAGAGCATGATGAGAACTATGAAGAATACGAAGCAGGGTAAGGGGACGAGGAGGGATGCAGGGAGTAGCAGCCTTTTTAGGAATGGTGGTCAGAGATCTCATGGAGGAGATAACTCTTGGAACAGAGGTGCAAATGATGAGACCAAGCCAGCCATGGTTAAATCTGGGAAAGAGTGTTCCATGCAGAAGGCACAGCAAGTGCAGAGGCCCTGCTGAGCTAGATATGAAGTTGATGTACTTGAGGCATAGAAAAAAGATCATGGTAGCTACAGCAGAGTGAGTAGAGAAAGGCAGGATACAGGGGTGCCAGGGTTGTGTAGATGGTTAAGCATCTGACTCTTGATTTCAGCTCAGGTTGTGATCTCGTGGTCGTGAGATCGAGCCCCGTGTGGGGCTCCACACTCAGTGGGGAGTCTGCTTGAGATTCTCTCTCCCTCTACCCCCACCCCTGCTGTGCTCACTCTCTCTCGAAACAAATTAAAAAAAAAAAAAAAAAAGACAGGATATAAAGTTGAAAGGTAGTCAGGGACCAGACAGGCCACAGGAAGACATTCATGTTTCACTCTAAGCACGTAATAGGAAGCTGCTAGAAGACTGTGAACAGATTGCTTTGGGTTCCATTGGAAAAGGAACCATAGAGGAGCAAGAGTGGACACTGGGGAGTCCAAGCAAGAGGCTGGATATGGTGGGGGAAAGTGGTAGCATTCAAGGTGTATTTTGGAAAGTTGGGATGCCTGGGTGGCTCAGTTGGTTAAGCGCCTGCCTTCGGCTCAGGTCATGATCCCAGCACGGAGGGATCGAGTCCCATCGGGCTCCGTGCTCTTCATGGAATCTGCTTCTTGCTCTGCCTGCTGCTCCCCATGCTTGGCTCTCTCTCTCTGATAAATAAAATCTTTTTTTAAAAAAAAGACATATTTTGAAAGTAGAGCAAGGAACATTGGGTAAATGATTGAATGTGGGAATGTGGTGGGAAAGGGAAAAGGAAGTATCGATGATTAACTACAAGGCTTTGCACTGAGCACCATTAACTGGATGCCATCAGCAAAAATTAGGAAAACTGGGAACATGAGCAGGTTGGGAGAAAATTTATGGAAACAAATGCACCTATTAACATTTTTTTTTCTAAATATAGATTTTTTTTATGAATTTGACAAAGAGAGAGAGCACAAGCAGGGGCAGCTACAGAGGGAGAGTGAGCAGATTCCCCACTGAGCATCAAGGAGCCCACAAGGCTCCATCCCAGGCCCCCGAGATCATGACCTGAGCTGAAGGCAGACGCCTAACCGCTGAAACACCCCCTACCCCCTAGGGTGCCCCCCCATTAATATTTTCATGTCACAAATGAGTAAGCAGCTTGAGAGATCAAAAAACCTGTCCAAGTTCACGCAACTTGTAAGTGGAATTACTATTTTCACATGAATTTATTTTTACCCTCATAGTGCTCAATTATTTATCGTCTCCAATTTACAGATAAGGAAACTGAGGCCCAGAGATGTGAAGCTTACACAGTTAGCAAGTGGCAGAGCCGAGCAGATATCAGATCTAACAGATTTATTTTCCAATAAAGGAGTCACGCTGGGAGACTGATAAGGAATCCTAGCAGACCAGATAGAAAAGAACCTGAAGTTTGAATAAAAACACATCCTCAGATTCTCTTTCAATGTTTTGAAATCCCCGAATAGAAATCTAGGACAAATTCCAGAGGCCAATAGTTGCAGAAAGGACAGCACCGTTGTCCTTTGCAGCAAAGTGGTTCCCGAGTCACCACTTCAGAATCACAATCGCTAACACGCAGATTCCAGGCCTCCAGCTTAGACGTAGCTGAGTAACAGTCAATGGAAGTGAGACCCGGAGTCTCCATTCTACACATTAGCGCTCCAGAAATCGTCGTACGACAAAGCTTGAGAACCGTGTAAGTGTGGTTGGAATCCTGGCGGCTACCCCCTACACTAGCGATCGGAGCTACTTAGGATACCTTAGCCCTCTGGGCCTCAGTTTCCGAAACTAAAAGAAGGGGCGGGGAGGGGGGGAGGGACGGTAACCGTAAACTCGGCCCCGGACCGTCAACTTGCCCCCAGCTGTGAGACCCGAGCCACACGATTGGCCAGAGAAGGCGGTCACTCTGCGATACTGAGGGGCCGAAGCTTCCGTGAAGCGCTACGGGACACAGACCATCACCACTCCCCGCCTCCAGCTTCAAATGCACCGCCGCCACGTTTCAAAAATTCGGGACGCCCTCTGGGGGCGTCGCCGGATGCGCCCGTGACGTAAATGTAAACACACCTCCGGCGTTTTGGCTCCTTGGAGACCACGAAGACATCGCGCAAAGATCAGTGACGAATTTCCGGGTGTGCCGTCGCTTTACGACTCGTGCGTTCTGCCGTTGATTCCGGAGGAAGCTAGAGGGCAGTTTACGACAGCGCCGATTGTGTTTACGGCGCCGGCCGGTGCGTGCGCATCTTTCTCCCTTTTTCCCTGTTCCTCGGAGGGCAACCAGGTGCGCGGTCTCCGGCTCGGACCATCTGTCGCCATCCGGGCCCGGCAGAGGCCTATATAGGTGAGTGGAATGTTCCGTAGGGTTCCGTGGATCTCTGGAGCCGGCTTGGGCTGGGCCCGGCCTTCGGAGGCCTCCCGGAAGAGACCTCCCGTACGGCTCTGGCCGTCTCTGCCCCTTCGCTGGGCGGGGCAGGAATCCGCCTTCGGGGACCCCAGGCCCGATACTCTTAGGGCTGCGGGTCACGGCCTTGTGGGTGAGGTCCCCTGGCCTTAGGCTCCGCTTTGCGGCCACGGGCTGAGCGACTTTGATAGTATCTCTTAACCCCGTTGGGTCTCAGAGACTTCAAAGTGGCCAGAGGTTCCCAGAGTTTCTGTGAAGGAGGTATTGGGGGGTTCCAAACTGAGCAGCGTTCGACCCTGGCCTGAGGAGTTCACAGTCCAGAGGTGTGGAATGGAGGGCTATGGTAGCATAGGTTTGATCTCTGATCTGGAACTCTCTCTTCTCCGGAACTGATGGCATCCGGTCTGTAGTGGCCGCGATGACCTACACAACACCGTGCCCCGCCAGCCACAGGGCCCCTTCTGAGTGCCCCACCCTGCGCCTGTCGCCGGTACAGCTGTCACTCCGATGCAACTGACAGGCTGTTTCTGCTTCTGGTTCCATTCTGCTCATTCTTACTTTACGTCTGTGGAAGCCAGGGGACGTCCTCCCACCCGCTGGAGAAGTGCATGCCAAGCCTTGGGTCTGTTTCCTTTTTGAACTGTGGCAGAACGACTAGATTTTTTTTTTTTTTTTACACGTTTTGAAATATTGTTACGGGGTTATGAGGTACGGTCTACAACCCCATTTGTTTTCGGGCTGGTGCCGAGCTATAACATAAGGGGAAGAGTGCTGGACTTAAGGCAGACAGCCCTGGAAATCAACTCTCCGTTGAAACAGTGGGCAGATCAACAGCTTAATTGGCCGAGTTGCAAATTTTTAATCTCTAAAATGGGGGTGTGGGGGGGTTAGTGCTGTTAACTTATTCAGCCCAGTGTCTGACACACTGTAAATACTCATTTTAACGAGAGTTGTCTTGAAGCTGCCACTCCTTGTCTCAGTCCTCTTCCTGTAGTATAGCTTAAGTTTAGAGTCGAAGGATGAAGCTCTCGGGTGCGTTCCCTCTTGCTGTCACCCCGGTGTCACTTCTGTAGGAAGCTTGAATCTCTTCCCCGTCATGGGACACTGAGAAGAACTTCCCACGATCACTCTGCCGGTGCACTTTGATTACTCTTCAGGCTCCAGAAATATTTGTGCAATGAATTTTCCTCTGGGAACTCACCTGAGGATTACGATGAATGATAAGTGCATAGGTTTTTGATAGGAACTGTCAGGCAAAGATCTGCTTGAACATTTCACAGAATATGGATTCCAGCCAGACTGCTTTGGTTCAGATTTTTTCATTAACTAGTGTTGCAAATTTGAACAATTTCTTAGCTTCTCTGTGCTTCAATTTTCTGATCTGAAAAGTGGGGATGATACTTGAAGCTACCTCAGGATTGTTGGGGACATTCACTGAGTTTATGCAGGGAAAACACCTAAGACCAATAACTGGTACTAATAATATTTACAAACATGTGACATATGGCCACTTTTACGGCCTAAGGTTTATGGTAACCTCAGCTTTCTGACAGGTTTGCTTGGCTCTGTGTCCACTTGTTCTGCATAAGGATTTGCATTGATGACAGAAAATCGGAAGAACAAGAAAGAAAAGTTAAACATCAGACTATACTTATGGGCTCCTTTTTTTTCTCAGCACCCCGTGTATAAATGCATTTTTTGCAAGTCCCAGTTGTAATTGTGTGGCATCCTACAATGGAAGCATTTTCATATGTGTAACTACCAAATCTTGCAATGATCTTGTGCTATGAATTAAATAAGGGTCTTACTCATTTTACAGATGAAAAGACTGAAACTTGGGGAAGCTACAAATTGTATGCCTTGGTGAAGGTGTTTTTGAGAACTAGAACATGGTTATTACACTTAAGAAAAGGTTTCATTCTATCAAACCTGAGATACCACTGAGTTTAACAAGCACACTATGTTATGTAGCACTAAGAAAGACGGACTGCCAATTAAGATAAGACAGCCAATCAAGCATAAGGTGCAGCCTCATTTCAAAGATGTTATATTATAGTGAGAAAAGTGGGTGTCACAGAATCAGTGCAATACGGTAAATCAGTTTTGTTAGTGGTCTTCCAAGTTTTAAGTATTCACAATATTATCTACGAGGAAACAGATTTAGTAGGAGCTCAACAGTTGAGTGTTCCATTTTGTGTGTTGCCTTTTGAATTTTATCATTATTATGTCTTGTCTTATCTCAGTGGAAGGCTGTTTGTACTCGGAGGCCTTTCTTCATGAAGCTACTCACATTATTTGTGTTTTTAAGGTTTTAGAAGATGGCAAAGTTCATGACCCCCGTGATCCAGGACAACCCCTCAGGCTGGGGTCCCTGTGCGGTGCCCGAGCAGTTTCGGGATATGCCCTACCAGCCGTTTAGCAAAGGAGATCGGCTAGGAAAGGTACTTGCCTGTTGGTGAGAGTGAATCTTTTAAACTGTGGCTGCTACCCTCCATTAGTTCATTCCAAGTTTATTCTCTCAAAAACGTAACTCCTGTGTTCCTTATAGGGACACCAGCTGGGGAAGGCTATAACGTCTGGGTACTTCCATTAGTCCTAGGAGAGCTGGGCACTTACAAAGGCCTTGTGAGCCAGTCCTTCTTACATTTTCCCCAGACCGCGTCTTCACTTACGGGGGTTTCTGGGTCAGCAGAAACGTGTCTGACTGACCTGTGTGTTCTCTTTCTCCTCTTGTTGCTCTCACAGGTTGCAGACTGGACGGGTGCCACATACCAAGATAAGAGGTACACGAGTAAGTGTTCAGCTGACTGCCCAGACCAGGGCCTTGGGAGGATTGTTACTTTTTCTAGTAGCCTCCAACCAAAAGCATTCTAGAACAGGAACAAAATGATGATGATAATTCATAGTTTTTAGGGGCATAGTCTGAACTGTAGACAGTTTTGTGGTTTTTTTCTTTTTTATGGCCTCAAAACTTAGACTGCTTGTTAAATAGGTTTAGTCTGTTATAGTGGGATTTTTTTCCCTCCCACTTTTAGGGAGCCACGAACCTTTTCATAGATCCGTTGAACTCATTCCCACTTTGCACACTCCAGTACCTGGGATCTACTGAACCTGGGAAGCCAAATCAGTGGACTCCAGATTTACGACCCCAGATTTTAAGATCTTGATAAAGTAAATGGGTTGGGTTTTTTTTCTGTGCCAGTTGAGATTGTTAGAAGCGACTCCTTGGAATACTAAGTTAAGATTATCTTAGGCTGGACGCCTGGGTGGCTCAGTCAGTCAGGCGTCTGTCTTCAGCTCAGGTCATAATCCCAGGGTCCTGGGATCAGGTCCCACATTGGGCTCCTTGCTCAGTAGGGAGTCTGCTTTTCCCTCTGCCTGCCACTCCCCCTGCTTGGGCTCGCTCTCTCGCTCTGACAAATAAATAAAATCTTAAAAAAAAAAAAAAAAATCTGAGGCTGAGGCCAGCAGTAAAGTATATCATAACCCATTAGACATGTCTGCCTTGGGTACCAGATGATTATGCATTTGCATAATGCGTGTCCCGTGTTTGCCCTTTCTGGGAGAGTAAATCTTAACTCCTATTCTTACAGAATAAGGCAGGGTGTGAAATGGGCTTGAGGTCCTCAGACTCAAGATGTCTTGACTTAGAAAGTTCTTTAGGGGCGCCTGGGTGGCTCAGTCGTTAAGCGTCTGCCTTCGGCTCAGGTCATGATCCCGGGGTCCTGGGATCGAGCCCCACATCGGGCTCCCTGCTCCGCGGGAGGCCTGCTTCTCCCTCTCCTACTCCCTCTGCTTGTGTTCCCTCTCTCGCTGTGTCTCTCTGTCAAATAAATAAAATCTTTAAAAAAAAAAAAAAAAAGAAAGTTCTTTAGATCACAGCCATTTGAACTTGAATGTGCACATGAATCATCTGGGGATTTTCTTAAAATGCTGATTCTGATTTAAGGGGTCTGGGATGACTCCGTCAGCGTGTACTTCTGCTAAGGGTCCAGAGAACACCCTTTAAATAGCAGGGCTTTAGACCAGCACGTGTGTAAAGTCTGTAGGTAGTAGCTGTTACACCCCACTGCCTTTGCCTGCAGATAAGTACTCCTCTCAGTTCGGAGGTGGAAGTCAGTATGCTTATTTCCACGAGGAGGACGAAACTAGTTTCCAGCTGGTGGACACAGCGCGCACACAGAAGACTGCCTACCAGCGGAATCGGATGCGATTCGCACAGGTAGGCCAAGAGCCAGCAATCTGACCATCTTGGGGCCATTACCATTGGCTGCCACTTGCTAAAAATGCTACCTTGTGTGTACTGAAGAAAGTTCATTTTCATAGGTCTTCCAGTGACTTCCAAGTAGCTGACCAGTGAAACATTTTGCTAAAGTAAACTTTACTGGGTCCAGAGATGCCTTTAAATAGTTTAGGTTTTTGTGGTAGGCTAGGACATCATGTCTCTGTGCTAACTGGGGGTGTTTGCGTCAGGTAAAAAGGTGCCTATTGGCTCATTTAATTGCTGTGTGCAGGCTTTATTAAGTAGATGGTCCAGTCGGGCTGCACCTTACTACATAAAGAGGCAAACTGCACCTCTAATAAGAGCCCGTAAACCTGCTTCAATAAAAAAATGTGTGAACGTATGTCTACGCAAATTCCAAGTAAAGACCTCCCATTAAGCTCTGCCTGTTGTCCGTCAGATCCCCAGGATTTTAACACGGGTGTTTTTTCTTAATTCCCAGCGGAACCTCCGTAGAGACAAAGATCGACGGAACATGTTGCAATTCAACCTGCAGACCCTGCCTAAGAGTGCCAAGCAGAAAGAGAGGTGAGGTCTCCTGTCCTCCTGGAACGAGTTACTCTTCCAGGACTGAGCGTACTCTGAAATCACTGGGCCAGAGCAGGAGGACGGTTGTCTTCCCCAGCATTACAAACAAAAACAAAAACCTTCCAGATGCCAGTGAAGCCACTGTTTGAGCCTGCCCTCATTCTCTGAGGGCCACCACTGGCAGATCGCAAGGTACTTGGCAGTGGCCGTGCACTGGCAGGAAACAAGGGCAGATAAGAAGAGCCCTGAGGCTTCCCTTGGCTCGGTTCTGCCGGGGCCTCCTTCCGACGGGGCCCTGGGGGCTAGGTCGGGCAGCAGCCGCCCTGCCCAGGCTGGGGCTGCCACTGACCTCTCTGGAGGGGGAGTGAAACCCACCTGGTCGGTGTTGGGGAGCATTGTGCCTCTTGAAGCACCTGAATGTGCACTCTTGGTCTGCTCTTTTTCACAAAGCCCCTGGTTTCTTAGTTCTGAGAAGTCAGTGGTGATGTTGCGGTTTAGCAGAAGAGGATGGCAGCTTCCGCCTTTCGAAAAGCCACGGACTTAAGGATCTGCGCCAAAAGCACAATCTTCTTGTCTTTCTAGAGAGCGCATACGACTGCAGAAAAAGTTTCAGAAACAATTCGGAGTGAGGCAGAAGTGGGACCAAAAGTCACAGGTAGTGTATCCATGCCAGAGTTCTTTCTAGAAATTCAGTGTTGCTTGTTTATTTGGTTTTATAAGCGCTTTATTGAAATAAAATTCACAAACTATACAACCCACCTATTTAAAGTACAGTTCAGTGGTTCTTGGTACATTCACGGATACGGGCCTGCGTTCCAGAACATTCTCCTCCTTCTGAAAAGAACCCCATGCCCTTCAGCAGTCAGCCCTTGTTCTCTCTCCCCAGTCCTCGACTACTACCAGTCTCTTCTGTCTCTGGATTTGCCTCTTCTAGACGTTTCATATAAGCGGACTCCTACAACATGTGGGCTTTTGTGTCTGGCTCCTTTCACTGAGCATGTTTTCACGGCTCATCTGCCTTGTGTGCGTCAGTACCTCCTTATTGCCGAATCTGTTATATGGATATACCAGGTTTTGTTACCTGTTCACTGGGACATGGACGTCTGGGTGGTTTCCACTGCTGTTGTTAGGAAAAATGCTGCCGACAACGTTCGTGTGCAGGTGCTTGTGGGGACGCTGTGAGAACGGAAGATGCGTGTAGGCAGGAGATAGGTTCGGGTGGCAGCAGTTAGGTTTTGCTGGATGTGATGCTTGCTGTGCTAACATCCTGTGAGAAATAAAAGAAGCTGCTAGAGCTCCTTTATAAAATACATACGTATGAAAGAGCTGGTGTGCCCTGGGTGCCGACATCACCTAGGAGTAAAATTCCTGGTTGTTTTTGATCTCTTGACTCCTTCAGTCCTCTTCTAGATTGTAAATTCCAAAGAGTCAGGGATGCTTATTATAAAGCAGCCAGCACGTGGTAGATGTTCCAGAGAGATTTATAGACCAAAAGCTCTTCACACTGTTAATCTGCCTTCTGCTTAGGTTACGTGCTGGCTCTAATTCTTTTCCCTCCCCTGGTTTTGCACTGCAGAAACCCCGAGACTCTTCGGTGGAGGTCCGTAGTGACTGGGAGGTGAAAGAGGAGATGGACTTTCCTCAGTTGATGAAGATGCGCTACTTGGAAGTATCAGAGCCCCAGGACATGTAAGTGGCATCTTTGGCTACCTTCCGGCACGCGCTCGTGTGTGGACGAGCAGGGTGTGTAGCTCTTTCGGCAGAAAGAGAAAGACCGTAGTTCATCAGAAGCAAAGCTTTTTCTGACGTTACAAAGAGCTATTTACCCCAAGTAGTAGATAGAAGTAAGTCAGTGGGGGCCAGAGTGCCAGGCCAGAAATCTTCGTACCTGGATGCCTCTGTAACTACCCGTGTCCCTCTCTTGGCCTCAGTCTCCCTGTCATTAAAATGGGGAGTTTGAGTCAATTGGTTGTGTTCACGCTTAGCGACAGGGACCTGATTGCTTGTCTTTCCTGTTCTCGTCAGGGAAACCATCTTTTCTTTTATATATCGGATTTCTAGATAAGACTTTAGAGTCCATGGGTTTGTTTTTTTTTTTCTTTCTTTCTTTCTTTTTTTTAAGATTTATTTATTAGGGAGAAAGAAAGCACATAAGCGGGGCAGGGGGTGGGCAGAAGGAGAGGGAGAGAATCTCAAGTAGACTCTGACTCCCTGCTAAAGGCAGAGCCTGATGCGGGGCCTGATCTCACCACCCTGAGAGCATGACCTGAGCTGAAATCAGGAGTCAGATGCTCAACCGACTGAGCCCCCCAGATGCCCCTCCATGGCTTTCTTTTTTTTTTTTAAAAAAGCTGACCTTTCCATTTCCTTTGCGTGTCTTCCCCGCTATCCCCGCAGCGAGTGTTGTGGGGCCCTGGAGTACTATGATAAAGCTTTCGACCGCATCACCACGAGGAGTGAGAAGCCGCTGCGGAGCATCAAGCGCATCTTCCACACGGTCACCACCACAGACGACCCTGTCATCCGAAAGGTGGGCCCCCGTGACGAGTGCTGCCGGCTTCTACGGCCGAGGCCGCAGAAGGAACAGCACGCGGGCATACACGTGAATCATGTGGACCTCAGAAGCCCCTTTTTAGATAAGATGCTCCCGAACAGGTCAGGATTAGATGGGAATACGAGCACCTGACTGGCTCCACCGTAAAGTTGGTGTTGTGCTGAGCTGGACTCGAGTCCCAGCTCCGCCGTGCTTCCTGGCGCCACCTACCGAGGCCTTCTTTCCTCCCCTGTGCAGTGGGTCCAATGTGCTTACCACAGCCACTGGGGTGAGGACGAGAGTGTCGCGAGGTGCCATCCCGGAATGTAGCGAGTGGTCGGAGAGCTGCCGGCCCTCATGTGCCAGGGTGTGCCGGCAGAAGCCTGCGGACTCACCCTCAGACAGCCAGAGGCACGCGTCCAGGATGCCGTGAGAGCTCCCTGCGGAGCCCTCCGTGCAGATGGGCAGTTAGAGCTAAGCGTATCCTCCCGTCTTTCTGTGTCCTCTCTGCAGCTGGCAAAAACTCAGGGGAACGTGTTTGCCACTGATGCCATCCTGGCCACGCTGATGAGCTGCACCCGCTCCGTGTATTCCTGGGACATCGTTGTGCAGAGAGTCGGGTCCAAGCTCTTCTTTGACAAGAGGGACAACTCTGACTTTGGTAAGAAGCCTGTCTGGGAGCGGCACCAAGGTGTTGGGTGTTGTGTTGGTTCGGAGCGAGTCCCTGGTTCTTGAGAATGGGCAGGAAACGGTCTGTCTCGCCCGCAGTCGTTGACAGCAGCGGCTGCACCCTCCCAGCCTGCTCAGGGACCTGGAGAAGGGAAGGCCTGTTGCTGCAGGACCTCTTCAAGGCGCCGGCTTCCTGAGTCCTCCTGGGGCCCCAGTACTGTGCTTCCAAATGTTACTCCTTTGGATGGCACTTTGCTGACTTCTGCCAATGCTCCATACCACCTTTGATGTTTACTTCGTATTTTTCGTTAACACTTTATTTTCTTTACTAAAGTGTAATTATAAAGGGAAAATACGTTTGCACGTGTTTGATACACACAAACATGTATACACGCGCCATCAAGGGAAACCAGGTCTCCAAAACATAATAGCAGTGAGACCGAATGGTACAATCCCATACCTGAGGCTTAGGGCCTTCTGTTTGTTGAAACGCTAACAAAATCAGACATTCTCTTGAGGAATCCAAAAAAAGATTGAAAGGGGATCAGTTTCTTAACATTAGAGATGTTAAATTAACATCTTGATGTGCTTGAATTTAACATTAGAGGGGATCTGAAGTTACCCAACTGCGCTCCCCGCTTCCTCCCCTCTGTGCCCCACACTTGGGAGAGCTGGCTTGGTAGACGGTGGTTCTTTGAAGGATGGGCCTGCGCCCCTCCCTGCAGTGCCAGGCACACTGTCGATGGCTCGGAGTCGTGGGTGGGTGACCATGCTGCCGCTTTTGCAGACCTCCTGACAGTGAGTGAGACCGCCAATGAGCCCCCTCAAGATGAAGGCAATTCCTTCAATTCGCCCCGCAACTTGGCCATGGAAGCGACCTACATCAACCACAACTTCTCCCAGCAGTGCTTGAGAATGGTGAGGCGGTGAGAGCCTCTGGGCACCAGTTTCTGTTTTGTCAACCTCTGTTTATGGAACATCTGCTCTCTGGTAGGCTCTGGGGTTGTGGGACTAAGCAGGGCTGTCAGAGAGGAGCTCCACGCTGGGGCTTTGAGGTCAGGCTGCCTGACTGAACCCTAGAGCCACCCCTTCAGAGCTCTGTGGTGTGCGGTACGTTTCTTCTCCGTGAGGTTAGAGTACTAAGAACACTTGTCTCGGCCAGACAGGTTGTAGGGATTCCTTCAACTCTTTGATAGATACAGTGTTTGATACAAATAATACTGTTCAGGTGCTGGAGATCTAGCAGTGAGCAAAGTTCCTGCTCCTAGGAGGCTTCATTCTAATGGAGAAAAGACCGTAAACTAAATAAACCTATGTTGTAACAAGTGGTGGCACGTGCTCTAGAAAAATGAAACCGGGAGGGGGGCGTGGCTGTTAATTCAGACACATGAAGCACACCGGCGGCACATGCAAGCACTCGGGATCTGTCGGGGTTCGTGCTCGAGGTCGGGAAGGGTAAAGAGCCTCCCCCCGACCCCAGGGGCTACAGGGAGCCGGCCAGGGCTGTAACTAAGCCGAATGCAGAGTCTGGCCGATGGGCTCAGCTGAAAGTGCTCTCTGTCTCATGACGCCTCTGTCTTTTGGCAGGGGAAGGAAAGATACAACTTCCCCAACCCAAACCCGTTTGTGGAGGACGACATGGACAAGAACGAAGTCGCCTCTGTCGCCTACCGGTATGTCAGCCTCCTGGATGGGGCGGCCTCCCTGAAAGCCGGGGTCTCCGGTGACCGAACAAGCTCCGTGTTCACTGCAGGTACCGCAGGTGGAAGCTTGGAGACGACATTGACCTTATTGTCCGTTGTGAGCACGACGGCGTCATGACCGGAGCCAACGGGGAAGTGTCCTTCATCAACATCAAAACGCTCAACGAGTGGGATTCCAGGGTGAGGCATCCTTGGTCGCCCTGTCCGTGGTTCCTGTGGGCCATGTTGTCCCTGGCCAGCCTTGGTGAGCCTCGGTTTCAGTCCCCATGCATCATTTACACGGCTACCAAGATTTTATTTATTTATTTATTTTTTTGTCTTCTGAGTTTCTCTTCCCCTTGGTTCTTCATTGAGAAAGAGATCGTGTGTGTGTAGAACATGTTTAAGGCCTAAGAACTTTAACTACCTTCTCACAGGACTTTCTCCCTCTCTGTTCCCCTCTGCCCTCCCTTGGGCTTCTGCTCTCTGCCGGCGTCTGGTTTTGATCTCTCATCATCTGTGTTGGCAGGTGTCCTGTAAGCCCCGGAGCTCTTTTTTTGATCTGTTCTTTCACTTAGAGCAGCCACTACCTTCTTTCCAACCTTCTGATTTCTTCTTCCAACTCCTTCCCTTCTTGAACTCTGAGATTCTCAGATCAGCGAAGATTTGGCTCTTCAGGAGGCCTCTTGAAAGAAATGGGCTTCCTTCATCTTTCCTCTGCTTCCCTCTCATGCTGATGCTCCATGCTTGTTGGGCTGCTCCCCTCTCTGAAGCTGCCCTGGGCTTCTGTGCCTGACTCGGCTGCGGGGGGCAGTGCTCCCGGGCGCCGCTGCAGCGAATAAAGGGTGCTCTGTGGGAAGGACAGCTCAGGCGCCCAGTGAACGGGGTCTAATGAGATGGAGTCTGGGGGCCGTTCTGCTCTGCCTTCGTTAGAGCCTTGGGGAGAGCATTTACCGCTGCGGGTTCCCACTCCCCAGGCGTCCTTAGCCTCTGTCGCCCGATGAAGAAGCACACCAGAAGCCTTGCTGCGACCTCAGGTCTGGGGCCAGTGGCTCTTCTCAGACTTCCCACTGGGCCTCCCGTGGCCGCGGTGTGGCTCTGCCCTCTGTGCTGCTACCTGACTCTGGTCTCGCACGTTTCTCTTCGCTCCCTTCACTTCTGTTCTCTGCTGGCTCCCCTCCTTTTTGAGCTCCAGTGGAGCCTTCTTTCAAGTCAGTCCCCTACACGCCTTTTTTTACCACAGTACTTGTGTATTCATGTTCTTTTGCTCCGTAACAAATTAAAGGCTTAAAATGAGTGTGAAGGTTCTGGAAGAAACTTCCAGGCTCATTCTAGTTAGCAGAATTTCAGAGTTCCTTGCCATCGTGGGGCTGAGCGCCCCCGTTCTCATGCCAACTGTCAGCTGGGGCTTCTCGGCTTCTTGAGGTCCCCCACATCTCTTGCCTGAGGGTCCCTTCCATCTTCAAATCAGCAACGGCACAGCAGATTCTTCTCGTGCTTCCAGTCTCTGACTGCTCTCCGTCTGGTTTACACCCAGATGTAAGAGACTCATGGTTAGGTAAGGCCCACCCAGGTGGTTTTCCTGTCTTAAGGGACCCTAATTACATGTGCAGAATGCCTTTGACGTAGAAGGTGCGAAACCATGGGTGTGGCTTCCTCACCGGCAGGGGTTCCACCCACACGAGGGTAGGAGCCTTCGGGGGTCATCTTAGCATTGTGCTTACCACAGGCCTCAACCTTGAACTCTTAACAGTGATTCCTCAGAGCTGCTTGGACTCCCATCCCGTTGTTTTTCTGCTGAATTCCCTCTTCCCTCCTGTGCGTCAGCTGTCTCTCTCCTCCCTTAGGCTCACCCTCAAACACCTCCTCTCTCTCACCCCAGAGCCTGCCCCCTCTCCCGTGTCCCCCCCACCATACTCTTCTGTTGTGCAGGCGGGTGTGGGCCATCTTCTCCCTCGGTTCTGCTGTCATCACCCCAGTGGAGGACGCTGCTGATCACGCCTGTTACTGTGCATTTACTGCTCCCCTAACTGACCTCCTCAGCACCGTCCTCCACCCCACCCTCCCCTCGCCTAGTCTCTGCCAGCTAACTGTCCAGCACACTGCTGCCGTCGTGCAGCACAGCTGTGTGGAGAGGTTCTTGGAGCGCCACGGCAAACTCGCAAGAGTGGTTTTGAGGGAATCGTATCTGTTGAAACACTGCCCCTGAATGGTTTGGGCCTAACCACTTAAGGAACTCTGGTGGGGGGTTTTTTGGCCTCTGGTTGCCATGAACCAAGACAATCTGAGACTCCGCCATGTCACCTTCAACCAGTCACTTCACTCTGGGTCCCAAGTTCCCACGTCCACGCACGAGGTGGTGGGAGAAGACGATCTCTTTGTTTGCACGTGTATATACGCAAGGTCAGGCCCTGGCCTCCCCTCTGCAGCCTCCACCCCCACCCAGGGCTGACCCGGCCTGCGGCCTGTCTTTCCCTCTGCCTCTCCCAGCACGCCACCTCCAGCCTCCGTCAGTGCCCTCCCCTGGGTGAGCCATTGCATTGCCTCCAGGGAGCCCTCCCTTCCCACCCAGCACACAGTCAGCACTTGCCCCTGCCATTATTCATATGGCACTTGTGTCACTGGGCACGCGTCGGTCCTGGTCTAGACCAGAGGAGTTACAGTTGGCTGGGTGCCCACTGTGCGCGGAGGGGCCGTGTCTTTGCCGCCTTTGTGGTGACAGCCTTGCCTGTGATTTACCTGCGGACTCCCCATCTTCCGAAGCAAGCCCACAAAGGAGTGCCTTCTCTGCTGGAGGAGGTCCCAGGCCTCAGGCAGTAGGGGCCCCCGTTCACTCCTGGGCCCGGCTTGCCTCCCGCAGCACTGCAATGGCGTCGACTGGCGTCAGAAGTTGGACTCTCAGCGAGGGGCTGTCATTGCCACCGAGCTGAAGAACAACAGCTACAAGTTGGCCCGATGGACGTGCTGTGCTTTGCTGGCCGGATCAGAGTATCTCAAGCTTGGGTGAGATTCGGGTCCGGGGGTCCTGAATTCATCTGCTGCAAGGAGGGGTCTGCGGGCTGGGCTCGCCTCTCCCCTCTCCCTTGGGAAGAACTGCTCCTGGTCCCAGGTGTTGCTGTGCCTCTGTGCGGGCCCGCCCCCACCACAAATGCCCCGTCTCCCCCCCTGCTAGTTACGTGTCCCGGTACCACGTGAAAGATTCCTCGCGCCACGTCATCCTGGGCACCCAGCAGTTCAAGCCCAATGAGTTTGCCAGCCAGATCAACCTGAGCGTGGAGAACGCCTGGGGCATCCTGCGCTGCGTCATCGACATCTGCATGAAGCTGGAGGAGGGCAAGTACCTCATCCTCAAGGACCCCAACAAGCAGGTCATCCGCGTCTACAGCCTGCCCGATGGCACGTTCAGCTCCGATGAGGACGATGAGGAGGAAGAGGAGGAAGAGGAGGAGGAGGAAGGTGTGTAGCAGGCCTCTTTCTGAAGTCTAGACTTAGCTGAGGCTAGCTAGGGACCAAGCTCTATAGCCACCCTTCTCTCTGGAGCCCTGATGTGGAACTTCCTGAGAGTTCTCTGAGACTAGACTTTGGAGCAGCCTTCACTCTGGAGCCAGGCGCTGCTTCAAGCACCTTGAAATCATATGAGGGGCCCGGAGGGGAGAGGGACCTTTTAGAGGCTAGGGTGAGGAAGAAGCATTGAGGGAAAGGCAATGGAATGGTTAGCCCATGGTCTGAAGGAGCAAAGATGCGCTGGGCTAGTTACATGGGCCCCAGGCTGCCTCTTTGCTGCTTCATTCACCACCGGCTGGTGACTGAAGGGAATTCCTTAGCCCCATGATGATCCGAAAGGCTTACCTTCCGAGTGGAGCTGGTGAAAATCACAAGCACTCACCAGTGTGACATGGCTCCTTTTTCTAACATTTTGTGTCTTTCAGAGGAAGAAACTTAAACCAGACGGTGATGTGAAGCTGGAGTTTGTGATTCCACTGAGCCTAGAAGGGCTTTGGATGCTCAGTGGACTGCTGGCCTGATTCTTGCTGTCTGAAGTTTGACGGTGGAATAAAGTATAACTATTTAGTCTCTTACCTTCGTCATGTGCTTACGTTGATCGGCAGCCCCTCTTCCTTCCCCCAGTAGCTCTTGGGCGAGGGAGGGTGAGATACAGCCGTGTTCTATCTGGAGTTCAGAATCAGGGCTCTTTTATTTGTTCTTGAGCGTTACTCATTTTACACTCCTGTTAGAGGGTGAATGTCCTAGATGTTTTTGTTCTTGGAACTGCGTGATATGATCCTTTGCTGGGGATGGCTGTAGGTTGTGAGGCACATTGTGGAGGTCCCCACAAGAGGTCCGTTTCCACTGGCAGGGGTGCCTGCTGGCTGTGTGCCAGACCCAGCTGCTGCCTTCAGAGACACAAATCGCTAGTAAAAGGGAAAGCAGGGCACAGTCTTTTAAGGTTGAGGTGGGTATGCTTCATGTGAAGGAGACTGCCCCAGAAGATTCTGATGGATGTTCCACTTGGTGGTGATCACTGTTTTGTAAATTGTTTTCAAGCTTGGTTTGGGCTGGGGACCGAGTCCCAAGCCAGCATCCTCAAAGCAGCGTGTCGTAAGTCAGCTACAGAACGCTCAGGATGTATAAACTTGTTACAAGTGGGTAGTGTTCTATTCTGGATGGTTTGAAGTAATTACCCCGCCAGGTATTATACTAAGCTTTCTATAAATACCTCATCTGAGCCTGACCCAGAACTGGAATGCTGGTCAAAGTGGTGTCATTGTACTGATGAGGAAACAGGCTCAGCTCATTTTGAGTAACATTCCTGAAGTTACTATTTTAATCAAAATAATTGAGCCTCAGGGGCGCCTGGGTGGCTCAGTCAGTTAAGCATCTGCCTTTGGCTTAGGTCATGATGTCAGTGTCCTAGGACTGAGACCCATTATCAGGCTCCCCACTCAGTGGGAAGTCTGCTTGTCCCTCTGCTTCTGCCCTTCCCCCTGCTCGTGCTTGCTCTCTCAAATAAATAAAACTTTAAAAAATAATAATGAGCCTCAGAAAGCAAACGAACACTGGTTTTCCTAAAGTTAGCTAGGGCATGCAACATGCTTCTTGGGGAGTCTTCAAGATAGGTAGATTATTAAAAAGCATACGTTGAAGTACAGTGACAAGTGCCATGGGGTTTCAGAGTTGGGCCTGGGCCTCACCAAACTGCCTCTTGCAGACCCATGGTGCAGTCCAGCAGGATTATATGGGATGAATGGGCAGGTGGAAGTCAGCTTCAGCCTTGGGCCCTAAAAAGTTTGCACCAGCTTCCACTTGCTTCGTTTATTTTATCCCCTACTTCACCCGTCCTGCTTGGGGCCATCAAGCTAATGGCTTCAGTCCTGACTCAAACCTTCCACCGCATCCCCCTGCCTGTCAGCCCACTGTCAAGGCCCTGCCACACTTTACCAGTCCTGACTTTACTCACCAAATAAGACCAACAACTAATTCAGGTACTTAATTATTTGCCAGCACTCATTCTCACATCTTCACAACTGAGAAGTAGACCTTTTTATTTTTGGTAAGGTACTTTGCATAGCCTGTCTGGTTTCACAGTTTATTCAACAAATGCTTCCTGATGGCTTGCTGTATGCCAGATCCTGGAGGAAGCCCTGAGGTCACCAGAATTATGATCATTTCTGCTCTATGGACCTTTTCTCTGATGCAGATACAGGCTATAAATAGGTAAGTGGCACTCCTTAGTGGATACTTTGTTTGAGAGGTCAGGGAAGACTTCTCTAGAGAGGTCCCAGGGACAATTTTTAATAAAAAGAAGCTCCAGCCATGCAAAGTTAGACCATCGAGTTCTTTCCACACCAGGCATGGCTGCCTTCCATGAGAACCCTCAGCCCCATCTCACTGGACTTAATGCCCCTTGAAGTTTCCTGTACCTCTCTCAAAATGGCATACATTCTGCCCCTGTAAATCTAAAGCAGGGTCCACATTCCACCTGTGCAAAGCCAGCCTCGATCATCCAGTTCACCTGAACAGTGGCTCAGGATCATCCTCCTGCCATTCACGTTCTCTCTGCTGCAGCCAAACCAGTTGCTGGGCATGAGCAGCGGGTTTGTGTCGACACTGGCCTATCATGGGCCACTTTGTTTACAACATTACCAAGAATGCAAAACATGACGAATAAACTTTTTGGAAAGAGCTCATAATTTGGCATAAGCGGAGCAGGGGACTAATTCCAGGTTCCACTTAACCGTTTGGTCTCAGGCAAATCACTGCTAAACTTCCATTTGGCCAGTGACGACAGAATGCGGGGAAGAGAATCGCCTACCTCTCCTGGTTAGTGAGACAGCCAGCCAGTCATGCATGTTACTTAGCAAACAACAGACTGCATCACTGTAGCAAACACCTGTTAGCTGCTTTTTTTTGTCCTGACGTCGACCTGGTTTCCAGTCCCCCAAAACTGGGTAGCCAACTAGTGTCTGGCTACGTTCATGGTGGAGTGTAAGACCAAAGTCATCTGCTCCCGTGCCTCCCCTGCATGTGGAGAGGCACAGCTTTAACACAAGAGCCCTGCGCCCCAGCGCGACCCGATCCCCAGCGGCGCCTGCCCCTCCGGCCCCCGGGCAGCACGTGCGTGCCTGTCCCGCGCCGCCAGGAGCCCGCGGCCGCCCCGCCCCTCCCGGCATACCGCGCGCCGCGCACGTGACCCCGCCCCCTGCCATTGGCCGGGCGGGAGGGGCGGGGCCGCCGCGGCGCTGGCGGGCCGAGCGCGGCCGCAGTCGACTGCGGGCTGTCTCCCGCGCGGCTGGGAGGTCCGCGCTCCGTGCCGAGAGGCAGGCGCTGCAGGCGTGGGCACCGCGCACGCGCGGAGAGCGGCCCCCGGAGAGCGCGCGCCGGCAGGAGTGTGGCCTTGCGTCGCGTGGCGGCAGGTGTGCTGGGCCATCCCTGTCACGTGATCGAGGAGCCCGGCGCGCCGGGCACCTGGCGGGGGCGTGGCCCGGAGGCCACACCTCCTTCGGTCTCGAGGGCGGGGCGGGGCCTAAGAGACCGGCCCCTCGAGGGTCTAAGCTGGGGAGGGCTCGGGAAGGGTGTTGGGCACCCCTTAAATTAGGGGAAGAGTGGGGGAACACCCACCCTCGTGCCACCATGGCAGTAAGAACGGGGGTGGCGCTCCTGGGAACCGAGGCCCTGGAGGAGATGGAGGCGTTCGGATTTCCTGGGGGGAGCCCCAGATCCGGGCTTGAAAGGATGGGGGCAGGCAGATGAGCTCAGAGGACCTTGGGTTCCGGTCCCGGCTCGACCTCAGATTGCGGTGAGCAGCCAGGCGAGCCCCTGCCCCTCTCCCATCTCCCCGGGCCTCGAGGGGCCATCCGGGGTGCGAGGCCTCACATCCGTGGTCTGCCGCAGGATGGGCTTCTCGGCCGCGGCCCGGCTGTGGGGCCCGCCGGGGCTGCTCCTGACCTTCGCCTTCCACCCGGCTCTGTGCCTGCGCGCGGCCCAGACCTCGGCGCCCCCTCACCGGGACTACTGCGTCCTGGGCGCCGGGCCCGCGGGCCTGCAGATGGCCTACTTCCTGCAGCGGGCGGGGAGGGACTACGCGGTGTTCGAGCGCGCCCCGCGGCCCGGCAGCTTCTTCACGCGCTACCCGCGCCACCGCAAGCTCATCAGCATCAACAAGCGGCACACGGGCAAGGCCAACGCCGAGTTCAACCTGCGCCACGACTGGAACTCTCTGCTCAGCCACGACCCCGGGCTGCTCTTCAGACACTACTCCCGCGCCTACTTCCCCGACGCGGGCGACATGGTGCGCTACCTGGGCGACTTCGCAGACCGGCTGGGGCTCCACGTGCTGTACAACACGACCATTGCCCACGTCACTCTGCACAAGGACCGGCAGGCCTGGAACGGCCATTACTTCATCCTGACGGACCGGAAGGGTCACGCACACCGGTGCGGGTAAGGAACCCATCCCAGAGCCGACCTGCTGGCACCCCTTGGTCGGCGGTAGGTGGGGAAGAAATGAGAGAGTAATTTTTTTTTTTTTTAGACATTTTATCCGTTTGTCATGTTCACTGTGACACCAACCTTGGGTATCCGGCATCGTCTAGCTTATGTACCCGCAAAGCCCTTTCTGAAGAGCATCTCCTAGAACTAGTGTTCCTCAGAAGACATTCCGGGAAAAGTGTCCAGCAAGTGTTAGATGGGCTCCGTGGGGTTTCAGACCTGAACTAGAGCGGGAGGCCCCACAGGCAGGGCTGCCAGCAATCAGTTTTAGCTAGCTTTGGCTTGGGAGAAAGCTTAATGTCGTATAGACAGCCCAAACTCAGAGTCACACACTGTACTGCCCTGATTCAGCCCTCACGAGGACTGTTCCCTGACCCTCATTTTACAGATGAAGAGCCGAGGCCCAGAGAAGTTGAGTCACTGGTGCTGTTGTCACATGGTCTGAGCCTGTGCCCTTTCTGCTACACCAGACTGCCTGTCCCTTCCCGGCTCTGGGGCTGCCACTTGGCTCCAGGCAAGTGCCCGGAGTTCATCTTCTCAGGCCTTTCGCCGGAGGCCCAGCCTCGCCACTTGCTTGTTCCGGCCCAGGGAAAGAAGGGCTCCGTCAGCTTGGGAGCCTTGCGTTTTAGACAGTCAGGCAACAGCATAAGGGATTCAGATCTCAGCTGGGTGGGCAAGGGTGAGAAAACAAGGAGCCATAGGGCCTGCGGTGTCTTCTCGGGCCGTGCGGTTCTGTTTTCAAAACCGCCTGTAATCAAACCATCCTGCGGGCCGGCGGGAGCCTGCTCCCAGCTGCCCTGAACAGGAAAGTAATGCCCGCCAGCATGAATCACACCCACCCGGGTTCGGATTCTGGCTCTGCTGTCATAGGAGCTTGGGAGGCCAGGGGCCCACAGGGCCTGTGTCTCCTCACCTGTAAAGCAGGTCAAATAACACCAACTCAGGGCTTCTGTAGGCAATGAAATGATGCACGAAACACTGGGTAGGGGCCTGAGACAGAATTCCTGCTCGGCAGTCCCCTGCATCTGCCCAGCCGTCAGAAAGGGGAAAGTGGACCGCCAAGTTTCATTTTCACCACTGAGGGCCACACTTGGCCTAACTGCTGTGTTCAACATTAGGGGAATTGTTCAAGTTCTCATGTGTCCCCTTCTCAGAGAGTTGGACTCATTCTTGTGTTTGGCATCATCCCAGTACGGGGTAAAGGGAACCGTCCACTGGAGTGGGCCCGGGAGGGGCAAGGGTGAAGTCTCTCGGATACTTTGGGATAGGTCAGTAAACAGATGAATGAAGGGATGTTCTCCTGTGGATTGTTTAGGAGCCAGCAGCCTGGGGGAGGCGGGCCAGCCAGGCAGCAGGGGCAGGGAGTGAGTTTCACGTCGTGGTCTTTCAGCTCAGAAACTAAGCCGTCTTCTGTCTGTCCCTTCCCTGCAGCGTGCTTTTTGTGGCCACCGGTTTGTCGGTCCCCAACCAGGTTGACTTCCCTGGCTCCGAATATGTGGAGGGGTACGAGTCTGTGTCCGTGGACCCCAAGGACTTCGAGGGTCAGAATGTGCTGATCCTGGGGCGTGGGAACTCTGCCTTCGAGACAGCAGAGAACATCTTGGGTGTCACCAACTTTATCCACATGCTGAGCCGCTCCCGGGTCCGACTGTCATGGGCCACCCACTACGTAGGAGATCTCAGGTACGCTATGAGCTGCTCATGGATTCCATACCACCAGCCCCCTTGAGAGCCATTCCTGACCCCACTGGAACAAGTGCCCCTTCCTCTGAATCTCCTTGTGCCCCGTTCAGACTCCTTTCTCTCTCCTGGTGTTCCCCTCGGGCCCCAGGGCCATCAACAATGGCCTGCTGGACACCTACCAGCTGAAGTCCTTGGATGGGTTGCTTGAGTCTGACCTGACGGATCTGGCTGTCGTGAAGGACCGCGAGGGCAAGTTCCACGTCACCCTGAAGTTCTTCCTGGAGGAAGGCAACCAGAGTGCCGACGCCATCACCCTCCCCCAGGACGACAACGACAACTTTGCCATGCGTGTGGCCTACGACCGGGTCATCCGCTGTCTGGGCTGGAACTTCGACTTCTCCATTTTCAACGAGTGAGTCCACACAGGGGTGGAGCTGGGGTCACTTCGTGAACCCCTTCTGACACGTCCCCAGGGGCAGAGAGTCACCACCCTGTGGGCTAGCGGCAGGGCTTTCGGGACGGCGCCGTCAGAGTGGACATGGGTGCTGCGGGTCCCCTGCCCAGGACGTGAGCTCGCTGTCCTCACGAGGATGGGCGGCCCAGAGGCCCTCCATCCTGGAGCAGCAGCAACAGTGGGTCTTCATCTGCGTCGTGATCTTCCACCCGAGAGACGGGAAAGGGGGGCTCAGGCAGAGTAAGTACTCGGCATATACTATATGCTTCATAAAATGGTAGCCGCCGACTTCACTTATAATTGCGAGTTCGACTGCTTTGCTTGAGATGTTGCTGCCCCAGGTACCTTGGCAAGGCTTGGTATCAAAGAATCCGTCCAGTGTCTCACTTTCCCCTGGCCAAGGCGCAGGCAGACAAGGAGAAACTGGAGGGCCTGAAGCAGATGCCCGCCCAGAAGGTCCCCCGGGCCTGGTCGGAGCCCAGAGCCTAGCCTCAAGTCAGGCTCAAATCCTGGCTCTGTCCCTGACCCACCACATCTTCACCCTGAGCCTCATACCCGGCTGTTAAACAGAGATCTTCATACCCGGCTCCTAGGGTCCTGGTGTGGTTTCAACACAATAAGCAATATAAAGCACGTACGTACGCTTAGCTCAGTGAGGAGCACGTAGTAAGCATTTCATACACAGCAGTGATTTTTATTAACAACCCTTTCTACTCACAGGTCCCTCCGACTGTCTTCCGGGGGTGAGTTCAGCAAGAAGTACCCGCTGGTCAAAGCTAGCTATGAGTCCAAAGGAAGCCGGGGCCTCTTTGTGCTGGGCACCGCCAGCCACTCTGTGGATTACCGGAAGTCTGCCGGGGGCTTCATCCATGGATTCCGATACACAGGTGAGCCCGGCGGAGAGAACCATCCCCAGGCTTTGTAAACATAACCTGATTGGCAGCAGCCTTCATGGGAGTGCTTGTCGGTAGTCGATTGTCTTAAATTCTGTCTGGGACAGAGGGCAACAGGTCTTCGTGGGCTGGGGATAGATCTAGAAAAGCGTCAGGTAAGGTGTGAAAGCAAGTACATCTAGGGGTGGCATATTACATGCTCAAGCCCTGTGCCAGTCAAGCAGCAGGTATTGGCAAGAAGGCAGAGTTGGAGGAATGCTCGTGGGGGTTCCTCCCCGGCGGGGCGGTCTAGAGGTGAGGCTTCGTGACCTCTCCGTAAGCCTCTTGGACGGCGTGGCATCAGAGGCGTAAATGAGGTGAACTCTCCGCCCTCGTGGGGCTGTCTTAAGGACAAACTAAGATAATACCTAGGAACCTTGTAGCTACGAAGCATCACGCACAGATTCTTTGGGTACCCACATATTTCAATGAAAATTACAGTTGGATTACATCAGTTCTGAGGGCATAAATGTTCTGCACTCCAGGCAGGCTGCTGGGTGGGCGAGTGTTAACAAGGGGCAGTTAGTTGATTTTGCCACAAACACCAGAAGCACCCTGCGTCCTGCATCCCATCAGTTCTGTATTTAATTTGATGCTGCCATTAGCTTAATGCTCATTTTTGCATTTTACTGTCCTTCCAGTTTGGCAGGGGAAAGTAGCCATGTTTGATTTCCAGATGATATATTTTATGTCCCATGCATGTGGTCAGAGAAGGAAACCAGAGAGAGAGTGTTAGCTGTCTGTAAACCAGGACATCCACTTATCGAATACACACACACACACACATACAGACACATACACATATCGAATACACACACACACACATCCACATATCTAATACACACACACACACACACACACACACACACCCCGGAATGGAAGAGTCTGTCCCTTTAGCTGTGTCTCCCCAGTAAGAAATCTGCAGATCCTGTCATTTCCGCTCCATTATTACTGATGTAATCCAACTGTAATTTTCATTGAAATATGTGGGTACTAGGGCACAGAGAACTTAAGTAACTTCCCGAAAGTCCCCCAGCCAGTGGATGGCAGAGGGTAATTTGAATCCACACGTGTCTGACCCGAAAGCTCATAGCCAACCACTAAGCTTCGGGCAGATGGGGCAACAGTCCTGGGTGTTTAGGCACCGGCCGCTGTGTGGTCACCACCACGAGCCGAGCGGAGGGCCCTGCTGGGGGAGGGCTGGTGTGGCTGTGCACATCCCGCTCCTCCTGCTCCAACCTGAGAAACCGGTCCCAGGGCAGGCCAGAAGCATTCAGTAAGGCAGAGGAAAGCCAAAAGAAGAGAAAGTACGAAGGACGCAGACCATAACCGCAGGGACGGTTATTCCGAACGCCCAGCCCGTCTGTCCCCCTGCCGTATCTCTGTCAGCCCACCGCCTCCATATCCTGACCTGCAGCTTCTTCGTCTCTCCTGACTGGTCTTCCTACCACTGCAGGTCTCTCTGGCTTCCCATCCAGCCGCTGCACAGTCCCTGCCGAAACACCTTTTCCTGAAACAACAAAATCTTGCCTTTCCTGTGCTTACAGCTTAAGCGTCTCTCCGCGGCTCCCCACCTCCCCTGCGAGAGCCGCAGCTCTTCGGCGTGCCATTCCAAGCTCTGCCAGGCCCGGGCCAGCTCACCTTTCCAGCCTGGGCCCTCGCCTGCTCCCCAGAATGGGCCAGGCTCTCTCGAGATGGTAGCCCCTTTCGTCAGGGCCCCCTCCCCACGCTCCACTAGCTGTGGTGTTCCTCGACCCTGTGCAGAGGGATAGCTGTCGCTTTTCTGCCCTTAGGTCACTCGGACTCCGTGACTGTTCGGATGCAGGCAGTGAAGGAGAGAGGGCGCTGAAAGGGTCTCCCGCTGGGGGTCTGGGAGAAAGAGGAACTGTGGGCAGGGGAGCGGGGTGAGAGGGAGGCATGGGGTCCGGGGCTGGCAGAGCAGCTGGGAGAGGTCCTGTGGGTGCCTGGAGCCAGAGCTGGCCCCGTCATCCTTGCAGCTACCCTCCGGGGCTGCTTTCACCCTGGAAACAGAACTGAGTAGTGTGACCGACCAGGCAGCGAAGCCCAGAACACTGTCCATCCAGCCCTTAGTAGGAAGCTTTCGCTGACCCCACTCCAAAGGCATCCTCTTGGCGCCACACAGGCAACCGTGCCTTGAGTTCCAAGAGGTCCATGGGGACTGGACGTGTGTCCGGTGGTGAAAGATCAAATCTTAAGGGCAGCATGCTGTCCCTCCCTCTGGCCTGATTTCAGTGCGTGCTGTTCACCGCCTGCTGGAGCATCGCCACCACGACGTCGCCTGGCCCTCCACCCAGCACCCCATCTCACAGCTGACCAGCTCCATCGTCCGGCGCGTGAACGAGGCTTCTGGGCTCTACCAGATGTTCGGTGTGCTGGCCGACGTGGTCCTGTTAAAGGAGTGAGTAGCCTGGCTTCACCATTCACCCTGTCCTAGCTCTTCTCTGCCTGTTCCAGGTGTGGAGTGGCCCCGTGCTTCCCTCCTAAGGTGAAGCCTGCATGGGAGGTGGGGGGGTAGGGAAGATCGATTCTGGGGGAAAACGTCAGGGAAATCGATACCATGGGCTCCACAGGCAGGCAGACAGGCCTGGGTGTGCATCCCAGCTCTGTCACTTTCCACCTGGGTGACCTGGGCCAAGTCACTCAGCCTCTCTGAGCCTTTCTCTCAGTGGCACAATGGGGATAATCACACCTTGCAGGCAGGAGTAAAGGTCACTGGTAGACCGCAGTTGGCACCAAGCAGATGAGCAGTAAACCACAGTGATGCATATCACCAGTGTGGATCGATGGGCTCCCTCGGGCCAGGACTGTGTTGGCTCCTTATCAATTAAGTGACAGGTGGCAGATCACAGGTGACACCCAGCAAAGCAGGGAGGGAGAAGGGCTGCAGGTGAGGGCGCTCCGAGGACAGGTGGCAGGTGAGAAGCAGGGGGGATCTCTCAGTCAGAGCGGGAGAAGTCTGACCCAAAGCCGGGGAGGGCCACACACATCAAGTTCAGGGACACGCAAGGAATTCACAGCGCCCCGCGCAAGATATCCCATCACCCTGACTCCTCTCTTCCATTCCCATCCTCCACATTCAGACTCTCCATAAACCCCGTAAGCTCTACCTGCAAATTATGTCAAGAATCTGACTGCCTCTCCCCAGTCCCAGTACTGCCATCTTGGTCCAGACGCCCAGCATCTCACCTGAACTAACTGCAGCCTCTCACCTTTGCCCCGTGGTCTGCTTTCCACACAGCGGCCTGGCGGTCCTCTCAAAACACAAATCACACACAGTCAGCTCTGCTCAGTACTCTCCAGGGGCCGGGGGCCCTCAGGGCACATTCGAGCCCTCCTCAACCTGCCCCCGAGTCCCTCTCCTGCCCCTCTGCCCAAGGCCCCTTCAGCCACATGGGCCTCCTTCCTGTCCCTCGAAGACACCAAGGCAGTCACTCCCTCCCAGGGCTTTTCTGTTACTGTTCTCTCGGCCTGGGTCACTCTTGCCCCAGATACGTTTCAGGTTGCTCAGAGTTTTCTGGAATCTGTCCCAATGTAAGCCAGGGCTCAGCTGTGACAGTAATGGTAAAGTGAGGTGCGTGGGGGTGACCAGAGGCCATGCACTGTACGAGAGACACGTGCACACACCCGCACACGCCCCCCTCAGCTCTGCTGCCGCACTGAGGGTCACCCCCCCATTATGCCCAGGAACGCCGCGGCATTTGAGTACCTGGAGGAGTTCCCCATGCAGATGCTGGCCCAGCTGGAGACCATCACAGGAAGGAAGGCCAGGCATGGGCTCTTCGTCATCAACATGGAGTACGGCAGAAACTTCTCTGGCCCCGACAAGGACGTGTTCTTTTATGACCGGTCTGTGGGGCACACGGAAGATGCCTGGCAGTCTAACTTCCTCCATCCGGTCATCTATTACTACAGGCACCTCCCCACCGGTGAGCTGGGCCTCAGCTGTCCCCCGAGCGCAGGCTTCCAGGAGCTGGGCGGGTCTCTCACCTGTCACACCTCCCCTCTCACACAACTCTCCCGGCTGACAGAGGACACTGGGGGACTCTGCCCAGAAACCGAATGGGGCAGAAGGTCCCGGAATAAGAAACAGTGTTCCCAGATTCTGGCGCATACCGTGACCTGGGCAGGCCACACATGGAGTGTCGTGACCTCCTCCAGGCGCCACACAGTAAGAGGGACCGTCTTGCTGTGTGTCTCCAAAGGAGGCCGAGCATGGAGGGGGAGGGGACCTGGAGACCGACTCTCAGAGGGAACGGGGAAAGGAGCTGGAAGTGGTCCACATGGGCCTGCCGCTGAAAAAGCGCAGAAAAACTAGGCAGTGTTCTCGGGCTGTGCTTTCCTTGCCGTGTGGCCAGGGACCATTACTTGAACGCTCTGAGCCTGTGCTTCCTCATTTGAGAAATGGGGATAACAGTAGGATTGTGTGAGGATAAGTGACATAAATAACACAGAATGTGGGGCGCCCGGCTGGCTCAGTCGGTGGGGCATGTGACTCTTGATCTTGAGGCTATGAGTTCAAGCCCCACTTTGTGTGCAGAGATTACTTAAAAAATAAATAAAAATCTTTAAGAAAAAAAAAAAAAAGGCACAGAACACCAGCACGGTACCTGACACAGAGTAGCTACCAGTAGATGACCCTCCCCGCCCACCCCACCCCCCACCCCCCCGGGGAACGCGACTCCTGCTTCAGAGATTGAAGGGCTGTGACTTAGAAGATGATGCTCTAAAAACAAGCAGAGGTAGTATCAGTGACAGGAACGCAGGATTCTATTCAGAATCGGAAGCAACTACTAGTCAAAGCTGTCCCACAGTGGAATGGGTCACCCCTGAAGTCGAGTTTCCCAGTACCAGGATGGTTGAGTCATGGCTTAATGGCCGTCAGCCTGGGACGCCACAGAAGGGAGCCCACACCAGGTGCGAAGCTGGACTAGGTGAGCTCTCAGGCCCCTTTCGATGCAGGGCCTCTGAGTGTCCTCACAGAAAGAGCAGTTTTGAAGCAGTCACAATGGACCTCAGTCCATGTGCGCCTTAGAAAGACACAGAGTGCGAGTGATCAGTCTTGGTTCCGCTTTCTGATACCACAAGGAACAGATCTAGTCTCTTCCTCATGCCAGCCTTGCAAACACAGATGGCTATTGAAGAGGCTGGCCGCTGCTCAGCACAGAGTGTGTCGGGAAAGCTGAACGCGAGGGAGCGAGGGAAGCACCTGGGATGTGTGGGAACCATGCTGTCCGTTCCAGGATGGGAAGCCCAGCCTCTGGGCTCTGACACAACTCCCCCCCTCACCTCCCCACAGAGCAGGAGGTGAGGTTCCGCCCTGCTGACTGGGCCCTGCCTCGGCCCACTGCCATCCACCACATCGTGGAAGATTTCTTGACGGACTGGACCGCCCCAGTGGGGCACATCCTACCTCTGAGGCGCTTCTTGGAGAACTGTTTGGACACCGATTTGCGAAGCTTCTATGCAGGTAACCTAAGTTCCTAGAAGGGACTGAGCTGAAGGTTGAAAAAAGACCATAGATCCATGCCCTGTGGAGTTTTCAGGATTCATATCTAGAATCCACACCCAAGAATTCTGTTATCCACAAGATAGATGAGATGTTCACAGAGACCCTTCCCAGTACGGCACACCTAGAGTTGCTGAATAGAATGTCATTTTTAAAGAACTGGCAGGGAAAAAAAGGGAACTCTAAGAAAAGCATAAAGCCCTTGTTGGACGTGGGATATCTGCCAATCATCAGTAGTAGCTTAGAGCCTGGGTAACTGACCAGTACTTGGGGGTGGGAAGGTAAGGCTGGAGCAGGGTGGGAGGTCTGTTTAGAGACCTTCACTTAAGCTTAGATCTCAGTGACCCAAGTAGGAGACACAAAACATTCTCAAGAGGGAGATGGTGGAGACTCATGCTTTTGGCTCTGGGTAGAATAAGGGAAAATCTCCCCTGAGAATTTTTAACCACTAAGCCTCACTCATGTGAGTTTGAGGCCAAACTTCACACTGGTGTAAAAATCACAGAAGTAAATGCAAGTCTTCTGTGAAGAAACAAACTTTAGAGAAAGGGGCGCCTGGGTGACTCAGTTGGTTAAGCGTCTGGTCACGATCCCAGGGTCCTGGGATTGAGCCCCACGTCAGGCTCCCTACTCAGTGGGAATCTGCTTCTCCCTCTGCCCCTCCCCTCTTCTTGTGCACTTTCTCTCTTTCTCTTCCTCAAGTAAGCAAAATCTTTTTTTTTTTTTTTTTTTTTTTTA
>NC_138373.1:149485694-149502985 GCF_054177405.1 Leptonychotes weddellii | reverse complement strand
CCCACCCCCCTCCCCTCTAGAACCCTCAGTTTGTTTTTCAGAGTCCATCTTCTCTCATGGTTCGTCCACCCCTCCGATTTCCCCCGCTTCATTCCTCCCCTCCCGCTACCTTCTTCTTCTTCTTTTTTTTTCTTAACATATCTTAAGTAAGCAAAATCTTTTAAAAAATAAATAAAATAAAACTAGAGAAATACAAATATACATTTAAAAAAAAAAAACCTAGGGCTTGGGGTGCCTGGGTGGCTCCGTCAGTTAAGTGACCAACTCTTGGTTTCAGCTCGGGTCATGATCTCAGGGTCCTGGGATCCAGCCCTGCATTGGGCTCCATGCTCAGCATAGAGTCTGCTTGTCCCTCTCCCTCTGTTCCTCCTCCCACTCTCTCTCTCGCTCTCAAATGAATTTAAAAAAAACTAGGGCTCAAAAAGTTCCCACAGATAAAGTTCCGAGTGAGTTGGACCCACCCCCCACCCCCAAACAAAAAGCACTTAACACAAAAGGACATAAACTGCCACAAGGGAGCATTAGCAGAAACAACAAACTGCTGGATCAAGCCAAAAAGACTATGGGAATTGGAATGGTTACAAACAGAGGATACAAAGTCTGTCTAAAATATATAAGGAAATGAAAAAGGAGATTACCAAAAATATAGTTGGGCAGCATTCAGAAAGACCCAAATAAAACTTCTGGAAATGAAAAAATATGTAACTAGAAACTCAACCTAGGGGCGCCTTAGGGGCTCAGCCACTTAAGCATTCAGCTTGTGATTTTGGCTCAGGTCATGATCTGAGGGTCCTGGGATCGAGCCCTGCATCAAGGCTCCACGCTCAGCAAGGAGTCTGCTTGGGATTCCCTCTCTCCCTCTGCCCCTCCCCCCTGCTCACATGTTGTCTTTCTCTAAAATAAGTAAATAAATCTAAAAAAGAAAAGGAACTCAACCTAAAGATAAAGTAGCACATTAGACAGACGAAGAGAGAATTGGTGAACTGGAAGGTAGCTCTGACAAGAGAAGTCTGAGGATCCGGAGGGAGAACTGACAGAAATAGGCCAAATTTCAGTCTTTTTTAAAACCCCCTGACTGCCTAGGATATCTACCCTTTTCTGTTCAGCAAACATATGTTGAACACCAGCTGTATATTAGGTACTATTCAAATCAAATCAGGTTCGAGATGGTCAGTCTCTGGCCTACAGGTCAGAGAGCAGGTGTCCTTGTCACCCCAGGCGACATCCTCAGTCAATTTGGAAATAAAATGCATATGTTAAGAGAGCTGGCTTAAAACAGTAGTGTAGGCTAATCGTCTAAATATATGTGGATGCTCTGAGGTAATTCATAGCACAGGGCTAAGCAACTTTGAAGTGCTAGCATTCTGCAGACTCAGCTATGACCGCACGCTCGCCTGGGAAATTGACACGGTGCAGGTCTAGAGATCTCAGCTACAACATCCCTGCCTGTTTCTCGAGGTTTCAGGAGTACTCAAAGATGGCCATGCCCATTAGGGAGCGTGTCCCGCCCTGGGTTATGGCTGCCACGAATGCATCATCCAGGCCCTAGAGCCTCCTGGCTCCCACTCCCTAGACCCTGCTCAACACTACAAGCCACTGAGCGTCCCTGCCTTCAGCTTGGAAGCGTCCTCCCAACTCAGGGCCAGCTGGCAGAGTGGGCTTTCCTCTACCCCCACAGCTGATGCGCAGCTGTTAGCGCTGGCCCCGGACTCGGCTGGGCTTCTCTGCCCCCCACCAGGCCTCTGCAGGAGGGGTGACATATGTCATCAGAAGGTGGTGCTTGCCAAGAGGCCACCTTGCTGCCGCTCTCCCATCCTCCCCCTGCACCTGCGGTCCTCCCTGCTCAGAGAGGCTTGTCATGGCCTGTTCTGCCAGGGGCTGTCTGGGCCAGAAGTCAGAAATGAAGTCAGAAGTACCTCTGTGTGTGGCTCCTTACAGCCTGTTTCACCCACGCGGGCCTCACAACATCCTTTGTAATGTGCCCGGGTGTTTTGAGATAAAAGATTCAAGACAGTTTTTGGACGTTCGCTCCTTCCCATCCTGTCTCTAAATCCCTGAGAAGACTGAGCCCCTATCTCTTTCATCTGTTCTGTTTTTTAAGTCAAAGTTACATAAGCACTTAGCTAAAAGACTTTTTCTCACTTCCACCCTCAGTCCCGGAAGGAACTACTTCTGGCTCTTCTGGTGGTTTCTTCATATTTCTGAATAATAAATACCCACAGCTGTTTCCTGATAGAGCCAACTTGACCCATGCACCAGCTTTCTGCTGTTTACCAGTGTTATCTTTCCGCCCCCCACAGGGCTCACAACAGTGCTGTGCACACAGTATTTGCAACCCAGAGATGGCTGAGGGAATAAAGCCATGCAGGCAGCTCTGAGCTCAAAACAGGACTGACCACCAAGCTCCCGGCCCCAGCCAGGCCAGCTTCCAGAAGAGAAGGCTGAGGGTCTGCTCCTCAGTGGCTGAGCTCCCAGTAGGACTGGCTCCCTGCAGAGCATCATGTTGGGCCCAGATCTCTGGGAGTTGAGTCATTTCTGTGGTTTGCTTTCCATTTGGGGCCTCGTTCTTCCAGAATGTCAGGACACCCTCCTTTGAACTTCAGGGAAGGACGAGATCCTTGGCTACGCAGGTCAGTTGTGAGATCCCCACAAAAGTCAGCTCCCCTGCTCAAGGGGTGGAGGGCCCTGGGTGAGGCCCCGGGGCATCGGCACCCCGGCCTCCCTCCTGCACCTCTCCCCATGCCTCTCTTACTCATTCATCTGCTTTTGCTTTTGTGTAGAATCCTGCTTCCTGTTCGCCCTAACACACCAGAAGCTGCCGCCCTTCTGCCAGCAGGGGTACCTGAGAATGCAGGGGCTCGTGGGGACTGAGACCCTCCGGCGGCACGGAGTGGAGAGCGGGCTCCTCCGGGACTACACCATTGTGGGCAGGCGCCGTGAGGACCAGGGCCAGGGGCCACTAAGTAGCTCTCGGGCCCCAGGGCCTCCGGTCCAGCCCCTCGACAGCAACAAGGAGGAGCTGTGACCGCCAGGCGGCTCCCAGCCAGCCCTCTGTCGCACCAACGCATGGTTGCCAGAGACCACTCAGATTGTCACAGTGACCAAGGCCACTCTGAGGGGTGGCCATGCAGTGGCCTCCCCTCTGGTCTGGTCCTTGGATGCCTGGGAGGCGGGATCCCGGGAAGGGCATCCTCTGCCAGGTGGGAGCCGCCTTCCACAGCCAGGCTTGTCTGCAAGTGAACTGTCACTGGGCACCAGGCTGGCTCGGTTCTGTCCCCATCAAGTGCCCAGCGGTCCCATTTCCTTCGGGTCTACTCGTCGGATGAACCAGGCGACCGTGTCACAGGTGGTGCTGTCCTCATCATCATAAGGGTTCATGGCAGGCACTTTAAACCGAAGCTCTAACATCCTCAACCCTCTAGGGCAGGTGGGACTGTCGCCTCTGATGAAGACATCAGCTCAGAGAGCTTAGGTGACTCCAGGCTTCTGCCAGGCATCCCTGTCTGGGTCCCCTGAGGCCTGGGCCACTCTGCCTCACCCTGCCCCCACCTCTGTTTCCAGAACCCAGGCTGGGCCAGCCCAGCTTATCATCACAGGCCCGGCTGCTATCACCAGGCAGAGACGGGACAGCTCCTGCAAAGCCACCTTATCTGCGCGGGTTTCTGCCTGAGCAGCAGGACTCAGAGCTGCACCCGCCCCAAGACAGCACTCCTTGACTTACATCGTCAGCATCTGTGTCTTCTCTCTCCTCCTCGGCACCGTCCCCTTGCCCTGCTCCTGCCCTCTGAAACCCTGAACAATGCCTTGCCTCTGGTCTGCCTGAGCAAGTTTTGTAAAACTGTCCCCAGGCTTACAGTGAGGATTCTTTCCGAGGGGATTGACCTGCTGTTTGTACAGGGAGCCTGGCTCAGCGTGTGCAAGGAGGCATTTCTAACTGCATTTGTGTGACAACAACAATGCCTCTTTCTGGTTGCCCTAGCTGTTCTCACTCTTCCTCCTCACCAGGAATCCGCCCCCTTCCTACACTCCCGTCAGGCACTTTCGTCCCAGGTAGGAGTAGGCCATGGAAAGCATTTGTACAGAAAATAATCACGGTGATTTTTTTCAAAGCCCAGGACCCTAGATGATTGCTTTTTCATCGGTTCTTCCGGGTCCCTGTATCCACTCAGAATTCGAGGGACACGGGCTTTCTGGATCCACGGCCCTTTTCTGGAAACATCCTCTTGGCCTCAACCACCAGGCCCACTGCCTGTCTGCACACACCTCTCCCTCTAGTCGTGTGCAGTTAGAACAGTGACACTTGGCAGCCTGAGCCTGCTGGGGAGGTGCTTACCCTGTGACAATACTTGGCAGAGCTTCCCTGGGGACAGAAGCATCTAAAGATCTCCCCCTAGTCCCAGACGGTTAGGTTCGCCATATTTCTTACAGATGATTTGTAACCCAGATTTGGGCCCCATTACCCACTCACCCCCACCGCTTCCGTTTCCAAGACCTTTTTTGAAACAAATCTTTTCCCTAGGACTGTTCCCATAATGTCAAACCCTGCTACACCCATCACACCTCACCAGCCACTGACGGCAGCTGAGCGCCTATCAAAGTTCAAGGTGCTGCAACAAATAATTCACAGATGCCTAACTATGTGACATCTGCTGCTTCTCCCATCATCTGCCAAATTGTTCATTCCACCAAAATTTCAGCCAGCCTTGTTTGTGTTTCATTAAGGCATGGCTCCATGGTTCAGCTGATTAGAGATGCCTTCCCTGGTATTCTCCTTGTAAAACTGGTCAGTAATTTGGAAAAGAAAGTAAATCTCATTTCAAATCCCTATTTCATACTTCAGAATTAATTCCAGAGCAATTTTTTTAAAGATTTTATTTATTTGATAGAGCTCAACTAAGCAGAGCAGCAGGCAGAGGGAGAGGAGACCAGGCTCCCCGCTAAGCAGGGAGCCTGATGCGGGGCTCGATCCCAGGACCTGGGATCATGACCTGAGCCGAAGGCAGACGCCTAACCGACTGAGCCATACAGGAGCCCCAATTCCAGAGCAACTTTTAAAAGCCATACAGAAACGGGAGGTGACAAGGGGGTGTTAGAGTAAAAGGACTGTCCAACTTCAGAAGCGATGGGGTAATTCCCAGAGGAGAAGGTTTAACATTTCCAGTCTACTTAATTTTTTTAAGTTTTTATTTAAATTCCAGTTAGTTAACATACAGTGTGATATTAGTTTCAGGTGAAATTTTTCTCTTTTTTTTTAAGTAATCTCTATACTCAATGTGGGCCTCAAACTCCCAACTCCAAGATCAAGCACTCTGCTGACCGAGCCAGCCAGGCACCCCTCGCCCATACTTAACTAATGTGACCATTTAAAGAAAAGGATAAAAATTAAAAGGCAGACAGCATGGGTAAAATAGTGACAGCAGAATACAATACATAAAAATAAATAATATCTTTATTACTCAACCAATTGGAGTTAATGAGGAAAAAAAGGATAAGAAAATCATGGGACATTCACCCAATAAAATACTACACGGCTCTCAAAACCTCTCAGAGAAGGTGACAGACCATACCATAAAAATACATGTGTGACAAAGCCAAGCGAAAAGAAGCAGACCATGAGATTGTAGTTGTGAACTACTTATAACTGTAAAACTAGAAAGCCACAGACGGGGGAGACTTCTGGAAAGGACACCTCACAAAACGTCAACAGTAGTTATATTAGGTTTGTGAAGGCATTTTTCTTTCCTTTTCCTTTGTCCAAATTTGTGGTTACACTCCATAGTGAAATAAATACATTTATTTTTTAAAAAATCATCTCTGCTCTTGGGATTTAAAATTGCTGGGGGCAAGAGGAGCGGGGAGCCCTCCCAGGGGACATGCTCTGCCCGGTCCCAGTGGTACCCATGGTTTCGTCCCTCTCCCAAGTCAGGAAGACACTGCACCCAGTGTCGAGAGGGGGAAGATGTGCCCCCCCGCCAGAGAAGGGACTTTTAAGCGGTGTGTGCTCCTCTCCTACAGTCTTTGGATTGACTGACCCAGCACAACAGAGGAGATCTCTGGAAGAATCTTCCCTCCCAAGAGACAGAAAATGAAAGATCAAAAATCCTCACTTTGTGGAGGTCTCCTGGGTGTAATCTCCAATCTGCTGTAGAGCCCCAAATTCTTTTTGTTCCCCAAATAAAAATGGGGGTATAGCTAAAGTCTGTCTAGAAAGTGAATCACCAAGTAGTGAATTTATCTGCTAAACTACTCCTAACATCTAATCATTTACTAACGTATTTACTATGTACCCAGGACTATGCTGTGGTTTTAAAGATAGGCTCACAAATTCTTTGCTACTTCTCCTCCAAAGAGCTGGAGCTCATTCCCCTCCTTGTTGGGTGAGAGCAGGACTGATTGATTCACTAATAGCGAACAGAGGAGACGTGACAGGATGTCATTTTCAAGATTAGGTTATAAAAAGACCGTAGCACTCACCCACCAAGAGGCTGTTCTCTCATCACTCACTCGGGTCATGTTGCAAAGACATGCAGGCACATATGGAGAGTTCCTTGTCCATGTGGCAAGGAACTAATACTTGCCAAGAGCCATGTGCATAAGCCTAGAAGCAGATCCTACTCCTATCCAGCCTTTAGATGACTGCAGTGCTGGCCACCACCTTGAACGCAGCCTCATGAGAGGCCCCCAAACAGAACCACCCAGCGCAGCCACTCCTGACTCCTGATCCACAGAACTTTGAGATAATGTCTGTTGTTTCACGCTGCTAAATTTCGGGGTGGGGGGTGGAGGGGTGTTTTGTTACACAGCAATAGATAACTAATGCATGCACTAAATAGCTTACCTGCATTAATTTGTCACCACAACCCTAAGAGATAGATAATCCTATCCCCCATTCCTACCCTAGTCTCCCCATTCTTCTGCTGAGAACAATCACACAGCAGGTCTGTGGTGGTGAGGGGCTTCGAAAATCCACTTCCTTCGAGCCATCCTCTCAAAATTAAATCATTAAAGTAAACCACATTACCTATGGGTTTCCTTCTTGTGAACAATGACTGACAAGAGATTAAGGAACCACACAATTCTCAAACCTAAGAAACAGGAAATAAAGTGTGTGTGGCCCCACCAGGTGGCAGGGAAATGTTAAACTGCTGATTACACAAAAACGTACCCTCAAAAAGAGTATTCATCCACTCCATCAACCAGACGTCCTGTGATTCAGGTTGGGGCAGGATGACTCAGATGGGACGAGGAAAGCTCTGGAGTCTGGAGCATCCACCCCCCGCCCAGGCTCCAGCCTCAGTTAGAATCCTCGGTTCCCTGACCAATTACAACATTATCCCCAAAAGCTAAATTGGATTCTTCCCTAGAAAAGAAACCCGTAGGCTGCATCATTTCCCTGCAGATGCTAATTTTTTTTAATACAGTAAAAGTGCTGACTGGGGAAAGGTTTTTGTCAGACGGCAGGCTTTAAAGAAGCATTTAATTCAATCTGGCATCCAGACCGAATGTAAATCTACCACCAAGTGAAGCTGATGAGCAAATATATGAGAGGCTTTAGCCCAAGTATTTAATCCAAGTACATCACATGACTAATCCATCAACCCTGAAGTAAAAAGTAACAGATGTTTTTAAGCAGGGAAGAAAAGACCAGCAGAATACCCTGTCTCACTCCTTTCTCAGTTCTGCATACTGATTTGCCTGCTCCTCTGGAGAAAGCCCCGAGTTTCGTGCTCATTGCAAAATGTTTCAGAAATCTGTCACCTGTTTTTTTCATTCTCTTGGAGATATTACCGTCTCAGACCAGTCTCTCAAGTCATTCCAAATCATTATAAATTAATTAGATGCAGAAAAGTCTCACCACCAGAAAAAAAAAAAAAAAAGATAATGCGATCTAGCTTCAAATGTTCACAGTGGGTTATAGCCCTTCGTTGTAGTTTAGAAATAAAGCAACTATGGGGCGCCTGGGTGGCTCAGATGGTTAAGCGTCTGCCTTCAACTCAGGTCATGATCCAGGGTCCTGGGATCGAGTCCCGTATCGGGCTCCCTGCTAGGCGGGGAGCCTGCTTCTCCCTCTGCCTCTGCCTCTCTCTCTCTGACTCTCATGAATAAATAAATAAAACATTTAAAAAAAAAAAAAAAAGAAAGAAAGCAACCATGAAAATGTATGAGATGAGCCCCCTTAACACTGGCTATGTTTCAGTTTCAAATAAGATGACTATCAGGAAAAGGAGAAGTGTCCAGAAGCCTGCACGACGAAGCACCATGGTACATTAAAGATGGCCACAAAGGTTATGACGATTCCTATCAAGATGTGAGGTCTTTGTCCCCTCGCCTTGAATTAGGGTGGCTTCCGGGACTGTTTTGACCAAAACCAGCCACACTGGTTTCTGGACAAAGGCCCGAGAAGACTGGCAACTTCCACTACTTCTCTGGGAACCCAGCCACCACACGGAGGAAGGCCCGTGTAGAGAGTAAGTGAGGCACGTGGCTGAGCTTCCAGCTAATAGCCCGAACCAACTTGTAGCCATGTGGGTGTGCCATCTTGGAAACAGATCCTCCAGGCCCAGCTGAGCTCCCCATGCAGGGCAGAGATGACCTATCCCAGCAGAGCCTCACCCAAATTTCATATCTGTGAGGAAAATGATTTTTTTTTTTAAAGATTTTATTTATTTATTTGAGAGAGAGAATGAGAGAGAGCACATGAGAGGGGGGAGGGTCAGAGGGAGAAGCAGACTCCCTGCCGAGCAGGGAGCCCGATGCGGGACTCGATCCCGGGACTCCAGGATCATGACCTGAGCCGAAGGCAGTCGCTTAACCAACTGGGCCACCCAGGCGCCCCGAGGAAAATGATTCTTGTTCTAAGCCACTAAGTGTTGGGGTGGCTTGTTACACAGCAATAGATAACAGGGACAGACACCATGGAGAGGCTATAAGGTGGCTTCAGTGAAGTTACACATGTAAAAGCAGGTATATTATCTGTATTAGTAATTGTTTCTTGGTTTTGTTTTTGTTTTTTTAGAGTAGGGGAGGAGCAGAGGGAGAGGTAGAATCTTAAGCAGACTCCAAGCCTAGCACGGAGATCATGACCTGAGCCGAAATCAAGAGTTGGACACTTAACCAACTGAGCCACCCAGGCACCCCTGTATTAACAATTGTTAATGAGCATATTACAAAGATAATTGCAAAGCACACTCATCAAAAAACTCTTAGTAAAATATAGCTATGGTATTGCACCATTTAGTGTACACACACTGAGGGATCAATTAAAAAGATAAGTGAGGGGCGCCTGGCTGGCTCAGTCAGAAGAGCAAGCGACTCCTGGTCTCGGGGTTGAGTTTGAGCCCCACATTGAATGTAAATGGTACTTAAATAAATAAGTACTTTCTAAAAAATTATTTAAAGAAAAATGAAAGTAAGAGAAGCATGAGCAAGTTAAAGAAAAGAAGAGAGCGCATGAAGACTCAACATTTGTTCTGTGGTTGCCTGAAATTAACTGGAGGAAACTCGGGAGTCTGATGGCTGTCTTTGCCTTCAGAAACCCACAAGCAGCTTGCTAACTCCTGTACACGTGTGCGAGTCAACAAGACAAACCAGTATTTCACTGAGATCAAACACTGCACTTGAAAGGGATTTTCAACCCAACACAACCCAACACAACCCAACTGGCCCAACACAACTTTTTTTGATAAAAAGACTTCCCATCTTTGTCAGACATGAATTGATCAAGAAGTCATATGGAAGGATTATTGGACTTGAAGAAAAGGGTCCTTAGTACCAGCATGTTTGTGGTCCACATGCCTTCCTCTGGAGAACCCACTCAGTGTTCACCCAACTCTATGGGACCACCCACCACGGGCCAGACACATAATGCAGACTGGCCAATCGGAGAATGAGCCACAGTTGGGCGTGTGACCCAAACAGAGCCAATCAGAGCCTTGTCTGAGGCTCCACGTAGGGACACTAGGAGGGAGAGGGACTTTCCTATTCTCAGACTGTAAACCCAAAGCTGGACTTCTTGTGGCTATCTTTCCCACCACATAGGGAATGAAACCAACATGCTGAGGAAAGCAAAACAAGTGAAAGAAAGCCCATGAGCTCTGCAACATTATTGGAGCCCTGATCCCCCTGTGCCCAAGCTCCTGAACGTGCCAGTTATATGAGCTAAGAAGTCCCTTTTCATGAGCGGGTTTGAGTTGGTTCCTGGAGTTGCCAAAGGGTCTTGGTCTTGTCATGAGAAGAATTCAAGGACAAACACTCAGCACAGCGGACCAGCAACACAAACAGGAAAGTTCATTACAACACTCTTGATGGCACAGAGGTATTTTGTTGGAGGAAAAATATGGACATTGATGTCCATGAATCAAGAAGTGATTCAAAAGAATTGGATTCTGAATGTGTGAAGTTTAGAAATTTCTTATTAGGGTCACCTGGGTGGCTCAGTCGGTTGGGCATCTGCCTTCGGCTCAGCTCATGATCCCAGGGTCCTGGGATCAAGTCCAGAGCTGGGCTCCTTGCTCAGCGGGGAGCCTGCTTCTCCCTCTCCCTCTCTCTCTATGGGCCGCTCCCCCTGCTTGTTGTACTCTCTCTCTCTCTCTCTGACAAAACAAGTGAATAAAGTCTTTAAAATAAAAAATTTTTAAAAAGAAATTTCTTATTAAACATACTCACTAGTCCTTTTTTATATATATGCACAAGACATATATTACATTTTCTTTAAATAAATCAAAAAGAGGGGCATCTGGCTGGATCAGTCAGTAAAGCACGTGACTCTTGATCTCAGAGTTATAAGTCTGAGCCCTATATTGGGTGTATAGATTACTTAAAAATCAAATCTTTAAAAAATCCATCAGTCAGGGGAACCTGGGTGGTACAGTCCATTACTCCTCTGACTCTTGGTTTCAGCCCAGGTCATGAGCTCGGGGTCAAAAGATCAAACCCTGCGTGGGGCTCTGCGCTCACCACAGAGTCCGCTTAAAACTCTCTCTCCCTCTCCCTCTGCTCCTCCCCCTGCGCTCTCTCTCTCTCTTTCTAAAATAAATAAATCTTTAAAAAAAGTCAATTAGTCAATCAATAAGAACTCTTTCAATAAGCGTAAAATAAGGGGTGCCTGGGCGGCTCAGTCGTTGAGCGTCTGCCTTCGGCTCAGGTCATGATCCCAGGGTCCTGGGATTGAGCCCTGCATCGGGCTCCCTGCTCCGCGGGAAGCCTGCTTCTCTCTCTCCCACTCCCCCTGCTTGTGTTCCCTCTCTCGCTGTGTCTCTCTCTGTCAAACAAATAAATAAAATCTTTAAAAAAAAAAAATAAGCGTAAAATAAGAACTCTAAGTGATAAGAAACATTGTGTCATAATGTAATAACTGCCAGTTTTATTATTCTGGATTCAAGCAGAAAAACAGATGCCAACTAACACATTTCAAGTGAGGAAAATTAATACAGAGAATTTGTTATATGGGCACCAAGGACCAAAAAGGCAAAGGGAACGCAGAGATAACTCAGGGATAATAAGTGCAAACCAGCACCAGCCCCACCTTGGGTTGTGCTAACTGTTGGGAGTCGCTGGCACCCAGACCTCCTGAAAAGGAGGCCCTGCTTGCCTAGTGCTGGTACCTCCGGAGGGGTATGATGAATCTGGTTCGGAGGTCCCGAAGAAAGCAGAGGCTGGAGCCGATGGCTGCCTGGGTGAGGAGCCGACGCTCTGGACAGTGGTAAGAATGGGAAGCAAGGGGCACCTGGTGGCTCTGTCCGTTGAGCATCCGACTCTTGGTTTCGGCTCAGGTCAGGATCTCCAGGTGGGGAGATCGAGCCCTGCATCGGGCTCTGTGCTCAGCGGGGAGTCTGCTTCCCCTCACCCTCTCCCCCTGCACACCCCTCTGCTCACACGCACTCTCGCACTCTAAAATAAATAATAGGGCGCCTGGGTGGCTCAGTTGGTTAGGCGACTGCCTTCGGCTCAGGTCATGATCCTGGAGTCCCGGGATCGAGTCCCGCATCGGGCTCCCTGCTCGGCAGGGAGTCTGCTTCTCCCTGTGACCCTCCTCCCTCTCATGTGCTCTCTGTCTCTCTCATTCTCTCTGTCTCAAATAAATAAAATCTTAAAAAAATAATAATAATAAAATAAAATAAAATAAAATAAATAATAAAGATTAATAAATAGATAAATAAATTTTTAAAAAGAAAAGAATGGGAAGCAAATAGGTAGGAACAAGTCCCTTCTCCCTCCTCCTGCCTTCTCGTCTCCCTCAAATGACCCTTCGTGGCAGAAGCTGGCCAGAGCGTGTGGCTCTCAGCTTTCTAGCACTGGCATCAGAAAGCACAACAGGGAAGAGTGGATCTGGAGCTGAGAAGCAAAGCTTAGTAACAGGCACAGCACTGTTTTTATTTCTTAGTGATACATGAAATAATTGTGCAATTAACATTTGATGGCCTCTTAGGTTCTATGAAGTAAGATAGCTAAGCTATTAATATGGTGGCCACTGCAAGGCCCAAAATGGGAGCGATGTAAAAAAAATGTTTAGTCCTCCCCATGTAACTGTTGGCATGAGCAGTGCAGAGTGGGTATGTGGTTCCACAGGGTCAGGGACTCAAACGCCTACCTTTTCTCGCCACCATTTTCAACACATGACCTAAAGCCTAGGGTCCAAAGTAATTACTCCAGTTCCAGCCAACACATCCATATTCCAATTAGAGAGAAAGGGATGGCATGCCCCAACCTTTTAAAGCAGAAGCTGGTAAACTCCTACCCATGGGCCAAATCTGGCCTTCTGCCTGTTTGTGTAAATACAGTTCTACTGAGACACAGACAAGCCTATTCATGTATGCATTGTCTATTTCTGCTTTTGCACTTACAACCACAGAGCTGAGTAGTTGCAACAGAGACCTTAGGGCCTGCAAAGCCTAAAGTATTTATCATCTGGACCTTTAAAGAAAGAGTTTGCTGACCCTGACTTTAAAAGAACAGCCTGGGGGCGCCTGGGTGGCTCAGTCGTTGGGCATCTGCCTTTGGCTCAGGTCACGATCCCAGGGTCCTGGGATCGAGCCCCGCATCGGGCTCCCTGCTCCGCGGGAAGCCTGCTTCTCCCTCTCCCACTCCCCCTGCTTGTGTTCCCTCTCTCGCTGTGTCTCTCTCTGTCAAATAAATAAATAAAATATTTTTAAAAAATAAAAAAAATAAAAGAACAGCGTGGAAGTTGAACAAATGACTTCAATTCCCACAACCTAGTTACACGGCCAGAGGAACCTGCAAGAGAGGCTGGGAAGTGCAGTCTTTAGCTGAAAAGCCCAGGCTCAACTTAAAATCCTATTACTTTGGAAGCCAGCAGGCTCTACCACACAACCCTTCCATAAATTCTGCCTCTGGCTTTCCTCTCTTCTGAACTCCCCATCACCTGAACCCCTCATTTGCTGATTCTAGGTGTACTTTATTTTATTGTTTTCTATAAATTTCCAGCATTTTTAACTAATTATAATACCAGCTACCTACCCAGTAGCCATTCCCTCACTTCTTCCTTGCTAGCAGTTTCCTGATTTTGTTCAGAGTGTGTATGGCTGGAGGAGCTCAGGAAAAGTGGGTGCAGCTCCACAGAATGAACCCTATAATTGGTCTAATCCATCTCCCTTGCCCACTTATCCGTTTAGAAGTGACCATGTCACCCAGGACTGGTCATGGAGAAGTAAGGAGGGATTCAGGGAAAGACTGTCCTGCCTGATTTTTTTAAGATTTATTTATTTATTTGAGAGAGAGAGAGAGAGAGAGTGCATGTGTGCGCGCACGCGCACACACACACACACACACACACACACGCATGCATGAGTGGGAGGAGGGGCAGAGGGAGAGAATCTTCAAGCTGACTCCCTGCTGAGCACAGAGCCTGACTGGGGGCTCAATCCCACAACCCACGAGATCATGACCTAAGCCGAAACCAAGAGTCAGATGCAAAACCGACTGAGCCACCCAGGCACCCCTCCAATAGTTATTTTTATAGCACAATATCCTGGTTCAAAAAAAGATAAGACATATATCTTTATACTCTTGGTGGGTGTCTCAGGCTGCCATAACAAAATTCCACAGACTGAATGGCTTAAAAACAGATATTTAGATATTTAGGTCTCATAGGTTTTTTTTGTTTTTGTTTTTGTTTTTTTTTAAAGGTTTTATTTATTTGACAGAGAGAGACACAGCTAGAGAGGGAACACAAGCAGGGGGAGTAGGAGAGGGAGAAGCAGGCTTCCTGCTGAGCAGAGAGCCCGATGATGGACCCAGGACCCTGGGATCATGACCTGAACCAAAGGCAGACGCCCAACGACTGAGCCACCCAGGCACCCCTAGGTGTTATGGAGGCTGGGAAGTCCCAAGGTCAAGGGGCTGGCAGCTTCAGTTCCTGGGGAGAGCTCTCTTTCTGGCTTGCAGATGGACACCTTCTTGCTACCTTCTTATAACCTCAAGTGGCAGATAAAGAGAGAGAATGCTCTGGTCTCTCTTCCTACTCTTGTAAGGATACCAGTCCCATCATGAGGGCCCCACCCTTATGACTTCATCTAAATTTAGTTATCCCTCAAAGGCACCCCCTCCAAACACCATCACACTGGGGATTAGGGCTTCAACATATGAATTTGGGTAGGACACAAATATTCAGCCCATAATAGTGGGCTCTTTGCCTTACACATACATCAATGAATCTTTGTGGTGGATGACAAGTGGACCAAGCCCTGGATTCTAGAATAGAAGCAAAATGACCTCCTTAGAAGCCAGTTACTGATTCCTGTGAGGATAATCTGAGTCATCTTTATAGACAGGTAATCAGTTCCTTGGGGCCCCTTAACTCCTTAACTCACCCAGAGCAGCTGTTTCTTCCTACCTTTTTTTTTTTTAGATTTTATTTATTTATTTATTTATTTGAGAGGGAGAGAGAGAGTGTGAGCAGGGGGAGGAGCAGAGGAAGAGGGAGAGAGAGAATCTCAAACAGACTCCATGCTGGGCACGGAGCCTGACACAAGGCTGGATCTCATGACCCTGAGACCATGACCTGAGCAGAAATCAAGAGTTGGACACTTAACCGACTGAGCCACCCGGGTACCCCTGTTTCTTCCTACCTTATGACCCCTAGACTTGGGGTCAGTGTTCCAAGGTTGGCTTCAACCTGGATCCAGTTGGGAAGCCTGAGGAAAGCTCTAAACAAAGAGAACTATTTTTCTTTTTTTTTTTAAGATTTTTTTTTTTTTTTGTCAGAGAGAGAGAGGGCACAAGCAGGGGGAGTGGCAGGCAGAGGGAGAAGCAGGCTTCCCACTGAGCAGGGCGCCTGATGCAGGACTCGATCCCAGGACTCCGGGATCATTACCTGAGCAGAAGGCAGACGCTTAACTAACTGAGGCACCCAGGTGTCCCTAGAGAACTATTTTTCTAAACATAAAAACAGTTCACACCAAGTTCCAAGAAAGAAGTAACTTTGTGCTCCAAAAGTTGTGAGTTTTGGAAAACATAAAACAGAGGTGATATAGATCATGTGTAAGTGAACAGAAAGTAAAAATAAGGGACATGAAACCTGACCTGACCCCAACTTCTGCTTCTTGTGGCACTGAGCTGAATAATTACTGTCTCATAGAACAACTGAGTGCATCCTCCATGTGGTAAGTTTTCGGGCTATTCAGTAAATATTGAAAATATTGAAAAATATTGAAAAACTATGTTCACAGGGGCGCCTGGGTGGCTCAGTCAAAAAAGCGTCTGCTTTTGACTCAGGGCATGATCCCAGGGTCCTGGGATCTTCTCCCTCTGCCCCTCCCACTGCTTGTGTCCTCTCTCTCTCTCTCTCTCAAATAAAAAAAAATCTTAAAAAAGAAAAATTACCGGGCGCCTGGGTGGCTCAGTTGGTTAAGCCACTGCCTTCAGCTCAGGTCATGATCCTGGAGTCCCGGGATCGAGTCCCGCATCGGGCTCCCTGCTTGCTCAGCGGGGAGCCTGCTTCGCCCTCTGACCCTCCCCCCTCTCATGCTCTCTCTCTCTATCTCATTCTCTCTCTCAAATAAATAAATAAAATCTTTAAAAAAAAAAAGAAAAATTACCTGAAGGGGGTACCTGGCTGGCTCAGTCAGTAGAGCATGTGACTCTTGATCTCAGGGTCATGAGTTTGAGTCTCACACTGGGCATAGAGTTTACTTAAAAGAAAAAAGTAAAAATAAAAATTACCTGAAGACACTGGAGAGCAACCCAGGTAGGCAGAACTAGAAAAGAGTTGACACATTGAAAAAGGAAATGGCATTGGGTGAGTTATCCATTTTGTAAAGCTTTTCACCTAAGGCCAGACTCCAGCTAGCACCACAAAGCTCAGCTAAAATTCCAACAGAAGCCTACAGTCTTGCTGGCTCAAAGAACCAGAGGAAAGAGTTAAAGGATACCACAGAAGTGGAAAGTAAGGGTGGGAAAAATCCTCAAAAAGAGAGAGCCACAGAGGCACCTGGCTGGCTCAGTCAGAAGAGTGTGCAACTCTTAATCTGGGGGTTGTGAGTTTGAGCCCCACATTGTATGTAGAGACTACTTAAGTAAAATCTTAAAAAGAGAGAGAGAGAGAGAAAGAGAGCCACAGAGAAGGGGCCCAAATTCTGCATATAAACTCTGTACAAATCTCTGGCTGACCCCTAAACTACCCACGTGTGGGGTAAATTATAAGTAGCTCAGCTAAGGCAGAAAAATGAACAGGGCTCAGTGCTGCCCACCACAAAAGAGACAGAGCTTGGAGTTCAAATTCAGCCAAGTTAACTAAAACAAAACAAAACAAAAAACAAAATCAACATTCTTTGGAGAAATATACAGAATCCAGAGTATCTGCAATGAGTGTATCAGTCACAATGTGATTCAGTCCAGGATACAATCCAAAATTATTAGAAATATAAAGAAGTAGGAAAATATGACCCATACTGAAGAGAAAAGCAACTAACGAAGAATGACATGGAGTTGACCCAGATGCTGGATACATCAGACAAAGATTTTAAAGCAGTTATTAGAAATATCCTCAAGGGGGGGCGCCTGGGTGGCTCAGTCATTGGGCGTCTGCCTTTGGATTGGGTCATGATCCCAGGGTCCTGAGATCAAGCCCCACATCGGGCTCCCTGCTCCGCGGGAAGCCTGCTTCTCCCTCTCCCACTCCCCCTGCTTGTGTTCCCTCTCTCGCTGTGTCTCTCTCTGTCAAATAAATAAATAAAATCTAAATAAATAAATAAATATCCTCAAGGACATAAAAAAATGCTCACAATGAGTAAATAAATAGAAAATCTCAATAGAAAAATAAATCTATTTTAAAA
>NC_138373.1:149400856-149485194 GCF_054177405.1 Leptonychotes weddellii | reverse complement strand
AAAAAAAAAAAAAAAGGAAATTCTAGAACTGAAAAAATACAATACCTGAAATCAAAAGTTCACTTAACAGTTTTAACAGCATATTGGAGATTACAAAAGAAATTATCAATGGTAAAGATAGATCAATAGAAATAATCCAATCTAGGGGCACCTAGCTGGCTCAATCAGAAAAGCATGTGACTCTTCATCTTGGGGTCATGAGTTCAAGCCCCACATTGGGTGTAGAACTTACTTAGATAAATAAATATTTTTAAAAAGAAAAAAAAATAATCCAATCTGAAGAACACAGAGTAAAAGAATTGGAAAATCAAGAGTCTAAGTAATTACAGGACAATATAAAAAGCTCTAATATATGTATAATTGGAGTTTCAGAAGGAGAGAAAAGAGAAAACGGAATAAAAACAATTTTTTAAATACATAATGTTTGAATTTACCCAAATTTGGTGAAATGCATAAATTTAGATTCTGGAATCTCAGTGAACCCAAGCAAGATAAACACAAAGAGAACCACACTCCAGCACATCACATAAATGCTGAAAACCAAAGATAAACAAAAGATCTTAAAAGCAACTAAAGAAAAACAACACATTATACACATGGAATGAATAACTGGTGACATCTCATTGGAAAGTATGGAAGCCAAAAGACAGTGAAAGGGCATTTTTTAAATGCTAACAGGAAAAGAAGAAAATACATCAACCAGAATTCCATGGCCAATGAAAATATTCTCCAAGAATTAAGGCAAATAAAGACATTTTTAGATAAACTAAAATGAAGAGAACCAATTTGCAGCAGTCCTGAACTATAAGAAATGCTAAAGTAAGTTCTTTGGGTTGAAAGGAAACTATATCAGATGAAACCCTGGATCTCTTCAAGAATTGAAGAGCACTGGAAAGGACAATTATATGAGTAAATATTAGGGGTGGCTGACTGGCTCAGTCAGTGGAGCATGGGACTCTTGATCTCGGGGTTGTGAGTTCAAGCTCATGCTGGGCGTAGAGATTACTTAAAATTACATCTAAAAAAAAAAGAGTAAATATTAAAGACTGTATTTTCCTCTTAATTTCATATATATATAACAGTTTAAGGCAAAAATATCAACATTCTATTATAGGATTCTTAGCCTAGAGATATAGTGTATATAACAACATAGCATAGAAGATGAGAAGAGATGGTAAATGGACCTATCCAGTTGCAAGATTCTTACATTATTTTATGGGCACAATATTAATATTAATTTTAAATCAATTGTGGGAAGCTAAGGATTTGCACTGCAATCCATAGAGTAGCAACTAAAAAAAATGCAAATAGATTTATCAATAGATAAATTAAAATTGAATTCTAAAACATATATATTCAGTAAACCCAAAAGAAATCTGGAAAGAAAGACCAGAAGAACAAAAGACATATGGAACAAACCGGAAACAAACAGTAACATAGTAGATCTAAATCCAAACATGTCAATAATTATTTTCATTGTAAACGAACTAAATACTCCTAGTAAAAGGCAAGATTGTAAAAATGTATAAAAAAGCGAGACCCATGGGCACCTGGCTGGCTCAGTCGGTACAGCATGCGACTCTTGATCCCAGAGTTGTGAGTTCAAGCTCCACGTTGGGTGTGGAGCCTACTTGGAAAAAAAAAAAAGTAGGACCCAACTATATCCCGCTATAAGAGATGCACTTATACATAAAGTCCCAGATAGGCTGACAATAAAAGGATCGAAAAACATACATTAGACAAACAGTAATCATAAAAATGTTGGAGTAGTTCTTTAAATAGCAGATAAAGTAAACTCCAAGATGAAGGGCATTGCTGGAGTTAAGGAGAGACATTCCATAATAGTGAAAGAGTCACTACATCAGAAAGACACAACAATCATAAATCTGTAGGAACCTAATAACAAAGCTTCCAAATAAATGAAGAAAAAATAGGGGCGCCTGGGTGGCTCAGATGATTAGGCATCTGCCTTCGGCTCAGGTTATGGTCCCGGGGTCCTGGAATCAAGCCCCACATCAGGCTCCCTGCTCCTTGGGGAGCCTGCTTCTCCCTCTGCCTCTCTCTCTGTGTGTCTCTCATGAATAAATAAATAAAATCTTTTTTAAAAATGAAGAAAAAATGGACAGATTTAAAGGGAGAAATAGATAGGGGCGCCTGGGTGGCTCAGGCGTTAGGCGTCTGCCTTCGGCTCGGGTCATGATCCCAGGGTCCTGGGATCGAGCCCCGCATCGGGCTCCCTGCTCCGCGGGAAGCCTGCTTCTCCCTCTCCCGCTCCCCCTGCTTGTGTTCCCTCTCTCGCTGTGTCTCTCTCTGTTCTATAAATAAATAAATGAAATCTTTAAAAAAAAAAAAAGGGAGAAATAGATAAATTCACAATCATACCTGATTTTAACATCCTGCTCTCGACAATTAATAGAACAGCTAGAAGAATAATCAGTAAAGACATGGAGAAGCTAACCAACACTCTATCAGCCACCTTGACCTAATTGACATTTATAGAACACACCGCTCAGCAACTATAGAATAGATAGTCTTTTCAGGTACACATGGTACATTCACAAAGACAGACCATAGGCTGGGCCATAAAGCAAGCCTCCATAAATTTCAAGATTGAAATCTAAGAGTACTTATTATGAGCCCTTTACTTGCATTATCCTGTTTAATCCTTCACAATAACCCTAAGACATTGGTGAGTATTATTATTAGTCCAATTTTACACATAAAGTAAATGCTCGGGGGGGCCTGGGTGGCTCAGTCGGTTAGGCGACCGACTCTTGGTTTTGGTTCAGTTCATGATCTCAGGGTAGCGGGATCAGGCCCCATGTCAGGCTCCATGCTCAGCGTGAAGTCGGCTTGTCCCTCTCCCTCTGTTCCTCCCCCCCCAAAAAATAAATAAATGAATAAAATCTTAAAAAAAAAGCAAAGGCTCAGGAAGCAAAAGTCATGGTTATTCATGGGACCTCATTATAATTCTTGTCAGTGACACTTTCACAAACTAAAGACAAATATACTTATCCTCAGACCTAGCCCCACCACATCCTTGCAGTCAGCGGAAGAATTGAGGACATGCAGTCAGAAGTTCTGGATGTGAGCCTGGCCTCACTTCTACCTGTGTGCCTTTGGTAAGTCACATGACCTCTCTATGACTTGATTTCCATCCATAAACAGTATCTAAGGTACATACTGCTGGCCCCATTTTACAGATGAGGAAATCAAGCCTTATATGGGTTACATCACACTGTGTGTAAGTGACAGAGCCAAGATCCATATCCAGGTCCATGTGACTCCAAAGCTCACGTGTTCACCAACCTGGGCTCCAAGATCTAACACCCGCACACCCAGGCCTGCCTTCCCAGCTCGGGTCTGTGACTGGCACCTCCAGGAAGTCTATAATAAGACCCAACGTTGTAAAGGAAACCTTTTCAAAGAGCTTTGTACATGTTAACCCTTATTTACAGATAATATTAAAGGCACAGTAGAGTTGAGCTGTTAAACCCACACCAGCAGACTCTGAGCCACCAGACCTGCCTGGGCAGGAACACGTGGGGAGCCTCACCCCAACAGCAGGCAGGATCTGGAATGAGCCCTGGTGCCCCAGCCTGCACGTGTCCGCCGGGGGCAGAGGGGTGGGCATGTGAAGGCGACAGCATACACCCAACCTGCACTCCAGACCTGCCATCCCAGGAAGGCGCAGTGGCCGGTCTGGGAGTTAAGGGTTACGGGGCTGCTCCAGCGTGCACTCTTCATGTTCAGGAAGGGGTGAGGGGACATTGTGTGATTGCTGGAAACACGACAGAACATGAATCACCATGGAACATGAAACCAGCTTCTTGAAATGCAAAACGTACATTACAGTTCTAATTGTTCTGCAAAAGTGTTTTTTAAAAAAAACATTAAAAACATAAAAAAATAAAAGACCAACCCAGCAATTACCATCAAGATGGAAACTGAAAGCAGATACTCTAGGAAAAACACCTCCCAGAAACACTATGAGCTTACATGTGGCCCACTACCTCTCTCTGCAGTGTTTTTTGCTAAAGTGCCTCCCTCCAGCTATGAAATCCTCCGACACGTGGTCACTGAGATGCACCTGTCTCCCACACCCGTCCCTGTCTGGTGGACCTGAGGGAGCTGGCTCCCCGCGGCTGCGCCCAGCTTGCCCGGCCCACTGAGGAGACCGTCAGAGCCACACTGCCACCAGGTGGACACCGTTGCTAACGACCGCGGCTGAGAACCACAGCGGCCGAGAACCACCGCTGCCCGCCGCTGCCCACCCTGCCCTGGGTTTGAGCCCCACAGTTGCCGTCCAATGGCCTAGACTGGCTGGCTGGTCCCTCGGGATTGGCAGGGAGGAGGAGGAGCAGCAGTCTAGAGTCAAATCAGCCCCTTGCTAGGGGCAGTAGAATACCTTTAAGCTTCTACCTCCTACTATTTGGGTGATCCTGGACAAGCTACTTAACCTCTGTGTGCTTCATTTTCCCCATCTGCAAGATAGGGACTCACAGGGTTGTAGGATTAAATGAGTTGATACATGCAGGGTGCTTAGCACAGTGTCGGGTGTTTGGTAACTCTTCAGTATATCAACAGCTTCCAAACCCTCTGACCATGACCCACAGCAAGAAACACATTCTAGGGGCGCCTGGGTGGCTCAGTCGTTAAGTGTCTGCCTTCGGCTCAGGTCATGATCCCAGGGTCCTGGGATCGAGCCCTGCATCAGGCTCTCTGCTCAGTGGGGAGCCTGCTTCTCCCTCTCCCACTCCGCCTGCTTATGTTCCTGCTCTCGCTGTCTCTCTCTCTGTCAAATAAATAAAATCTTAAAAAAAAAAAAAGAAAGAAACACCTACATCAAAACCCAGGACACACAGATATAGACGTAACACCACCAACTGTTCCACAAAATAATACTTGTAACATACAATGTACTCCAACATTTTCAATTCTATTTGTTTGTCTTAAAGCTGATCATAGCCCACTATATTGATTTCACAAACCCACCAATGGCTCACATCCCTCAGTCTAAAAACCACTGCATTAAATCTTGGCAAGAGACAGCAGTAGAAGCTTTACCCCTGGCTCAGGCTGCTATAGCCTTGGCCCCCTTCCCTTCCTCTCATACCTGTGCCCTGAGCCTGCCTGGTACCTGAGACGGACCCACGCCAGGTCGGCTATGGCTGGGCAGACGCATCAGCATGGAGCTGAGGAGCCCCTTTGTGGCCTACTGTGAGTTCAGCCTCGTCATAGGCTCTCTCCCTGCAGAGAGAGAGCGATTTCATCAGTCATCAGGCACTGACAATGGGCTAGGCCCTGTTCTCAGTCCTTCCTGCAGCCTCACAGCCCCCTGTGAGGAAGGCATCATTCTTCCCATTTCTCAGATGAGAAGCCTGAGGCCAAGAGGTGATGTAACTATGGGATAAGGATAAACAGGACCGGTCCCCCTTTGGAATTCAAAATGTGAACTACGCAGGGAAACTGGCCCACCAGAAAGTGCAGCGAGTGGACATGACGAACAGGATTAAGAGGTGACTGGAAGAGAAAGTGCGGGAGATACAGGAAAACGGAAATAAACACGGACAAGGGGGCAGCACCCCTACCAGATGGCATCTGTATTAGTGAAATAGCTGCACCAAGGGATGCAGACATCAGGGGAGCCAGAGGTACTGGGGCTCCCGCTGTGGATTACCACCACTGGCTCCAGTCCCAGGCAGGGGCGGAGGCAAAAGCAAGAGGTCAGACAGGGTGGAGAGGGCCATGCCTGCCCATGCTCTCCCCTAGTCTCCTGCCTGTGATGGACAACCTACTAAGTGGAAGGCTGACACAGCTGATGACCAGGGGGGATGTCGGCCTATTCCAAAGATTCCCTCCCCCATCCCGGAGGAAGGTCCCTGCACAGCTGTGACTGTGCACACCAGGGGAGCGAGGGAGTGAGCCCGCCAACTGCACAGAGAACAAATATGGCCAAGACAAAGTGGGAAAAAAAAAACTACACACAAAAATACCAAGGCAACGATTTGGGAAGGGTCTCACGGAGCCATGTAATATGGTGGCAAAAATGAGATTCAGGGGCTCCTGGGTGGCTCAGTTGGTTAAGCGACTGCCTTCAGCTCAGGGTGTAGAGATTACTTAAAAATGAAAAATCTAGGGGCACCTGGGTGGTTCAGTCAGTTAAGTCCTGGAGTCCCAGGATCGAGTCCCGCATCGGGCTCCCTGCTCGGCAGGGGGTCTGCTTCTCCCTCTGCCCTCTTCCCTCTGGTGCTCTCTGTCTCTCATTCTCTCTCTATCAAATAAATAAATAAAATCTTTAAAAAAAAAAAAAGAAAATGAGATTCAGGATTAGAAGATGTGATTTGTGCTCCCATGCTCTGTTCATGGAACAAATCATCACTGAGCACCTACTATGGTGCCCTAGGCCCTGAGGTAAGCAGTGGAGAGACAGATGGACCCTGCGGGAGCTGAGAGTATAATGAGGAGCGAGGAAGAAAGAAGCAGAGAGTATTTTGTAGTTTCTGTGTCAGAAGCATGAGCCCCATGGCTCCGGTCTGTGGCCACTGCGCTTTGTGAAATTGTGCCTTCCTCATAGCCCTTCTCAGTGTCCGGGGCATCTTTATGCCTTTCCCACACCAGAGGAAGTTTTTCCGCCAAAATGAGTGAGGCTCTTGGTGCCCTCTAGACTTTCCACACGTCCCAGCATGGGAGCATTGTGAAACTTCCCGCAAGACTGCCACCCTGGCCTCCCCATCCTTCTCCTGGCATCCGTTTCTCATGACACAAGCCCATGAACTGTGGGCTTGTGATGCCTCTGACAGGCTACCCTCCCCCCTCTCCCGCCCACTTTAGTTAGACTGCGTCATTGTGAAGCCACCAGCCCTTTCGTCCGAATTCTGGGAATCCCAACCCGGCCTACCTTTGGAAGGAACCTGAACAGGATTGTGGCCCTCTTCCCGTCGTCTTCCCCTCCATCCTGGACACTGGTTGCTTTCTGTGAAAACGGCAGTGAACACGTTCGGTCATGAACTGGCCCTGAGGAAATGGGTCAGGAGTTGTGTGGGCAAGAGGGAAGGATGAGAGCTGCTGGAAAATGGAGAGTGAATTATGTTTGTTTGTTTTTTAGATTTTTCACTTTTTTAAAGATTTTATTTATTTATTTATTTGAGAGAGAGAATGAGCAGGGGAAAGGGCAGAGGGACAAGCAGATTCCCCACCGAGTGGGGAGCCCGAAACAGGGCTTGATCGCAGGGCCCCAAGATCATGACCTAAGCCAAAGTCAGACGCTTAACTGACTGAACCACCCAGGTGCCCCTAGATTTTTCATTTTTAAGTAATCTCTACACCCAACATTGGGCTTGAACTCACAACCCCGAGATCAAGAATCACATGCTCCTCCAACTGAACCAGCCAGGTGCCCCAAAGTTTTTTCTTTTTAACATTTTTTTACAAATAAATGCAGTGGAAACAAAGAAAAAGAAACAGACAGTAACAACAGAGTGTTGAGCGTGGTGGTTGATTGACAGATGCACAGGGGCTGTGGAAGCTCAGAGAAGGGCATCTCTCCCACTCGAGGAGACTCAGAGAAGGGTCTCCAAAGATGATGCCTAGTCTGGCATCTGGTAGCATTTTCTCCCATGGAGAGTAGAGGGAAACGCCTTCCAGTCATAAAGAGTAGCAACTGCAAAATTCAGGGAGAGGAGAGACATTTAAGCAAATTCTGGAACTGTAAGGGATTCCCACTGGCTGGAAGGTAGATTGAAATGAAGGCGTGAGATGGGGCTCTGCCAATTTACCTTCCTTGTAACCTTGGACAAGTCACATAACCTTTCTGCAAACTGTTCCCTGAGATATCCAAAGGTACTGTTTGATAAGCACCTATGAACATCCTCTGTAAGCCAGGCACTGTATCAGATTGCTGAGCATATAGAGTCAAATAAAAGCTACAAATTCCTACTCTCAGGAAGCATGTGGTACAGATACCTTACAATGTGTTATGCAAGAGTTATGAGCCAAGCACTACAGAGAAGGAAGCAATTAATGCTGCTCAAAGAAGAAGTGATGACGGGGTGCCTGGGTGGCTCAGTCATTAAGCATCTGCCTTCGGCTCAGGTCATGATCCCTCAGCAGGGAGCCTGCTTCTTCCTCTCCCTCTGCCTGCTGCTCTGCCTATTTGTGCTCTCTCCATCTCTCTGTCCAAATAAATAAATAAACAAAATCTTAAAAAAAAAAGTCATTATAAGAAGTGATGAGCAGGTGTACCCCCAAGGGGAGAGAGAAAAAAAGCATTTCAAATTGAGCAAAGGCAAGGAGCAGGAAAAAGGCAGTGATATATTCCTAGAGCCATGAGGCCACGAGTGGTGGTAATGTACGGTTGGGGAGCAGGGAAGACAGATCTGGCTGTGACTCCAGCCTGGGACACACAGAGGATGCTTATACCCCCCGCTGCCCATGACAATGACGGTGGGTGCAGAAGGAAAACCGAGGCCCAAGCAAGTCCACAGGTCACAACACTTCACCAGGGGCCTCAAGGGCAGACCCTCCGAGTACCACCACCTGGCATCTTGTCCAGGCCCAGTTCCCTAGCGACTCCGAAAAGACAGGCTTGAGACAAGCCCAGCCTTTCATGTCGGGTACTGGGAAACAGAAGCCCCCGGGCCAGGGTGACTTGCCCTATAACCACGAGGTCGTACAGTTGTGTGTGACAGACAAGGGCCACAGAGCGTCCTCTTTACGCCCAGTCAGGGTCTTTTGCCCCCAACCAGCACTCCGCCTTCGAGGAACTTCGCTTCCTCCTTTGTAAAATAGAGGGAAGGAATCTTCAGCACCTCCAGTTTTTGGAAGACACTGAGGCAAAGAGGTAGGCGATGCAGGAGTTTGCAAGACCCGGAACCACGCCTCCCTCCCGCCCTTTTCTCCCATGAGAACCTCCCCCGTCTCCCACCTCCTTCCTCCTCCTCTTCTTCCGGACCCTACTCTAGGGCCCGCCCTCCACTTCCGGCCCCTTCCCCGAGGGCCACACCTTCTTCCGGTCCTTCCCCGAGAGCCCGCCCCCTTCCGGTCCCTCCCCCGAGGGCCCGCCCCCTCTCGCGGTCCTTCTCGAGAACCCACCCCACTTCCGTTCTCTCCTCCTCCCCCCCTCCGCCCCAAGAGCCCCTCTCTTCCTGTCCCTAACTGAAGCTCCACCCCTTCCGCTGTGCCGCCTCCCGCCATCCCCATTGGTGGAAAATCCAAGGGGCGGAGGGAAAAGCTCCAGGTTGTCTGTCCCCGGAAGTGATGCTCGGAGGGCCCTCCCCTGAGGAAGTGACGGCAGGAGTGCCCTTGACTGGAGGGGAGGGCCGGGCTGTGCATCCCTCCGCTCGCGCTGCAGGGAGGTAGGAGGCTCGTGGGGGTGGCTCGAGGTGGTGTCGTGGCGGAGACACGCTCCGGGCCTGTTCCTGCGCTGTCCGGCGGCCGAGCGGGCGGGGGGACCTGTTCTTCGTTGAGCCGGGATCCCCAGTGGCGTCCGATTCCCCAGTCCCTCCTCAGACACGTCCTTTCTTTTTTAGAACCCCCTACACACTCCTGTTCCTGAGCCTCTTAGTTCCCCTTGAATTGTTGCGATTCCTCTTTCCTGATCCTTTGATAACCCCCTTTTCCCTTAATTTCCCATTAAAACGCCTATTAAATGAGTAATAAAGAATTTGCAGACGGCCTTGGGTTCCAATGTTGACTCTCATTCAATAGTTAGGTTACTTTGGGCATGTCACAATTTACCTGAGCCTCGGACTCCTCATCTGTGATGTGAGCAATACTGTAGAAACTTCCTCCAGGGTGATCTGGGAGAACTGTAATGTGTATAGGCCACTTGGGGATGGGGATGGACTTGGCCCTTAGCAGGTGCTCCGTAAATATAGGTTCCTCCCTCCCTTCTGTTGTAATTCCGCCCACATCCTGACTTCTTTTTGGTTGTCAGCCCAGTTTTCCTGTCCTGGTTTGCCATTCCTTCTGCTTTTTGATTCTCATTCTTCACTTAACCTCTACTCTAGAATCTTATGTATCATTTCCTGGCATTATTTTTCAGGCCCTGAATCTTGAGCCCCACAGTACTGCCCAGATACTTTTCTTTTCCTAGTGTATTGACTTCCTGAACTCTTCCTGCCTTTTTCCCCTCACAGATGGCTCAGCGACTTCTCCTGAGGAGGTTCCTGTCCTCCATCATCTCCAGGAAGCCCCCTCAGGGATGGTGGGCACCCCTCACCCACAGGGCCCCGCAGTGCAGTCCTGGTGACCTGACAGTAATACCCAACCAAGCCCGGTCAATATACACCACCAGAGTGTGCACAACGACCTTTAACATCCAGGATGGACCTGACTTTCAAGACCGAGTTGTCAACAGTGAAACACCAGTGGTTGTGGATTTCCATGCACAGTGAGTCCTGGGGGTCAGCAGAAGACTGGGGTGTTGCTTGTTCAGGAATTTATTGAGTACCTGCTGGGTCTCAGTCCCACGTTTGATGCTTCTCAAACATAGTCTCATTCCAAAGACCGATAAGACCCAACCCTCGCACTCAAAGATTGAGTGTAGTCTGATAGGACACAGACTAGTGAACAGTCTTCAGAGCTCACTGTCACTGGCGCTGAGAAACACTCACGTTCTGTATCTCACTGCCCAAATGGCTCAGAGTCCCCTTCAGCTTGGACCAAAGCAGGAAAAATAGGACAATCACATCATCTGGCTTTGGGTGTATACCAATTCCTGGCCCTGCAGATAAGTTGAGTTTTAACAACCAAAACGGGGAAGGGCTGGCAAAAAGTTATCAGTGCCACCACAGTGGTACCCAAGCACGCAGGGGACGGGCAGGGTTTTCTTTTCAAGGCTGTAGAAGTTTGTTGTAGGGGTATTTAAACGCTGATAGCCTTCTGATTGTTAGCTTGGCCTTCCTCATTTCCAGACTTTGGGTCCTGACTAGCCACCTGGCTACAAAAGAACTTGGACTAAACCCTCAGATTGAGGCATCCTTGTGTAGCCTGGGTTAGAAGTTGGAAGGCCTTCTGGGCAAATCTCTGACAGATTGTTTTGCTTTCTTTCCCGTTCTTTCTCTCGGACTCACCACGTTGCCTTGCGCATGCCGTCTGATGTCCTTGCGCTTCCCCTTCACTGACAGTTGGAGATCAGGTCTTGCAAAGTGGGTTTTTAGGTGTTTTGAGTTCATTAATTGACATCTCTGAACGGAAAGGGTTTTAAAGGCCGAGACTTAAAATAAGGGTCGTCGGCCAGGGGTTCATGGCCAGCAGAGCTTTCTCCCTTCCTTGTAAAGCAAGGACTTCCAAAATGAATGATAAATGGGATGATGCCTCATTTTCTTCTCTGACCAGAAAGTAAGACATGAATTTGCTTAGTACCCTGGAGATGACAGCCTGTTGTCACAGAGCTCACCACCCAGAGGGGAGCACCTGTGATGAGTGCAGTGTGAGCAGTTGACCCCGGGCCTGGGAGATCACAGAATAACCCAGGGCTCAAAGAACACATTTGGAGCACAACCTTGGGTTGCAGTCCCAGGGTGCCTGTCAAGCTCTGGGACCTTGCCACAAGTTCCTTAACTTGTATGGTCCTTAGTTTCTTAAGAAGGTGTTTTCCTTTGTGGGGTTGTGGGTTTGAGGGCTCTGGGCAGTAAAAGCAGAGAAGGTCCTGGCATGTGACAAGCATGTTGGAGACGCTCCCTAGCATTGGCTTCTCCTCCCCGTGGTTCTGGGTCCATGAGGTGTGTGAAATAACTGCATTTTAGCGAGCACGTTGAGCCCCATTGCCTTAGTGGATTTCTCATCACTGCTGTGAGAGGCATAATCTCTCTTACTCGAAAAGAGGAAACAGGCTCCAGAATAGTCAGCTGGTTGGTGAGGAATCTCTGTTTGAACCCAAACCTTCTAACTTAAGATCTCACATTTTTTTGTATGATGGTGTATTTCTCTTACGTGTGCTGAAATAACCTTTATAAGAGTCTTCTGATGAGGACTGTGTTTTAGGAGCCTGTGACCTCTGAAAATCCCCCCACTGCAGAGTGCTGGCTTTACTGTTTGGCATGTCAACATTATAGGTTAATATTCAATCACTGTACACAGAGCTGAGAAGGGCAAAAGGCCCCTCAGAAAGATGTGGCTCAAGAGAGGATTCTGGGGAGACAGAAGATCGATGGCTAAGCACTCTTGTGACTGGATGCTTCCTCTCTCCCCTTCTGAGGTGGTGTGGCCCGTGCAAGATCCTGGGGCCAAGGTTAGAGAAGGTGGTGGCCAAGCAGCATGGAAAAGTGGTGATGGCCAAGGTGGATATTGATGACCACACAGACCTCGCCCTGGAATATGAGGTATGAGTTGGCAGGGGACTGCCCCAGTGCGGCTGGTGTGGGGGGTGCTTGGGGACCACCAGTAGCCAATAAGGGTGTCTCGGTTTTTTCTAGCGTGCTCAGGAGTTCAGGGCACTTTGCAGTTGTGACTCTGTCGAGCCTCTGAGCCACTTGTCTCTTCACCACCTTTAGGAAGTGGAACGTATGATCTAAAACACCAGCTTATTCTCTGAGTCTTGGGACATGGATGCATTCCTTTGTTCATATATTCATCCGTGCACATATTCAATCAGCAGTCACATGGGAGCCCTGGCATGTGCCAGGCATTCGTGACTCTGGCACAAGAAAGACAAACTCCTTGTGTCCAGCACTCTTAGTCTAGCAAGAGAACAACAGGTAGACAGATCATTTCACCATATGGTGAGAAATGCTAAGAGCAGAGGTGCACAAAGGAAGGACTGATTGTTGGGGAGGGGGGTGGAAGGGTGGAGGAGGGAATGCTTCCCACTAGGAGGACCTCTGAGTGGGGCCATGGAGAATGCATGGAGAAGGGCCACGTGCACGGCACACACTGAGACAGGAGGGAGTCTAATGTGTTCCTTTGGTGTGTGTGTTCAGAGTCTCTTAAATGCCAGGTGCTGTTTCTTGGTTGTTGATAAGGCAGTGGACAAAGTAGACAAAATCCCTGCCTTCGTGGAGCCTACATTCCAGTTTATTTGTAGTTTTTTTTTAAAGATTTCATTTATTTATTTGTCAGAGAGAGAGGGAACACAAGCAGGGGAAGCGGCAGGCAGAGGGAGAAGCAGGCTTCCCGAGGAGCAGGGAGCCCGATGCGGGGCTCGATCCCAGGACCCCGGGATCATGACCTGAGCCGAAGGCAGATGCTTAACTGAGCCATCCAGGTGCCCATCCCTCTAGTATATTTGATGGGTGGTCGGCACACTTTTTCTCTAGAGGACCAGGTGGAACATACTTGAGGCTTTACAGGGCATTGGTCTCTATTGCAAATACTCAGCTGCCACTGGAAGCAGCCAGAGACAGTATATAAACAAATGGGCATAGTTGTATGTCAGTAAAACTTTATCCACACAAATAGGCAGCAAACTGGGTTTGGCCCATGGGCCATAGTTCACTGATCCTGCTTTAGATAATAAGTAGAGTGGGAAAAAGTAAATCAGGAAGAGGAGGTAGGGCTAAGCATGGGGCTGGGGAGGGATTCATTTTTAAAAGGGTGGGCAGGGTGGGGGGGCACCTGGCTGGCTCAGTGGTGTGTGCGACTCTTGATCTCAGACGTGTGAGTTCAAGCCCTGCATTGGTTGTAGAGCTTCCTTTAAAAACAAATAAGTAAGTAAATAAAAAATAAAAGGGTGGACTCGGAAAGGCCTCTCTGAGAAGCTGACATCTGAGCAAAGACCTAGAGGGAGTAAGGAAATGAACCAGGCAGCTCTTTGGAAGAGCAATCTAGGCAGAGCAGACATCAAATGCAAAGTCCCTGTGGTCAGTGTGAGCCTGGTTTGCTCACAGAATAGCAGTGCCTGTGTGCCTGGAGCAGGAGATGCGTGGGGTGTGGGGGCGTCCTCCCAGCCTCGGAGACCAGGACAGCTGGAGAAAAGGGAGAGGTGCACTGCAGCTGGATGGCCAGCATGGAGAACTGAGCAGGGAATGAGAAGACAGGCTGTGGGGGACGTTGGCTGTGGCCAGAGGGGAAGGGGTCAGGAAACCATGCTGAGGATACCATTATTACCGAGCCGAGGTCATGCCTGGTGGCCTGTGGTTCCCCGACATATTTGATCTGGCCTTTGGGTTCTTTTTTTTAAATACCGAACCAGATGCTGGTATCTAAAGCAGAGATTTCACATGAAAATCCAGATTTCTGGTTCTCTTTTTTTTTTTTTTTTAAGATTTTATTTTATTTATTTATTTATTTTTTAAAGATTTTATTTACTTATTTGAGAGACAGAGAGCATGAGAGGGAGGAGGGTCAGAGGGAGAAGCAGACTCCCCGCCGAGCAGGGAGCCCGATGCGGGACTCGATCCCGGGACTCCAGGATCATGACCTGAGCCGAAGGCAGTCGCTCAACCAACTGAGCCACCCAGGCGCCCTAAGATTTTATTTATTTATCAGAGAGAGAGAGAGACAGAGGCAGGCAGAGGGAGAAGCAGGCTTCTTGCTCAGCAAGGAGCCCGATGTGGGACTCGATCCCAGGACCCTGGGATCATGACCTGAGCCGAAGGCAGACGCTTAACCGACTGAGCCACCCAGGCGTCCCCAGATTTCTGGTTCTCTTGACGATCTGGCCAGAGTGAGCCTCCATCCCTCCTTCCTTCTGGGTAGCCAGTGACTGAAAGAGGGGGCCTGTTCCCTTCAGGGTTTGTAAGTCCAGGCTCAGCGCTCATGAGACCTGCTCAAGTAAAGGTGCCGCCTCCAGCTGGTCCCCATGGGGGCAGGGGTGAGGATAGGCTGGCCGCCTGTTGCACTCGGGTGGGAGTGATCACCCACGGGAACATCTGCCCCAAACAGAGGCAAAGGAAGTAGATGCTGGGCAGGTAAAGTCACTGATGACCACTGCGGGTGGAGGAGGGGGTGTTACTGAAGGAAGACTGTCCATGGCACTGAGCAAGAGATTTGGGGCTGCTCACAAGGGCTTGTGGGGAAGGGACGACTTGCTGTTTTTGTGTTTTGTTTTGTTAAGTAAACAATACCCCCAACGTGGAGCTCGAACTCACAACCCCAAGATCAAGAGTCACATGCCCTGGGGCGCCTGGGTGGCTCAGTCGTTAAGCGTCTGCCTTCAGCTCAGGTCATGATCCCAGGGTCCTGGGATCGAGCCCCACATCGGGCTCCCTGCTCCGCGGGAAGCCTGCTTCTCCCTCTCCCACTCCCCCTGCTTGTGTTCCCTCTCTCGCTGTGTCTCTGTCAAATAAATAAATAAAATCTTTAAAAAAAAAAAAAAAAAGAGTCACATGCCCTACTGAGCCAGCCAGGTGCCCCGAGGCACTGTTTTTTTTAAAGCTCTCCCACTGATCTTTCAGTCAAGGGGGCACTTAACTGGCCATTTAGATGCCCCTGCCTTTCTCCTCCTTGTCCATCCCTCCCCCAAAGCCCACAGCAGCTGCGGGGATGAGCTTAGGGCTGGAGTGGCTAGAACATCCCTAGGGTAACCAGCAGGCATAAGGTGTCTTAGGCCAACTCCTGCCACCACAGCAATCAGCCTCAGCCAGTGGAACTTCTCGGCAGACACACCCTGAGTGCCAGCCCTGCTCCAGGAATTGTGCTTAGCTGGTACAGATGGCAAGAAGAATAACCCATCCCCACCTGCATTCCAGGGAGCCTGGTGATATCGGGCTGGCCACTGAGGTCCTGTGGTCAGGCCTGGAAAGTGTGTGTTGGAGGTGGGTCCCCTTGTAGGAGCTTCTCACTCCTCCCTCTGTCTGCTGTCCAAATCGTGTGTCGGTCACACAGAAGGACCTCAGGGTGCTTGGGCCCACATCACATGGCTCTTGTTTTGCCAAGCCCTGGGCAGATGTCACTGCAGTGCTTAGGAAGCTCCAACTGGGGTTGTCCTGACCACCCCCTCCGCCAGCCCTTTCCTTCCTTCCTTCACACCTGTTCTTTTGGAAGAGAGCCTGAGGAAGAAGTTGCAGCTGAGAGATCCATGGTACCTCCTGAGACAGCTTCCTCCTTTTCCAAGTGTTGGATGAACATCTGGGAGAAACTGCTTTAAGTTGTATTCAGGGAATTTGGTGCCTCTCCCCGAGCTTTCCTGAACTCTGCCCCACCCCCACGCCCAGCACGCACCCTCAGGGTGAGTCTCCTTCCTCACACAAATTCCCCTTGCACCACACCTCTGCTTAGGTCAGCTGCCCACCCTAGAACTCCACTGTCTCCCAAAGGAGAAGGAATGGAAAGGCTGGGGGCCTTGGGGTTTTGGTGTCCCCACCCCCATTTGCGCATTGCCCTGGCTTGACCGGAAAAAAGCTCCCTGGTCTCCCAGCTCCTCGTCCCCACTGAATGGCTGGGCATTCCCTGATCCTTCAGACCTTGCCAGCTACTGGGGGCAAAGAGCAGATCCAGATGTGGACCCTTGAGCCTCTATGCTCTCCTCTGGGGCTTCTTCTGGCTTCACACTTGGAGCTGTTATCCTTTTATTTTCTCCTCATATAGAGAAGGCCCTTTAAAAAGTATTAGAAAAACAGCCAGGTAAGAAATAATGAGGGTGAAAAGTCACCTGTCGTTTTACCATCCCAACACAATCACGTCACGATTTGGGGTAACTGGTTTATGCTTTTATTTGAATTTTTTCCCTTTTAATGTTTCATGTAACTTCATAGTTCATTGAATAATAATATTTCATTGTTGCAAAGTATAGCACTTTAATCATTACCATAGCCCCTACTTCGAAAGTATTCTAAATCAGTTCTTCACAAACATGCATATGATCTGGGATGTTGCTTAAAAGCAGGTTATGAGGGGTGCCTGGGTGGCTCAGTTGGTTAAGTGAGTGCCTTCGGCTCAGGTCATGATCCTGTGAATCGAGTCCCGCATCGGGCTCCCTGCTCAGCAGGGAGTCTGCTTCTCCCTCTGACCCTCCCCACTCTCATGCTCTCTCTCTCTATCTCATCCTCTCTCTCAAATAAATAAAATCTTTAAAAAAAAAAAAAAAGCAGGTTATGAATCGTAGGTCTAGGAAGAGCCTGAGATTCTGCTTTGCTACAAGCTTCTCAGTGACCACTGCCAGCAGTCTGGAACCAAACATGAAAGAGCAAAAGTTCCAAAGGCCTATGCTGACCTTCTAGGGGGCATGTGAGGGTTCACACCTGGTGGTGTCCATCTCATGGGTTTGGACAAATGTACAGTCACATGCATCCATCATTACAGTTTTGTACAGAAGAGTTTCACCATCTTTAAAATCCCCTGTGCTCCACTTTCTCCTCCCTCCTCCCCTTGGGCCCCTGGCAACCACTGATCTTTTTACTGTCTCCATAGTTTTGCCTTTTCCAGAATGTCGTATAGTTGGATTTGATTTTTTGAGTAGGCTTCATGCCCAGCTCAGAGCCTGGCGTGGGGCTTGAACCCACAGCCCTGATCAGATCAAGACCTGAGCGGAGATCAAGAGTCAGACACTTAACTGACTGAGCCACCCAGGCGCCCCCGGATTTGATTTTTTTAATAGTAGTTTTTTTCCTGGGGCACCTGGCTGGCTCAGTCAGTGGCGCATGCAACTCTTGATCTCGGGCTTGTGAGCTCAAGCCCGACACTGGATGCAGAGATCACTTAAAAAAATAAAATCTTAAAAAAGTAATAATCATAATAATAGTTTTTTCCAAGAATCTTCCTGGGTCCAAAGGCTTCTCATTTGAAGCGTGGAGTCCGCCTTTCGGCGCTTCCCTACCTGGGCTTCCTCGCCCTGCCGGGACTCAGGAGCTCTGAGGCCAGTGTGTGGCACAGTTAGACGTCACGACAGCAGTCGGACAGATCTCGTGTCAGACCCCAGCTCTACCACGTAGTCACTCAGCTCTCGGGCCTCGGTCTTCTTCTCTGTAAAGCGACCCCACCTTACGGTGCGAATTTATGAGGTCGCATCCGCAAGTGGTTAGTGTCACCCCGACACGTGAGGAACCCCCCGGTATGTAGTGGCCTAGCTGACGGTGATCTTTTCCTTTGCATTAGCTCCGCAATTAGCCAAGAAGGAGGTCGCCGGCCTATGTGACAACTGGCACGGTGCCTGTCCCTTGGTGGGGCCTCACAGACAGGGGACGGGGGGGGAGGCAGGGGGAGACTCAGCAGGATCACTGAGCTCCATGGCCATGTGGCCAGTGGACTGCAGGTCCGTGGGAACAGACCACACACACACACACACACACGAGTCCCCAGTGTCTTGGGCCCAGCCTGGAAGGTTCCAGGTGGTGTCGCAGAGCAGGAGGAGGAACAGCACGGGGTAGCACGGCTGCTCATCTTTGCTGCAGCCGCTTGGTCCCCTCAGAGCTGCCAGAATGGAGGGCGAAGCCGCGTTCCTGCCCCACGGCGGCCCCTCTTCCACTTAGATCACATTCCAGAGGACTGTGCCAAGGACCTGTGCGCTTCCATTTAAGGCAGTGTTTACCAGCACCAGCCCCTCCTGATTTGTGAGCCAGACTCAGGATCCACAAAGCCACATCCTCCTCCCTCGGGGGAGGGAAGTCCAGCCCCACCCCAGGTACGACAGCAACGTCCTGGGAAAACCAGCCTCTTGGCAAGCCCGTTGCTGTGTGCACTTGTCTGATTTAGACTCACCCTCCGAAGGACGCCCTTGGTCAGTAAAGACTAGACCTTGGAGTATCTGCTCTACGTCTGACTGCAGCATGGCCGGGCGTGTGCATGCACGCATGTGAGTTTGCACAAATGTGATCGTGGCGGGCCTGGTCTGGAGTCTCTGAAGACTGACACCACTCCAAGCCACCTCAGCGAGCGTAGTCCTACTTGGAGGACACATAAAAGCCATTAGACCACTTCTCATAGGACATACAGGTTTTATAGCAGTTAAAGAAACAGAACAGGATGGGATCCAGTTAATGCTTGAGCCTTGTCCCTCAGTTGAGTGGCTGGATTCGAGGTGCCCTTGCTGCCCTCACAGGCCACTAGGGGGCGCATAAGAACACAGCTCCACGGGCACCTGGCTGGCTCATTCCGAGTGTGTGATTTTTTTTTTTAATATTTTATTTATTTATTTGAGAGAGAGAGGGACAGAGAGCACGAGCAGGGAGGAGAGGGAGATGTAGGCTCCCCACTGAGCCGGGAGCCCAATGCGGGGCTCCATCCTGGGACTCCAGGATCATGACCAGAGCTGAAGGCAGACGCCCAGCCGACTGAGCCACCCAGGTGCCCCCGGAGTGTGTGACTCTTAATCTCAGGTTGTGAGTTCAAGCCCCAGGTTGGGTGTAGAGATTACTTAAAAAAAATAATAAAATAGGGCACCTGGGTGGCTCAGATGGTTAGGTGTCTGCCTTTGGCTTGGGTCGTGATCCTGGGGTCCTGGGATCGAGTCCCGCGTCAGGCTCCCTGCTCTGCGGAGAGCCTGTTTCTCCCTCTGCCTCTGCCTCTCTCTTTCCTTCTCTGTCTCTCATGAATAAATAAATAAAAATCTTTTTAAAAAATTAAAATAAAGTCTTCGAAAAAATAAAACACACAGCTCCGTGCCCGCCCTGGTGCACCCTGCACGGGTGGCACAGTCCGGAGCAGGCGTCTCTGGGCCCTGGCCTGTGCCTGGAGGCAGGGCGAGCCGCATGCTGGACTTTGCCCTTCATGCCACCTCCCGGGCCACAGTCATGAACAAGAGCAGGAGCCAGCGGTAAGACTACAAACAGTAGCGCACGCATGGTCAGCCCACTGCCCGTGGGTCCACCCGCACATTCCCTCTGCCACCCTCATCAGCCCCTGGACAGTCCTTGAAGGAACCTAATGGGACTAATACGAACAGGGACTATGTCCTCTTCCCTCTGTTTGTCCACCCAGAGCCCATTAGGGGCGGGGGGGGGGCAAGGCCTGCCACGTAAAGTCAGTGGGGGCGTGGTGGCAGCCCCCCGAGGCGTGAGAGCGGGCCGGTGTGGCCTGCAGTTCTCTTGTAACGGACCTGTGCACCATGTGAACGTCCGAACTCCCCAGTCTGGCTCCCCGGGATGACTCATGGGCAGGACGGCACTCAGAACGAGTCTCAGAACAATTCGTGAAGACTTGGTATGTTTGTGTAAACTGCTGTTGTTACTTTGTAGTTAACATGTGTAAGAGAAGAATGTTTATCTTGTTCTGTTTATCCGTTTTCTAAAAAATGTCTACAAATGTCAGGCAGAGGGCCCAGGCCGCAGCAGATGCTTGATGCCAGAGTGAGCAGTGGGCCTCATGGACGCGCCATGGAATCTGTATGGGTCCCCCTGGGGGACTTGAAAAAATGCTTCACAGGCCAAGAATGTTGCCTCCATCCCCCCTAATAAATAAACATCAGCGCATACATGGCTGAGCCCGTCGTCCCGCACTGTCCAGTGTGAGTCGGTGACTTTCTGGACCCTGCTGGCCACGCAGGCAGCGAGCGAACGTGGCTCACGCGGGGCCCGTGGTACACTTTCTGACACGCTCTCTGCGGCCACCATTTGCTGAGCGCTGCATACCAGGCGCTCGGCCAGGTCTGACCCTCGAGGGCCCTGCCAGGTGCAGGGCGCCGTGCCGAGACCGCTCGCCTTAGCTCGTGCAGCCCCGGGACCTGGTATCCGTGTGCTCAGTGGCTCCATTCTGCAGATGGGAACAAGGAGACGGAGTGATGAAGGGGCTTCCTCAGAGCGGCCCGACTTCGGGTCAGCCACTTCCAGAGCCTGACCTCCTAACCACCCAGCTTTATCTGTGACTCTTTCATCTCTGGCCTAAGCCTTCAAGGTCGATGCTATCGCCCCCATTTTACAGAAGAGGGCGCCGAGGCCCTGAAGGTGGCGTGGCCTGCTAGTGGGCCGCAGAGCCAGGACTCAGACCCCAGCCCGCCCCCAGGGCCGGCCCGCCCCTCGGGGAGCTTCTCCCCGCCCCCGCCCCTGGCCTGCAGCTGTGTGGGCTATTTTCATCCCTCCTGTCATTGCAGCCAAACCACTGGGCCAGTGAGTCAGTCCTGCGGTTGGGGGAGGAAGGGGACTGCCGGGAGCCCACAGTGGAAAAGCCCTGCGGCACCCCTGCACCAAGGGAGGGGGCCCCGCCCGCCGCTCAGGCAGTCGCTGCCCTGCGTACACCACCAACCAGCCTTCTCCACAAAGGCTGGGGAATGGCTGTTGAGAAAAGCTCGCCTCCGGGTGACCTGGTCTCCTTTTGTCTCCTCCACATAGGTGTCAGCTGTGCCCACCGTGCTGGCCATCAAGAATGGGGACGTGGTGGACAAGTTTGTGGGCATCAAGGACGAGGACCAGCTGGAGGCCTTCCTGAAGAAGCTCATTGGCTGACAAGCAGGGAAGAGGCCTGGTTGCCCTTGCCCCCCTGGGCCCCTGTGGTTCCAGGAGGGCCCCCGATAGAACTCCGAGCCCTTCCGTGTTGGCCCTTCCCGCCTCCTCCCTTCTGTCCGGCCCCTGTGGGCCCATGCTTTGGAGACCGGGCCCCCAAACACGGGAGCCTTGCGTGCTTCCAGCCCGTCTGAGTGCCAGAGGAATGGTGCTGCTGCTGATCTGGGGACAGCCGCCTCTCCCCGCCCCCCCACTGTCTTTTGTCTGCTCCCACTAGGGCTCGTCCGTCCTCCCGGGATGCTGGAGAGAGCCCCAGGCCAGCCCCAGGCCAGCCGGCAGGGACCGCTCAGCCCACATCTCCCTGGTTCTTCTGATCCGCACCCCGGTGCCTGCCTCCTGCATTTTTCTTTCCTGCCTCTGTTTTGTAAAAAGGAAGAAGGAAAAAAGAAACCCAAACAAGTGAGAGTAATCTATAATTCTCTCATTTTTTGTAGGTCTGTAATAAAGAACTTTATGTGGTCCCTTCTACCTCCTACTCTGAAGAACAGACCCTGGGCTCCACACTAAATTACCCTGTAGCCACCACCCCCCAAAGAGCCACCTCCCTTCCTTCTTCCCAGGCGCAAGGGCAGAAACACACACATGGGGTAGGACGAGGGGGGAGTCCTCAGACCCCTGCCTTGGGAAGCCTCACTGTGAACAAACCGGATCAATAAAGCTGGGGTTTGCACCGTTGACAGCTTCCGTTCTGTCTGGGCTCTGGAAGCACTTGGGACCCCTCCCCAGGCTGGGCGGCTGTCCCTGCTTCCTGCGACTCCAACACCCTCTTGCCCTTGACCAGCCAGCACCCCCTGTTCCTAACACTGTTGTCGGTGGTGGCCGCTGTCCTGGCACCGCCTTCACGCGCAAGTGAGGCAAGAGGGTGCCTACTGTCCCTGTTACGCAGATAAGGACACTGAGGCTCATGGAGTGCAGGGCCAGGGTTTTTACCCAGACATGGTTGCCTCTGAAGCCTGGGCTCCTGCACCTGATCCCTTTGGTGCTTCTGGGCCTTTCTTCTCCGCTGACCGGCACATGGCCACTCTGGAAAGCCTGGCGCCCTAGGGGAGCTGGGCCGCTTTTCCTGTGCATGCCATGGGAACTCCTCAGCCTCGGGCCCAGGCTCTCTGTCCCTTCTTGTTCCCAGCTCCCCGTGGCCCATGGAGGAAGGTGCCAGGCCACCAGGCTTGCCAGCCAAAATAGCCTGCCCCTTCTGTCTCCCTCTTGGGACCGAGGTGCCAGCTTCCTGCGAACCATGGGGGGCTTGACAGCAGGGGTATCCTGGCACCCTTGCCCTCGGCCCTGGGGTGCCGTGTCTCCTCCTGGGAGCATTGTCCTCAGTGGCTCTCGGGTTGCTCTTGAAAGTGCCTGAGTCACACCAGGGTCTCGGAGGGGTCCACGCCAGCACCGGCTGATGCCGGGGAGCGGGGCTGCCTCAGAAGCAGCCCCTGAGTGACCTCTGACCCAGGACCCGTCACAGGCACGCGGAGGGGAGCTGCGCCAGCAGTGGGCATTGGCCGGTGGGGGCCGAGAGCGCTGGAAGGGTGGACGACAGCAGCTGGTGCTGCTAGGGCACTAACTGGGTGCCCCCCGACCCCACCGCGGCTGCACAAGGTCAGCGTCCTCACCCTCGTTCCCTTTTACACATGAGACGCACTCAGAGGTTGAGGGCCTTGTCCAAGGTCACGGGGCCCTGGGCTGGGGTTTGAGGCCAGGTGGGCTGGCCCGTTCCCGCGCCTCTTCGGTCCCGGTACAAAATGTAGCGTGTGATCTTAGTCCCGGAGCCAGGGAACACGGCAGGCCGTGGCGGCTCGCTGGACGGGAGAGACGCCCAGGCGGAGGTTGAGCAACTTTCAGAGACGCCTGGCAAGTAAGGGGTGGGCCAGAGTTCAAGGTCAGGGTGCCGTGACGCCCGAGCTGGGGCCCTGCCACAGTACCCCGCCGCCGCTCCTTAAAAGGTGCCCTTTGCCAAGCACTTTCTACACACATTACCTCATTTAATTCCTGTCTTGTGAGGCAAGTATTATTTCCACGTTCCAAGTGAAAAAACCGGTTCAGAGAAATTGACTTACCCAAGGTCACGTCTAAAAAGCCATGATGCCAGATTTAAACCCAGGTCGGGGTCTGGCCTCTCCGTCGCTGGCAGGTGTGAAGGGCTGCCAAAGGGCCTCTGCACCGCCCCGGACTCCCCGTCCTTAGAAGGTGTGCTGTGGGCTGGGATAGGCTGGGGGCCTCCGCCGGCCCAGGTTGGCAATCTCTGCCCGTGTGGTTGTTCGTGGCGTGAGTCACTGGCTGGGAGCACAGAACCCCCGGGGTGATCCCGTTTGACTAATTCCCCGGCTCTGACCTCACCGGGACGCGGCTGGCTCTGCATCGCAGCCCCGCTGCTGTCCCCTGGGAGCCCCCTCGAGCTCCCAGCCTGTGAAACAGGGGTCGGCTGTGCGGCTGCAGGGCCTGGTGGGCCCGCCGTGGGGCAGGGGGACCAGCGCCAGCCTCTCAGAAGCACAGACACCCCCCAGGGAAGGGAGCACGGCCATGGGTCCCCTCGGCCCCAAGACCTCCCGGGGGTGGCGTCTGTACACGTATTCTGACAACCAAGGTCTTCCAGGGGGCCCGAAGACAGGAGTCGGGGACGGAAGCTCGCATGTCCTCCGCCGTGATCCCCACCACTCCCCGCCGGGCAGGAGTTCTCCCCATTTCCCAGGGGAGGAGACTGAGGGCAGAGTGATGTCCGCGGAATGGCTGAGATGTGCGGCCAAGCGGAGCGCTCGCCAACATAGGGCTCCCGCGGGCCTTCGAAGCGCTAGGACGGGCAGGAACTGACCGTGCCCTCCTGATGCCACAGACCCTCGGGCAGCAATGTCAGGGCGTGAGAGGCCCTCGCATGTCATCCCGTGTCCCTCATAAGGGCACGGGCGGCGTGACTCGCCCAGGCCCCAGCACACTCGTGAAGGGGACTCGAGGCCCCGGGCCCTGACTGCAGCCAGCTTTGAGATCACAGTGCCTCACCGGGCCCTTTCCTCCCTGCACTCCGGGAGAGGTGCAGAGGATGCTGTGTCTCGGAGGAGGCCAGGCTCCGGGGCCAGGACCTGTTGGGTCAAGAGGACACTGACCATGCTGCCAGCGCCCTTCCCAGCAGTCCCTGCCCAGGGCGAGGGGCCGAGGCAGGGCGCTCAGCCCCTGCCCCAGACGCCTGGGGAAGGTTTCTCCGGAAAGCGAAGGCAGCTCTGGCGGGGCTGCCGGAAATCCCTGATGTGTGGGCCCTGGCCTGGGAGGGCCCAGAGAACAATGTTGGGGCCTCGGTGGCCGGCCGGCCGCCCTGTGACCCGCGGGGCTTCCAGGCATGCTGCCGCAGTTCCTCTCCGCTGCCTGGAACACCGGCTGCGGGCGTGACCCTGAACCCCGGGCCCCAGGGGGCTGGCTGCTGTGACCACTGGTTGTGCCAAGGAGCTCCAGCTCTCCAGCCACCTCCCGACGGCCTTCCGGAAGCCCAGGGCCGTCCGCAGCCACTCCACGGTGGTGTAAGGAGAGCAGGAAGAGTCAGATCTGGGCTCCAGTCCTGACTGCGCCGCCTACTAGTGTGGCCTGGGGCACGCTGCCTCCCCACGCGGAAGCTCGGCGGTGACATCAATAGAACCAGGCGACGGGGGCAGCTCCCGCTGAGCGCGCTCTAGGTGTCATCTCACTGAGCCTCCTCAGCAAGCCCGACAGGCAGGGACTGCTGTCGCTGCTTTCCCGATGAGGAGACAGGCCCGGAGTGCCTCAGTGGCCCGGCCTCGACAGGTGTCAGGGCTCGGCTCTGGACGCGGGTGTGTCCGACCCTGAAGTCTCTGCGTCCTTACCTATTAGCTCCACTGCTTTCCCTTTGGGGCAAGGTTTTCCACCACTTTCAGCCTCAGTGGCCCCATCTGCACGCTGGGCCAGTGACACCCACTCCGCATGAGGTCACAGTGGGGACAACATGGCGAGGTGTGCAGAAGCATTCTGCGACCTAGCTGGAGCTCTGAGAGTGTCCACGGCTAGGCTCCCCCCCACCCGCCCCAGCGACACGTTCAACAGGAAGCACCAGGTTTCCTGAGATAAGGACCCGGCACCTCACCATGGGCAGGGCCGTGCTTGTAGGAGGCCGTGGGCCTGACTTTGGGCTCCCTGCCCTGGCCCCGACCCCTGCCGCCGCCCCCTCCCGCTCTACAGCTGGCTTGGAGGTGCCTGTGGCTCGGGCAGCCCCGGGGAGCTAGAGGTGGTGACCTCACTCTTGGAGAATGCCCACTGGAATTCACCCTGAGTCTGGTCCTCTGTTCTCCGCGCCTCCCAGCCTGACTCCCATCCAACTGCCCTCTCGCTCCCGCCCCTGAACCAGCAGGTCACACAGAGCCACTGATGGGAGCACCTCTTGTGAGCTAGGACTCCCGCACCCCACTGCACAGCTGCTAATTATTAACTGGGGGTGAGCGAGTCCCCCGCCTTCGGTCCGCTTACTGGGAAACGGTAGGCAAGTAGCTCTCTCTGGTCCGCTGCCTCCCCGCAGGTCGATTTGGGGGCAGGGGGGACACACTCAGCCCATAAAAGCCCGTTACTTAGTTTAATAACAATGGATAACACACAGAGGTTGCGGGCACTGTTCTAAACACCGTATATTAACTCCTTCGATGCTCATATAACCCTAGGAGGTAGGTTCTAGTATCAGCTCCAGTTTATGAATGGGGAAATTGAGGCACAGAGGCTTTTTTTTTTTTAAGATTTTATTTATTTGAGAGAGAGAGAGAGCAATGAGAAGGGGGACGGTCAGAGGGAGAAGCAGACTCCCCGCTGAGCAGGGAGCCCAATGAGGGACTCGATCCCAGGACTCCAGGATCCAGGGACTCCAGGATCATGACCCGAGCCGAAGGCAGTGGCTTAACCAACTGAGCCACCCAGGCGCCCCAACACAGAGGTTTTAGTTATGACGCCAGGTCACACAGCTAGGAAGGTGCAGAGCCAGGATGAAAACCCCCCTAGTCTTACTGGTGCCCTACTCTTCAACCTCCCCTAGAGCCTTACCATGACCTCCTAGCAGCAACTCAGAGCATTCCTACAGCCTCCCCACCCCACATCCCAGACCAGGGAAAGTCACTCAGTGAGGGTCATATCATTAGCCTTTCCCCCACCGTCCCATACATAGGTATTTTCCTGTTAATATTTCTGTCCATTATAGGGGCGCCTGGGTGGGCTCAGTCATTAAGCATCTGCCTTCGGCTCAGGTCATGATCCCAGGGTCCTGGGATGGAGCCCCGCATCGGGCTCCCTGCTCAGCGGGAAGCCTGCTTCTCCCTCTCCCTCTCCCACTCCCCCTGCTTGTGTTCCCTCTCTCACTGTGTCTCTCTCTATCAAATAAATAAATAAAATCTTTTTTAAAAAATAAAATAAATAAATAAAATAAATTTCTGTCCGTTATAAATGAGACTGGAATGAACATGTTTGGAAGTAGAGCTTCTTTCTTCTTTTGGATTTTATGGATGCGGGATTCTCAGGGCAAAGGGAGCATTTTATTGTCGCTGAGAGCCTGGAAGGAGTGTCCTGGGGCCTGAAACCTGAGCTAGGTTCTCTCCCAGCACCCGCACCTCCCACCGGCTGGTTTACTTTGGGGGAGGGGAGGCTGAGCGGCAGGAATGTCATCAGACCTGCCCCACCTCCAGTCACCTTTTTGTCCGGGCCACCGCTACCTTAGAAAGTTCCAGGCCCCAGTCAATTACACTTCAATTAAAAAAAAAACAATAAGGGGCACTTGGGTGGCTCAGTCATTAAGCGTCTGCCTTCGGCTCGGTTAATGATCCCAGGGTCCTGGGATCGAGCCCCGCGTCGGGCTCCCTGCTCAGCAGGAAGTCTGCTTCTCCCTCTCCCACTCCCCCTGCTTGTATTTCCCTCTCTCACTGTGTCTCTCTCTGTCAAATAAATAAATAAAATCTCTAAAAGAAAGAAAGAAAGAAAGAACAATAAGAAAGAAACCTCCAGGCCCCCAATCCTGGCGTTTCTGAGAACTTGAGTCCAAAGCAAGCATGCATGTAAGGGTCTGGTTGTGGTTACGCATCTGGGATGGTTCTGGGTCGGGGGTGGGACCCGAGAATGTGTATTTCTAAAGCCCTAGTGATTCAGATGCAGATGATCCTGGACTTGGAGAAAATGCCCTTCCTGTGACCAGAACCCTCTCCAATCCCATCCTATTGCACCTGTTCCTTGAGCAGCCTTCCATGTTCCTACCTTCCCATGGGGCCAGGCACAGGAATGTGCAACATGAATGAATCAATGAAGTGTCTAACCCCACCAAGGAGTTCTACGCCAGGCCCTGTTGCTGGTCTGGTCCCCACCCTTCTCCCACAGCCCAGACCCCATTGCCAAGGCCCCTCTCTCCTCACCACGGAGGCCCGGCTGGGCCTCAGCACCTCTGGCACTTTCCAGGTGACTTTGGGCATCGCTCTGAGTCTCTGAGAGCCACCGTGTCCTCCCTTCCCAGGAAGCAAGCATGTTCATGATTCCCACGTTCTTTCCCATATTCGTTTTCCATCTAACGGGGCTCCCAGCGATGTGGAGGCAAGGGAAGAAGTCTACCAAGTCTGGATGAGGAGAGGGAAATGGAAGCCCAGAGAGGGTAGATGCCTTGCCTGGAGTCAACCAGCAAGCAAGAGGAGAAAATCCAGAGGTGGCTCTGGGTTCCCATTGCCGGTCCTGGGGTTGCTCTTTTTGGAGACTGGCAGAGAGGTGGAAGGGGAGCGATTACTTCTAAAGGAAGTCATAGGGGCAGGAACTGGTCCCCAGGCGTCCCTTCCCCCTGCTGAGTCCCTGGAGCCAGGAAAGACCCTACCTTCCCCTGCCTGTATTTGTTTGCCCAGCTCAGTACCCCACATGGCCCAGGAACGACTCCACAGAGCAGTGGCCACGGTGGGACTGGCTGCCCAGCGGGCCTGGTGTCTGCTCAGCACTTGGCCCTGACCACTGAGGCACAGCTGGGCCGACTGCAGGGCTGCAGTGCTCAGGCCACAAGAGCAAGTTTCCTCCCCAGCAAAGGGAGGGAGGGCAGGCTCTCCGGGGCCAGGCCCAGGCCCTCCCTGTCCTGGTGCTGGTCCCCCGTGGGCTCTGGGGACCAGGCAGAGAACTGGCTTCCCTGGACAGTGGCCCAGGCGGACAAGGCAGGCGGGGCCGGGGCAGCCTGGGAAGATGAAGCTGTTTCTGTCCATGAGGCCCAGGCTCACGCCCTCACTCACTTGGGCTGCTTGGCCTCTGATGCCTCCTCTCTGGAGGCCGCGTTTCCCAGAACTCTGCTCTCCCCAAGTCATGAATCTCAGGGCCCCGAAGCCCCCAGAGACCATTCTCCACCCCCCGGGTTTACAGAGGAAGCCAGGCCCAGCAAGGGGAGGGGGTCGGGGAGGCGCTGAGGCCAGCTGGAGAGTGGCTAAGTCCGGAGGTGGCTTTTCAGAAACCCCACGGAGGCATCCCTCCCTTCTCCAGCTGTCCAAAACCAGACTGTTGCCATGTGTCCTCACACTGTCTCTCCCGCAAGAGCCCGAGTCCTAGAGAGTGGGCCTGGCCTTCTCTTCTGTGTCAAAGTGCACAGAACTCCTGACCCCGGGTCTGGGTCCTTCGGATGCTCTCGTCCCCCACCCCCATGGTGCTGTGAGTGACTTTTGGGAAGTGAGAGAGAGAGATTCTTTTTTTTTTTAGCTGCCCAGAACTTCTGGCCGGAGAGCATTGTATCTTCAAGAAATTCACTAAAGAGCGTGGGGACCATGGGGTAGTCCCACCAGAGGGCGGAGAATGGGGGGGCCCCAAGAGACTAGGGTTTGGAATTGGATCTGAGGTGACCAATCATCCTGGTTTGCCTGCGACTTAAGGAGGCTGCCAGCACTTACAGGATTTGAGAACTAAAAGTGGGCCAAGTCTTGACTCTGCCACTCCCTGGGTAACCATGGATAACACACTTCCCCTCTGCATGCCTCAGAAGTGAATCTGGGAAATGGGGTCAATAGCCACCAACATCCTTCTCACGAAGTTCCCAGAAGACTGGAGAGAGAAAGCTAGATTGTGTTACATCCCAGCAGATATAAGGGTTATTTTCTCACCATTAGTGCTGGCCCCTCTGGTGAGGGATCTCCTCCTCCTTCCCCCCCAACTCCCACTGCCTATTATTCGCTCATTTCCTGCCAAATGCTAATCAGCACCTACTATGTGCCAGGCACCAGGACTGCAAGGGTGGAAAAAGAAGAGCCCAGCCCTCATGTTTCTCAGAGTGCACGCATAGGTACTTTGAACACAGTAAGATGAATTTGTTCAGGAGCAAAGTTTCATGAGCAGCCACTATGTCCCAAGCATTGTCTTGAACAGTGTACAGACATAAACTCATGGGACCCTCACAATAACACGGTGAAGTGAAGATTATCTTATCCCCATTTTGCCTATGAAGAAACTGAGGCTCAGAAAGATTAATCAGTAGAGAAGTCAGGGAGAGGGCATTAAGAAGCATCTCTTTGAAGGATGAATGTATGTCTCTGTGCGTGCAGGAAGGTGCTTTCCAGGAGGGAGCAGCAGGTGCAAAGGTTGGGAAGCCTGGAACAGCATGATGCCTCCAGGGAACTGCAAGTTCACAGATGCCTGTGCACTGAGTTAAGGGTTCATACTTATCCTGTAGGTGACTGGGAGGTTGTGAAGTCCAGTGGAGGTCAAAGAAGAGCAATTGGACACATCGTGTTTTAAAAGGATCTGGGCTGTGAGGAGAGGTTGTAGGGAGAAGAGTGGAGGCCAGACGACCAGGGAGCTGACTCATTTGGGACACTTCCTATTTGTTTTAAAGTTTTGTCGCTCCAAGAACGGTTCAGTCAACCATACACTTCCGACGGATCAATGGCTAATGTTCAGCCAGGTCCTGGGCTGAGCTTGGGGCTACAGAGACTCTTTAAGTGCCAGTTAGAAAAGGCACCCACTTGGGGCACACCGGGCCCGGGAAGTCTCACCCTCTGACCGCAAGGATCGGTAACCGAGTGCTCTAAAGTACGGTCACTAAAGGTCCTCCTCCCCCACACCCCTCCCCACTACCTACTGTGGACCTGCTGCCGACGCTGGGGTGAAAGAAACCCGCCCACAGCCACAAGGAGAGTCGGTCAAGTTCAGCCCCCCCGGAGGACGGGCCCGGCGCGGTCTCAGCCAAGAGGGGAGCGGGGGGTGGGGGTGGGGAGGCCCAAAGGGCCTCGGGGGGCCTTGGGGCACCACTGGAGGGGCCCCGCCCTTGGCATTAAAGTCTACCCTGAGGGGGCGCCTGGGTGGCTCAGTTGGTTGGGCGACTGCCTTCGGCTCAGGTCATGATCCTGGAGTCCTGGGATCGAGTCCCACATCGGGCTCCCTGCTCAGCAGGGAGTCTGCTTCTCCCTCTGACCCTCCCCCCTCTCATGCTCTCTCTATCTCATTCTCTCTCTCAAATAAATAAATAAAAAATCTTAAAAAAAAAAAAAAAAAGTCTACCCTGAGGTTGTCGGGCCTCTGGGCCAGGCCAGCAGGATGGGATGCCCCGCCCCTGCCGCGCCGGGCCTCGCCCCTCCGCGCCGCGCCTGCCCTTATAAGGTGAGCGCAGCGGCCAGCTCCCGCCCCGGGCGCCTGTCGTCACCTGTGTCCGCCCGCCCGCCAGGGGCACCTCTCCAGGATCGCGCCGCCCAGCGCCTTCCTGCCGGGAAGCGTCGTCCCCGGGCCGGCCGGGGCCGCGCACCTGCGCCCCTTCCTTCCAGCTGCGCGCGAGCGGGCCCCCGCGCAGTCAGCCCGCCGGGGCTGTGGGCCCGGAAAGTTGGGGGGAAGCCGCAAGCTGGGGTGGGGGTGGGAGGAAAATCAGCCTCTCTTCGGGACCCCCCCCGCCCGCCCCAGCCCACGAGTGCCTGCTACAGGCCGGGCAGTGAACTCAACTTCTGCAAAGCTAATCGCCCAGCCGACTTGCGTGGTATGGCTCAGTAAGAGCCAAGACGGCAACCACACCACTCGGGTTCGGTTTAGCGAACTTGCTTACTGGCTTTGTGGGCTATGGGCAAGTTAAGTAGTTCTGTGCCTCGGTTTTCTTATCTGTAAAATGGGGATATAATGGCTTATTCCTCAGGGCTGGAGTGAGCACTGAATGCGTTAATATGAGTTAGTGGTTCTCCGCAGTTTTTGGTGCAGTTGATAAATAATTGAGCCCTGAAGGGTCAGAAGTGAGACCCTTACCCCCAGGAGTTCAGCCTCAGTCCTGGTCTTGTTTGCCATAGGAGCAGTTTTTAAAAACACCGAGGTACTTGGTTTTCACATTTCGGTAAATCCTGGTTAGGGGCAAGGAGAAAGTCTTTCGTTAGAGTGTCTCTGTCACCCCCTCAGCAGATTCCATTTTTAGCAAAGGAGAGACAGGCCTCAGACTGGGAGCCCCGGGGAAGGAGATAGGAGGTGGGTAAATTCAATAACATGAGTTTGTTTTGGTGATTTCAGAGTTTCCCTCGAAGAGTTTAGAGTTACTGTTTATGGCTCTTGGTTTTCCATACATGGTAGTGACATAATATTCACTTAATGTTTTTAGTATGAAAATGGCAGAAATACAAGGGCACAGAGAATGATAAAGGATTCTTCATATATTCATCTAATGTTCACAAATAAATGCGTTAAAATAGGAGCTGATTTGTAGAAAGAAGAGTAAGAGTACCAAGAATAAGAGTGCAAAGGCAAAACTTCTGAGCAGGCTAACAGTGCCTGAAATTTGGCAGAGGGACCCCCAGGGGCTGCATCGTGGGCCAGGAGGGAAGAGGGGGCTCTCCCTCCTACCGGTGGCGGCGCGAGGAGGCCAGATCTCTGAGCCTGGTTTGGACCTGCAGCACGCAAATCCCGAGAGCCAGCATGCCCCAGTCGGCTGCCTCTAGACTCAAGTCTCCTCGCCTGGGTTATTTCTGTATTTACTTTCTCCCCTGCCCACCTGGGCTGCAGGTACCTGCCCTGCACACTAGAGCCAAAGGAATTTTCTAGACCACTGAAACCACTCCATGGCTCCCCAGTGCCCACAGGAGAAAGACCAGACCTTAGCAGGGCTGATGTGCCTCCCGCGGTCTGGGGCCCACAAACCTCTCAGAGCCTTTTCCTAGCACACCTTCCTTCCACTTTCCTCTCAGGTCAACCTGAGCCGTTTGCAGCTTCCTGAATATTCATGAAGTAAATATTTAATGCCTTAGGATGCAGCACCAGAAACGGAGCTCAGCTGTGGTGAGGAGCTCAGCGGGCATGGTCCAGCCCTCTCTCCTGGCATTCACCGGCTAGTGGGGAAGTTAAATAAGTATGAAAAAAGTTTTTAAAGTGCCATGTGCTATAAGGGACTTACAAAGTACCAAGAGAGTTTTGCCTTTTGCCAGGAAGACCCCCACTCAGCCCACCCTGCCCTGCTTTTAGTCTTTGCTGATACAGGGTCTCCAGCAAAATGGGGTCCCCTTGCATGTGTCTTTATTTGGGGCTCTTATCATATTGGGGTGGTAATTTACATGCCTGTCTCTCACATTGGACGATGAGCTCCTCAAGGAAAATCATCTTGGTCTAATCGGTCTGGTGTCCCCAGTAGCTTGGGTGGATGCCTAGCAGGTGCACAGCATTTGTTGGATGACTATTAAAGCGGCAAGTCTCCACACCAGGATCCGCACCTCAGAGCAATTCAATCTTCCATCAAGCATTCACTCATTCACTCATTCATTCATTCATTTTAAATGAACAATTTCATTCATCCATGAAATCAGAGTGTGCCAAGCCCCTGATGGTGGATCAGTTGATTGACAGAGGGTGAGCTCTGTGCTGTGGCAGATTGTGGGACAGCCAGCCACAAAGGGGTCATCCTGCCTGGCCACCTGTGGGACAACTGGCAGAGCGAGTGTCATTTCAATAGGGCCTCCTTGAGTGAAGGCAGGATTGGGCGTAGGGCTGAAGGAAGAGGGACTTTGAAGGAAGCAGAGGGGTGTGAGCACTTGCAGTGCTGGGGTGGGGCCCCCGGCTGGGTGTGGCAGGAGCCTTTGGTCGGGTGTGTGAGCCGTGAGCCCAGCCAGGTAGGTTGGGGCCCACCCCGCCCCCCTTGGTGAATAAAGGGTGCATCATCTGAGGCAGTGGCTTTTCAAGTTTTCCTGACCGACCAGAGGTAGGGTCCACATCACGTCACAGCCTGGCACAGCTCGCCAAATTGAAACAAGCCTTTCATGAGACAGTGTACTACCCAAGACTCCCGCTGATATTTTCTCTTTGGCCTTTTTATCGTCATCATCCTCATCATAATGAAATTCTGAGTGTGACTCACTGTGACCTGCACGTTGAAAAACATGGATCCAAGCGTCCTTCCAAAGGGTCTAGTAGTGGCTGGGAGGCCCTTTTTGATTCATAAAGAATTTAAACTCAGCATCCTGAGAGGCTGTCCTTCACTCCGCAGCTACTTTCTTTTTTTTTTTAAGATTTTATTTATTTATTTGACAGAGAGAGAGAGAGCGTACAAGCAGGGGGAGTAGGAGAGGGAGAAGCAGGCTCCCCGCTGAGTAAGGAGCCCGATGCGGGGCTCAATCCCAGAACCCTGGGATCATGACCTGAGCCGAAGGCAGACGCTTAACCAAATGAGCCACCCAGGCGCCCCTCCGCAGCTGCTTTCACTTGTAAAGCAGCACCGGAGGGCGGGGCGGGTCCCCCAGCCTCCCCCATGTCTGGGTGCCCACCCCCCCCAATCAGGATCCCATGGCTGCAAGGTGCTCCCAGGTGGAGCTCCCAGGGGGTTCCAAGATCCAAATGAGAAGAAGGAGAACAACCCCACCACATTTCCCCTGATCTAACACACCCTCCCAGCACACACCGCCCCGCCTCGTTCTCCACTTGGCACCTAGTTTCCCTGCCAGGCTGGCTTAGGATGCCATTGACCCTGGGGGTGGGATGGGGAGAAGGGGGTGGTGGAGGCCGCAGCTGGGCTCTGGACTCTGTGCCATCACGTGGGCTCAGTTCTCCCCTCTGTTCTCTAGCCTGTACCAACCACCTTGTCTGCAGGCCAGCACTTTGGCTTAGTGGAGGGTGAATATGGGGGCCAGAGCCCCACCCCGATCCAAGCTTCTGGCTAAATTCCTCTTCCATCGGGATCTCTGAGGCCTCTGGAGAGATAGGGGAAACCCGTGGAAGGGGGGTGGCCCCAACTCATAACCCCTGGCCCTCAGAACACTGGAGCCAGAGGAAGCTTCGAAATGGAGTCCAACCCTTTCGTTTTATTTTTGTGGAAACAGGCCCAGAGAGGGGAGGGAACTCACCCACATTTACACAGGAGTTAGTCTCAGAGTGAGTCCTGGAGATTCAGGTCTCCTGGCTCCAAATCCAAGGCTCTTTCTTTTCACTGTTGCATGTTAAGGGTCTGCGGAAAGGGGAAGGGGGCTCGGGAAGGGGCTTGGAGAAATGTCCTGTCTGGGAGCAACTGGGCCGTTGCTTGCAAGGCCCCCAGCCTGGGAGACCTGCGTCCTCACTGCGCTTCTGCCACCCTGTTTCTGTGGCCCCGCCGGAGTCACTGCCTTGTGTGGGCTGCAGAACAAGGGGACGGGACCAGGTGAGGTCCTGGAGCCCTTCCAGCTCTCAGCCTGAGCTGCCTGCCTTCTCCTCTCCAGTGTTGGAGCCTTCCCCACCCCCTGAGCTAAGAGAAGACCCTCTCTTCCTCCCTTCCCTAGCCCTGAGCTGCCTGGTGGAGTGACAGGGGAGGATAAAGCCTGTGGGAACCTGTCTTCTCCCAGGAACTTGCTGCTTCCCCGGGGGCCTCAGGATTAGGGTGGTGACTTCTAATACTTTCCTTCTGGAGACACTGGGTATGGCCTGAAATCCAGGCAGAGGGGCCCTCCTCCCGCTGGGCTTCCTGGCTCCTTGGGCTCTCCCCATACACAATTTGCCTTCTCAGTTCACCTTCCTTTTCCACGTGGGAATTTCCTCTCTAACTGGACCACATGCTTCTTGGGGCAGGATTTGAGACCCTATGTCTGCAATCAAGGGCTCTTACAGCGGGAAGGATTTGGGCCTCTCCCTAGGGGAGGCAGCATGAATACTGGTTAAGATTTGGGGCTCCTGATGGAATGTGCCCAGTTTCAAGCTCCAGCCCCCTGCTGGCCTGCTGGGTGACCTTGAAGGATTCAGGCCCCAGCCCCCTGCTGGCCTGCTGGGGGACCCTGCAGGCACTCACTAATGCTGCAGGAATCTATTAATCTAGTGTTACTCCGCATGGTGTGAGCACCCCGGGAGAGGAGAGAAGCTTGGGAATGTGCGAAGGGCTTCATCTGCATTATCTCTATGTGCCTCACAGGGACCCGATGAGATGAATAATATTCATGGCCTCCTTGAGGCTCCAGGAGCAAAGGGTCTTGGAACAAAGGGACTTGGTCAGGCCCCGTGCCAGAAGGGAGGGAGTCTAACTCAAGCTCACTGGCTACCGGGCTCTGGACCCTCCATCCCATTCATTTCCGGACTGACTCCACAGCATTCACACCGGATGGACCCCCAGCCGCCGTGTCTCAGGGCGGGGAGGGTACCACAGACGGGGAGGCTGGAAGTCCAAGATCAGGGTGCCAGCAAGCTCGGGTCCTTGGGGAGAGCCTCTCCCTGGTTCACACACAGCTGCCTTCTTGTATGCTCACTAGTGCCCTCCCTCTTGCTCAGCGGGCTCTAACCCCATCATGCGGGCTCACCCTCTTGAAGGCCCCACCTCTAACTCCCATCCCATCCCATGAGGGCTTCAATATGTGAATCTGGGGGAACACAAACCTCTCTTTTCTCGAGCCTCCAACTAAAGAGCTTTTCCCAAGTGGAACGGCTCTGATGATTGGCCCGCTCCTCCTTCTAGAAACACTGTACAAGGTTGGGGTTCTTCAGTTTCAAGCCACAGAAACTGACTCCGAATAACTAAGCAGAATAAAAATGGAGGTGGAGGGACTTCCTGGAACACACTGGCCACTCCACTGCAGGAAAGGCTGGGTGCCTGCCCCTCCCTGGGGGGCTTCTGTGCCTTCGGCTGGCAGTCCTACCAGAGATGACTTTAAGGTTAGGAGCGTCTGAGCTCAGTCTCGGGAGTCTCACAGACCAGAGTTCTGGCCCGCTTACCACTTCCTCCTTACTGGTTGAGTTTATAGGTCACCTTTCCAGGATGTGGCCGTCAGACGCGCTCTTCCCCCTGGTGTCTCTCATCAAGGTTCTGATTCTAGGAACCAGAGTCCTGTTGCCTGACTTGAGTCACAGACCTGCCCCAGAAGAGGAGAGGCAGGACCTTGTGATTGGCAGCCCTGCAATAACCAGATGGAATGAGGCAGGGGTGGATCCCCCCCCCCCCCCCCCCGCCAAGGAAGGGATTGCTATGAACAGAACAAGGTGGGGGACTCAGAAGCTCTCCACCCTGAGATTCTACCCACTGGCCTTCATCCTGGCCTTCTGAAAACAAATTTCACTTTCCCTGCTTTCCCTCCCCCTTCTTCCCTCTTTCCCTCCCTCCTCCCAACATTTATTGAGTGTTTGCTTTGTTTGGGGCACATTATTAGGCCCGGGGGAATAAAAAGATGAGTCAGACCCAGGGCCAACCCTAGGGAATTTATCTAATCCCGATCAGCATACACTGCTGTTCAGCCCCGGCAAGGCCAAGTCAGGCATTACCAATCGACCTCAGCACCCTTTCCCTGGGAGCCTGGGCTCAGCCTCAAGACGGTGCTTCCTGTCTCCAACCTCTGTTTCCACTCTCACACCTCCTTTCTGACTCTCTGACTGCCGTGGTCTGAACGTTTCTGTCCTCCCCAAAATCAAACGTCGAAATGCTCATCCCCAAAGATGATGATATTTGGAGGTGGGGCCTTTGGGAGGTACTTAGGTTAGGAAGGCGGAGCCCTTCCCTCTTTTATAAGGGCTCGGGGTCCTGGGATCGATGGAGCCCCACATCGGGCTCTCTGCTCAGCGGGGAGCCTGCTTCTCCCTCTCCTTCTGCCTGCCTCTCCCCCCTGCTTGTGCGCTCTCTCTGCCAAATAAATAAATAAAATCTTAAAAAAAAAAAAAGGGCTCCAGCGAGCTCCCTTGCCCCTTCCACCAGGTGAGGACACAGCGAGCAGGTGCCATGTGTGAATGGGGAAGGGGGACCTTAGCAGAAAGTGATTGTGCCGGCACCTTGATCTCGGACTTCCAGCCTCCAGAACTGTGAGAAATAAATGTCTGTTGTTTATAAGCCACCCAGCCAGTGCTGTGTTTTGTCATAGCAGCCTGAATGGACGAAGACATTGACCTTTTGCCTCCCTGTGATTAGGGCCTCTGTGATTACTTCAGGCTGACTTGGATAACCCAGAATAATCTCCCCATCTGGAGATCTGTATCAAAATCACATCTACAAAGTCCTTCTTGCCATGCGAGGTAACATTCATAGGTTTGGGGGCCATTATTCTGCCTGCCACAGGTTCCTTACTTGTCAAATGGGGTGTTGATAACCTACTGCATAGACTCATGGGCAAGATTATGGAAGACAATCCACGGGAAGCCCCGGGCAGAGCGCCTGGCATAGAAAGAAACACCTGCCATCGTGCACTTAGTGGGAGATTTTCCCAGGGGTCGTCATTGGAGAGAGCTCAGCATCGTCATCCCTGACCGTGGTCCTGTGTGCCACCTCTTCTCTTCCTCCTGGGCACCGTCGGTCCAACCGAGGGGATGGGGGTGTGAAATTCCTGCCAGATGTCAAGTTTGTACCCAAGGTTTTTCTAGGCTCTGCTCTGTCCACCCCCCACACCACCCCCTGCAACCTCTGGGCTTACTTGTTAGGGCACTCAGTTAGTTAGTTAGTTAGTTAGTTAGTTAGTTAGTTAGTTAGTTAGTTAGGTCCCTCCCCAGACTAACTGAAGCAGAAACTCTGGGGTGGGGCCCTGCAGTCTGGGGTTTTGGGGGCCCTCCAGGGGATGCCAGTGCTCACTCAAGTTTGAGAACCCTGGGATGGAGCGCCTTCTCAAGCACCCCCACCTGCAAGAAGTCTCCCCACTGCACCAGTGCAGTCGTGAGGTCCAGGGAGGTGAGGGGCTGGCCTCAGACGGCGCGGGTTGGAACTTGAGCAAAGCCAGTGTTCTTTCCACATCCCCATGCGCCTCCACCCTTGGGCGCCTCCCTTCACAGCGCCACCTGGACACGGTGCCCAGCGCCCCGATGCTTCAAGGGAAACTCCACCCCGCCACTCCCGGGGCACAGCCCAAGCCCAGGGACCTCTCCCTCTTCATCTGTCGTGTGTCATTTGGGGCAGGGTCCTGAATTCAGCTCCAGTCTCAGAGTCTGGTAACTAACTTACACTCGAGTATAAATGGCTGATAGGGCCTTCAGGGCTTACCTGTTCCTTTTAAGGGGGTACCTGCAGTAAGCAGGAAGAAAGAGCACTCCTGGTGGGGTTTCAGCACCTTGTCAGGCATGTCTGGAGGAACTGCGTGTGTGTCTTGGTGGGAGGGCTATGGACTTGCTAAATGCAGACAGAATAGTCTTGTGGAAACAACACAGGGCACTGTTTATGGCTGGGTCATGGTCATCACTGCCTAGCGACCTTGGGCAAGTCACTTCATTGCCCTAAGCCTTCATTTGCTCTCCTGGAAACGGGCATGATTCCTACATGGAGTCCCACAGGGAGGGTTACATGAGATAACCTTTATCAGGTGGCCCTTTCCTCTCTAGATTGCTCTGGCGGGCGGCTCTGAACTGAGCCCGACCGGGGCAGAGTCACCCCAGGTTACAAAGTGGGCAGGTCCCTTCCTGGTACAACACCTCGTGCCTCCCATCTGTGCCACCTGCCAAAGGAATGCCCCGGGTCAGAGTGCCTAGCATCCCTGCTTCTGGAAGCCTTCTCTGGTGCCGGCCTGAGCTCCCAGCCCCGTGGGTGGCAGTGGGGGCTGTGGAGAGAGTCCTGGGCTGGGAGTCAGGAGCCCGGGGACTGGTCCTGGCTCTGCAGCTGACTTGCTGTGTGACCTGCACAAGTCCCTGCCCCTCTCTGGGCCTGAGGACTTGCCTGAAAGATGAGTGAGATGTATGGATATGTGAAGGCCCTTCCCATGCTAGCTTCATAACCATCCCCTGGACTCCTTAGCAGCCCTGCCTGTCCTCCTGGATATGGCACTGAAGCACATCCTGCTCAGCGGTTCCCACAACCTCCTATGAGATGTGCTATTTTCTCCCCTGCGTGACTAAGTTCTTCGAGGGTGGGCCCTATGTTTGTGCCTCCCTGTTCAGCCTTCAGCTTTGCACTTAGCACTGAGCTCCATGCATCGTTGTGCTGATAAATTCCCAAAGACCTTGGCTGTGCCCAGAGAGCACTTTTCTTTCAAGGTGCCATCTCCTCCAGGAAGCCTTCCCAGATTCCACCTTCCTGCAACACACATACAGAACTGCTCCTCCCACCCCCACACCTCTCCCCTGGCTCTGGTCATCCCTCCCTTTCAGATCGTTTCCTACAACAATGCCTGGCACACCCAATAAATCGGGGTTGAATTCACTTGAATTATAGTCTAAGGGGAGAGAAAGAGAGAGACTTTGCAGGGACCGGGGCTACAGCTGAAAGGGGCTCTTCCCCAGGAAGGCCTGCAGATGGCCAACAGCCAGCCGGGGGTGGCCGTGACTCACCCCCACTCCTGCAGGCTAGGGGATGCTGCAGACAGGCTGCAACGAGTCCAAAGGCCTAAAGGAATTTTGATAAGGATAACACAAGCCCTGGAGTATTTCTAGAATGCAGGAGGTTAAGGGTGTGGGGAGCGGGGTCAGGGCAAAACTGCCTGATTATGTTATTTATTTATTTTTGCCCGGATAAAAAATTCACATCGTACAAAATCCAAAAGGTACAAAGGGGACCCAGTGAAGTCTTTCATCCTCCCATTCCTGCCCCCCAGCTCCCCTCCCCAGAAGGCCAGCGTTTCCAGGGGCTTCTGCATACAATCTTCCTGTATTCTTTTCCTCCCTTGCCAACCCAGAGCCGCCTATCAGCTGTTCTTCACTTCGCTTTTTCCCTGAACTCATCCTTGAGAGCATTTCATATTGGTGCATACAGAGCTTTCTCATTTTTTTTATTTGCCTGTATTTAGGGTTGCCAGATAAAATGCAGGATGCTCAGTTAAATTTGAATTATTTGAACTTCAGATAAAGAACAAATGACTTGGGGTGCCTGGATGGCTCCGTCGGTTAAGTCTGCATTCTGCTCAGGTCATGATCCCAGGGTCCCACGATCAAGGCCCGCTTTGGGCTCCCTCCTCAGCAGGGAGTCTGCTTCTCCCTCTGCCCCTGCTTGTGCTCTCTCTGTCAAATAAATAAGTAAATAAATCTTTTTTTAAAAAAAAGAACAAATGACTTTTTAGTATAAGTTCATTTCATGCAATATGTGGGACACACTTATACTAAGAAAACCCCTATTCGGTTTTCTTTTTTTTTTTTTAAGATTTTATTTATTTATTTGACAGAGGAAGACACAGTGAGAAAGGGAACACAAGCAGGGGGAGTGGGGGAGGGAGAAGCAGACTTTTTCCGCTGAGCAGGGAGCCCAACGCGGGGCTCGATCCCAGGACTCTGGGATCATGACCTGAGCCGAAGGCAGACGCTTAACTGACTGAGCCACCCAGGCACCCCCCCTATTCGTTTTTCAATCTGAAATTCAAATTTAACCAGGCATCCTGTAATTCCATTTGCCAAATCTGGCCCCTCTTGCTATATTTCATGGGAACTCCTTTTTTTTTTTTAAGATTTTATTTTTAAGTAATCTCTATACCCAATGTGGGGCTCGAACTCACAACCCTGAGATCAAGAGTCGCACAACTCCACCGACTGAGCCAGCCAGGTGTGCCCCTCGTGGGAATTCCTTATAATTAAGTCTTTGGAGTCTTCAGGAATCGGACACCTGGGACCTGGTGGGCATCCACTCCCTGGCCTTATTCTGAATCAGACCCTGCAGGCACCACTCTTTGGGGCCAGTGTGGATTTCCATCTCCAGGCCCCCATTACCAAGGTAAGAAATGAAAGGCTCGGGGCTCCTGGGTGGTTCAGTTGGTTGGGTGTCCAACTCTTGATTTCGGCTCAGGTCGTGATCTCAGGGTTGTGGGCTCTGCAATTGGCAGGGAGTCTGCTTGAGATGCTCTCTCCCTCTGCCCCTCCCCCCACTTGCATGGGCTCTCTCTTTCTCTCTCCCTCTCTCTCTCTCAAATAAATAAATAAATTTAAAAAGAAAAGAAAAGGCTCTTCCAGTCATCTTTCCACCTCCCCCGTCTGTGGCCCAGAGCGGTGAATGACTCACCCAATATCACACAGCCAGTCGGAGCAGAATGGGGCTCAGCCCTGGGTCTCCTGTCTCCAGCCAGTTTTTTTCTCATGCTGCTTAGTGTGATCTGCTCATGGGGGTCATGAGCTGTGAGCCTAAGCTTTTGGAACATGCACAGACACTTTTGGGAAGCCAGAAACAAAAGGGCTGCAAGTTCTGTGGGGAGAGGTGGGGCCACAGAACACGGGGAGCCCTGCTCCCTGGCTAGGGGACTTTCAGTGCTGGGTCTTATCCCCAAATGCCTGGCTCATCGTAATAATAATAGTAATACAATAGTAATGACAATAGTAATACAAAAAAAAAAAAAAATAACAACAACAGCAGCAGCAGCAATAATAATAATAGTAGCTACCACTATCAGCTACTCACACTGTGCCGGGTGCTCTCCCAGCTTGGCCCTTGTGAGTCTCACGGTGGCCCTGCGTGATGAGCAGGATCAGCCCCGTTTCCCCAGCTGGACACTAAGGCTCAGGAAAGGCAAGCGATTTCATTTGCCAAGATCCCCCAACTGCGAAGTGGTAGCGCTGGGGTTTCAACCCAGAGATGTTTGACTCCAAGGCTCAAACCCTTTACACTGGGATTATGAACGCTTATCAACAGATTTGTGCCATTTTTTTTTTCAGGTGAGAGAACAGTACTTGTGACAAGCTTTGGTTTTATAAGGGCGCAAAGCAGGAACAAACTTCTGGTCCCTGTGGCCTGCAGGATGAAAGCCAAACTCTCCCTGGTCCCTCACTTGACCCTCGATGATCACCATGAGCCTGCCCTGGCCCATTTCTCCAGGCTAAACCCTGCTGTTCTGGCCGCCTCCCTGGCAGGCCACCCCCTTCCTTTCCACCGTACCTCCACACTTTGATGATTCGGTCAAGTGGGAAAGGCCCAGTAGAAGAATGGGGTAGTTCAGTTACTAGGAGTTACCTGCTGTGTGACCTTGGGCAAGTCACTTAACCTCTCTGGGTCTCCCTTTCCTCAGCTGCCAAGTGAAGACAGGTATGCCTAAGTCTCAGCCTAGTATCTGTAGGCTGATTAGTATGCACTTTTGGAAAAAAGGAAGGAAGAAAGGGGATACTTCTTGTGTCCCTACCATGTGCTAGACCCTGGAGGAGACACCGGGGACACTGGTGAACAGGCAGATCCAGTTGCTGCTTTCCTGGAGATTTTTCTTGAAGGGTTGCAGATGTGGTTAATTGCAGCAGCTGGTGAAGTAACTGCGGCTTTGTAACTGAAGGCAGGATTTTCCCCAGGCCTGTGGCCTTTGGCCAGGAACGAGAATGAGGGCAGGGAGTTACCCTAATCTGGGGGAGAGGAAAGGAGACTTGCCCCTGTCCACTCGGCTTCAGGGGTTGGAGCCTGGCTTTGTCCCCAGGGGTCTGCTTTCACAGGCCACCTGGCTTTCTCCTGTGTCCCTAGCACTTAGCAGCTGGGGAGAGCTCAGGAATGCCCGACTGGGAGCCCAGGAGAAGGCGAGGGGGAAGGAGGGGCTGAGGACCCCACCTGGCCCCGCCCCGGCGCTCAGGTGCGCTCCTGGCCTGGAGCCCCCGGCGGGGCCTCTCTCTTCCCAGGTGTGTGGGAGGAGACAGAGCGCACAGCCCCGGGTTCCTACCCAGTGTGGTGTCTTCAGGGCAGCTGGGGGAGGGGGCGCTGGCAGGTGGGGGAAGGCCGATCAAAGAACAGAACCAGACGCCCCCTCACCTTCAGGTCCCCACTGTTTCCTTAAGGAACCTGGTGAATTTTGCATTTCACTCCCTAGCAGAGAGTGCCTGCCTGCCATAAGGGTCGCAGTAAATCTCTCCCTCTGGCCTCTGGTCGCAGAGGGCTAGGATTTCTTTTATTTTTTATTTTTATGTATGTATTTATTTATTTTTATTTTATTTTATTTTATTATTTTATTTTATTTGTTAGTCACCGTACATTACATCATTAGTTTTTGATGTAGTGTTCCATGATTCATTGTTTGCGTATAACACCCACTGCTCCATTCAGTAGTGCCCTCAATACCCATCACCGGGCTAACCCATCCCCCCACCCCCCTCCCCTCTGAAACCCTCAGTTTGTTTCTTGGAGTCCATAGTTTTTACCCCAAAGAGGACTAGGATTTCTAGCCATGGCACGGCAGTGTCCCCACCGACCCCTGCGGGGAAGGGCCTCAGGATGGGAGTCTCCACGAGACACTCTTGTCCCTGAGGACAAGCAGTCTTCCCTTCCCCCCTTCTCAGATCTGACCCCTATCATGTCACCAAAATCACGCTGTGTCACAGCCATCTGCTTCTGTGGCTGCCTTGGCCTGTGACGGTGGCCTCCCTGGAGGAGAGGACCACAGGCTCCCTCACTCTGTGCCCCCAGCCCCCCCCGCACAGGCTCAGGTCGTTTGTGGACCACGTGGAAAACTGAGATGGTCAAGGAATGGGCAGGGTGGTGGCCTGGGGTGGGTGGGGGCGGTTGCTGTGGTAAGCAGAATACTGGCCTCCCAAAGATGGCCACATCCTAATCCCAGACACCTGGGGTGCCTGGATGGTTCAGTTGTTTGAGTGACGGGCTCTTGATTTTGGGCTCAGGTCGTGATCTCAGGGTCCTGGGATGGAACCCTAGGTCGGATTCCGTGCTAAGTGTGCTTGAGTTTCTCTCCCTCGGGCCCCCCCCCTCATGCTCTCATGTGCTCACTCTCTCTCTAAAATAAATAAAAATAAATCCTAATCCCGGACACCTGTGAATACATTACCTTATATGGCAAAAGGAACTTTGCAGGTGTGGGTGAGTTAAGGCTCTGGAGGTGGAAAAAAAGTCCCGCTGCCCTTCCTGATGGCCTGCCTTGAAGATTTTGGACTTGCCTCACCAGCTCCCATATGGCTACATAAGCCTTACCGTCAATCAATCAATCATTCAATATGTATGTATCCTACTGGTTCTTTTTCTCTGGTGGAAGCCTGAGGCCAACAGGAGCCAAGGGAAATTGGCCTCGGGGGTCTGTATTTGGGAGACCACTCAGAATGGGGTCGTGGTGGGCAGAGGAGAGCTGGCTCAGGAAAAGTCTAGAAGGTCAGGGGCCCCTCCGCTGGGGTCTGTGTCAGGCCCAGGTCTCCAGGGAGGGGGTGGAGAGAGAGTGCAGTCCCCACAGGCAGCTGAGCAAACACAGGAGTTGGAAAGGGTGGAGGGTGGAGGGTAGCTGGGGATGGGCCAGGTGGGAGGGAAGAGCATGGCCTGGGTGGGGGGAGGGGGAGGTCTCAAGGAAGTGAGCAGGCCTAGAGGTGCTGGAAAAGCAAGGCCAGACGGGACCGAATCCTGCTCCTCTGACCAGCTGTGTGGCCATCCTGGCCCAGAGAGGGAGCAGCCCCCGCCCTCCTGGGGCATCCTGCCCCTCCCCGGGCTGCCTAGCAAGTGCAGTGTCCAGCACATCAAGGTCACTGCACGAATTATAGGAGACTGGGGGCGCCTGGGTGGCTCAGTCGGTTAAGCGGCTGCCTTCGGCTCAGGTCATGATCCCGGGGTCCTGGGATCGAGCCTCGCATAGGGCTCCCTGCTCAGCGGGGAGCCTGCTTCTCCCTCTCCCTCTGCCCCTCTCTCACTCGCTCTCTCGCAAATAAATAAATAAATCTTAAAAAAAAAAAAAGTTAGGAGACTGGGCCTGGCCAACGGGGCCCAGAAGATGAAGCATTTGACAAAGAAGATCTGAGAGCAGAGAAAAGGAGGGAATGGGGGCCAGGCTGGGAGGTGGGGTGCCTTGGGGGGGCAGCACACCCACATCCTCGCCCACACCCCTGGGGATCCAGCGTGGCCGTGGGAGGGAGAGTCCTCTTCCTGCCTCCCCGCCCGGGTTCAGACCTCCATTTCCCCTCGGACCTCTCCTGGGCTGTGGTTTTAGCCAACAATTTGGATCCTTCTAGAGCTTGGGATAGGAGGCCTCGACCCCTTCCTTCTTAGTGGTGCTAAGAAATTCTCTGCATTCCTGAGTCAAGAGACCAGGGGCCATTCTTCTCCCTTAGCATGGGGGCAGAGCTGGGGGAGCAAAATTCGGTCTGAACCCCGAGCTCTGAGCTCCCGGGCTCCCAGCTCCTGTGGCTGCCGGGCCCACTGAGGCCTGCTCAGAGCCATCTGGGGGCTGGGGGGCTGAGGCCTGCTCCTGAAGCCCTGGGGCAGGAATGTTGGAGAACAAATTCCTGGGGCTTCCCTGCCCTGGAGGCTGGGCTCCTGTCTTAGGAGCTCCCCAGAGGAGGGCCTTGTCTGATTCCTGTGAGTCTCCCCATGATGCCCAGCGCAGCCTGGCACGGAGGGGGTTCTCCACGTTTATTGTTGGGGGTGGGAGGGCAGGGCAGGGCAGTGACACGTGGGGTATCTGAGAAGGCCTCAGGGAGGGGCCACACCTGTGCTGTGACCTGAAGTACAGAGTGAGCTTGGACAGTGTGCCCTGGGGGCCTCCTACGGGATCTTGTATTTACTCCTCCCCCGAAGCCCAGAGAGGGTAAGTAACTTGCCCAAGGACGCACAGCAGAGAAGTCCAGGGGCCAGTATTGGGATTTGAGAGTCCCTGTTCATAAACACTAGGCGCACTGCCTCAGGGGAGGGAGGAGAAGCAGATGCCCAGAAGGGGGAGCGAACTGAAGTACTTAAGGAAAACAAGCTCTGTCTCCCAAGGCTGAGGGGCTGTGGGTGGTGGGTGTGGGGTGGAACACAGGAGCCAGGAGGCTGGTTGGGTCGGCAGGGGCCAGGTCAGGAGGGGCCTCCGAGACCAGAGTGAGTTTCCACTTCCGATGGACCCTTCAGGAGGTGCCCTTGAGCAATCGTTTGCTGCTAATAAATACATTGGAAACCACAGGATTAGCCCACTGCCAAAGCCCTCCTGGCGGTAAGGACTCTGGTGCATCAGGGTCCTCATCCGCCACCAAGAAGTCATTCGTCCCACCCCTTACGCTGCCTCTCCCCACCCCTCTCCTCTCTGCTTTTGGGTATGATGTGCCCTGCCCCCCACCCCCCCCACCCCCCCCACCCCCCATTATAAATTCCTGTGAAGGGAGAGCTCACATCTAAATCCTCTGCAAATCCCTCCAGAGCACTAACTTAACGTTGGTGTGATCTTTTGTTGTTGTTGTTTTTAAAGATTTTATTTATTTATTTGACAGAGAGAGACACAGCGAGAGAGGGAACACAAGCAGGGGGAGTGGGAGAGGGAGAAGCAGGCTTCCCGCGGAGCAGGGAGCCCGATGCAGGGCTCGATCCGAGGACCCTGGGATGGAGCCTGATGGAGGACTCGATCCCAGGACCCTGGGATCATGACCTGAGCCGAAGGCAGATGCTTAACGATTGAGCCACCCAGGTGCCCCATGTTGGTGTCATCTTGACCTCAATCTCCGCATCTGTAAAATGGTGTTAACAACACTAACCCCCCAGGGTTGTTAGGGAGATTAAAATGAGATGGGGCATGTTAAACCTTCTCCCTTTCAGGATGTGGTGAACAGAAAAGCAACCCCCAAAGATGGTCATTAGGATGTTTTAATCCCTGGAACCAGTTAGGTTCCATGCAAAGGGGACTTCAAGGTGTAATTAAGGTTGCTAATTGGGCACCTGGGTGTTTCAGCTGGTTAAGCGTCTGCCTTTGGCTCAGGTCATGATCCCAGGGTCCTGGGATCGAGCCCCGCATCGGGCTCCCTGCTCAGCGGGGAGTCTCCTTCTCCCTCTCCCTCTGCCTCAACCCCTGCTTGCGCTCTCTCTGTTGCTCTGTCTCTCAAATAAATAAATAAAATCTTTAAAAAAAAAAAGGTTGCTAATTAGTTGACCTTAAAATAGGGAGATTATCCTGGATTACCTGGGTGGGCCCTTAAACAGGGGGGAGGGAGCTGTGGGTCCAGCAGAATGGTCCGGGAGGATGGATCGAGGGGCCGTGAGCCAAGCAGTGCAGGCAGCCCCTGGAAGCTGGAAAGGGCAAAGGAACGCAGACCCCCAGAGCCTCCAGAAGGAACAGAGCCCTGCTGACCCCTTGATGTTTCGCAGTGAGACCAGTGCTGGACTTCGGACCTCCGCAGCCCTGAGATCCTCAGTGTGCATGGTTTTAAGCCGGGCTCCTGGTCCTGTGCTCCTTCCTCTCCCCTCTCCCCCGTCTTTAGTCCCCCATCCGCTCTACGCCGCTGCAATGAGCAGGCTTTTTACACCCATTTCATACATGAAGAAACAGGCCAGGAGAGGTTATGTGACACGTCCAAGGTCACACATGCGGCAAGGTGAAAATGGAGTCAGACCCCAGGCCTCTGCCTCCCACCCAGGATGCTGATGCAGCACACTGCCTCTCCTAAGGGTCACCCAGGGGATGTAAAAATACCTTCATGGCTGTGCAAATTCATGGGGGTGAATATTTTTTTTTTATAAAGATGTATTTGCATTTATTTTTTATTTTTAAAGATTTTATTTATTTATTTGACAGAGAGATAGCACAAGTAGGCAGAGGGAGAGGGATAAGCAGGCTCTCCGCTGAGCAGGGAGCCGGACGTGGGGCTCGATCCCAGGACCCCGGGATCATGACCTGAGCCGAAGGCAGCCGCTTAACCGACTGAGCCACCCAGGCGCCCCTAGTTTTTATTTTTTTTAAAAGATTTTATTTATTTATTTGAGAGGGAGAGAAAGCAAGCATGAGCAGGGGAGGGGAGGGGCAGAGGCAGAGGGAGAAGTAGACTCCGCACTGAGCAGGGAGCCTGACGTGGGCTGATCCCAGGACCCTGAGAGCGTGACCTGAGTTGACGACAGACCCTTAACCGACTGAGCCACCCAGGTGTCCCCACGGGGGTGGTTCTTATCATCCCGGGCCAGCCAGGAGGCCCCTGCCTCAGCAGAGACCCCTCGGGCCCCTCAAACTTCAGTTCTTGCCAACCCCATCCCCCACTTCTTGCCCTATGTGTCCTGCTGTCTTCCAGGAAGGGGACCAGACTATGGCCTCTGATGCCTTCCCACCACCCCACCCCCACCCCAGCAACTGGTGCTGTGCCAACACCCAGGAGGAGTTCAGTGAACATGGGGCTCTCCTCCCGTGCTCACCGGGCCAGAGCCCAGCCCCCTACCCTCTGTCCTGCTGGTAAAGGCTGTCCTCCTCAAAAGTGAGATGCTCCATCCTGAGCCCCAGGGAAGCCGCCCAGGCTGCCCCAGCGGACAGAGTGGGAGGGAAGCTGCATCCCCCACAGCCAGCTGATGGGGTCAGAGGGGAAACTGCACTTCCTGCTGGGCCCCTGGGGAGCCTGGTGTCTCCTAGAGGCTGGCTGGGTCTTTGCTTGAGCTCCAAGGGGACAGAGGGCAGGGAAAGGAGGAGGGAAGAGAGAGAGGAGAGAGGCGGGGGGCAAGGAGAGGTGGGAGGCAGAGGGAGCTGGGAGAGAGAACCAGAGACAGAAAGTAACAGAAGAGGGAGGGTCAGATGCATAGAGGAAGAAGCAAGAGAAAAGAGTCCGAGAATCAGGAGAGGGGAAGCAAGTTAGACACCCAGAGACAAAATGGTGAATGAGAGAGTTGGAGAAAGAGGCCTAGACAAACAGAAACAGACTGGGCAGGTGAGGCCAGAGAGAGCACTGTGCTCCCTGGACCCGCAGGCTTCCTTTGGGTTTTCTGTGTGTCTCTGCCATGAAGCCGGCAGGCCTGGGGTCAGTTCGAGCCCTGCATTGGGTGTAGAGATTACTTAAAGTTGTTTTTTTTTTTCCTTTCAGATTTTACTTATTTATTTGAGAGAGAGAGAGAGCATGCACACATGAGGCGGGAAGAAGGGCAGAGGGAGAAGGAGAAGCAGACTCCCCGCTGAGCAGGGAGCGATGCCGGGCTCAATCCCAGGACCCCGAGACCATGACCTGAGCCATAATCAAGAGTCAGACACTTAACCGACTGAGGCACCCCTTAAAATCTTAAAAAAGAAGAAGAGGATGAAGAAGAAGAAGAAGAAGAAGAAGAAGAAGAAGAAGAAGAGGAGGGCGCCTGGGTGGCTCAGATGGTTAAGCGTCTGCCTTCAGCTCAGGTCATGATCCCAGGGTCCTGGGATCGAGTCCCGCATCGGGCTCTCTGCTCCTTGGGAGCCTGCTTCTCCCTCTGCCTCTCTCTCTCTCTGTGTCTCTCATGAATAAAAAAAAAAAAAAAGCATATTTAAAAAAGAAGAAGAAGAAGAAGAATTTTCCTCATCACAAACCATTTCGCTGTCCCACATCAAATAGGCACACTAAATTGACATTTATTATGCTCTGTGGCCACCTGACATTTTGGGAAAATCTTATGTTTGGGAGAATTTCCACATTATGATTCTCACCTCTGTTTCCTGGGCTCTCTTGCAGCTAGGAATCGGGCGTGCAACCACCAGGAGACCCCAGTTGCAGACGTGGGGTGAGGGGGGAGTATTGGGGGAGGCAGCAGGCTTCCGGGGGCCGCAGTGGTGGAATGGCGGGTGCCCAGTGCCTGGTGTCAGCAGGGGCAACCGTACAGTGGATCTTCTTCCCTGAAGCTGTCCCTCAGTGTGGTTTGGGCTCGCTTCTTGCTGTGTAGCCTCCAGGCCTGACTCAGTTTCCCTCACTGGCTCTGTAATCTTCTTAATAGCATTTCATCCAGTGGTTCTGAAAGTGTGGTCCCAGGACCTGCAGTTAGAAACTTGTCAGCGATACTGGGAATCTGTTAGAAATTCAAATTCTCGGGCCTACCTCAGACCTGGATCAGAAACTGTGGAGGTGGGCCTAGCAATCTGGGTTTACCAAGCCCTCCAGGGGATCCTTATGTGCGGTAAGTTTGAGAACCACTGTTTTCCCTGAATTCACTGAATTCTACTGTTTGCTCAACCTGAGTCCCCTAACTGAACTGCTACTTCAAAAGCTCTGGGCGATTACTGGGACAGTCCATTTGAGAGTTCCTGGCGCACTGTAGGTGCCCAGTGCAGGGTAGTGACCCTCAGTCCATTTAGACACCTCTTTACAACATTGCATTTTGATCCAAATGTACTCTTTGGTTTGGGTCAGTTTTGTTTTGTTTTGGTACATACTATGTGCCTGGCACAAGAGAAAGGTTTTTAAAAGTGCTTTAAATCTTGCTGGAGCATCACAACTCACACTCAAGATGCTAAAGAACAACAGGAGAGGAGCACCTGGGTTGGGCATCTGACTTTGGCTCAGGTCATGATCTTGGGGTCATGGGATCCAGCCTTGCATCGGGCTCCCTGCTCAGCGGGAAGCCTCCTTCTCCCTCTGCCCCTGACCCCCCATTCATACTCTCTCTCCCTCTCTCTCTCAGATAAATAAATGAAATCTTAAAAAAAAAAAAAAAAAAGAATAACAGGAGAGGATGAAACCAAAGGCTAAGTTGGGAGAATGGTGTAGCAGGCAGAAGCCCTTCAGTGTGAGTAGGGAAGGCTTTCTTGAGGAGGGAGGTTATTGAATAAACCTGTAGAGATGAGTATATTAATTAAGATTTTCTCTTTTCCAAGTGACAGGAACCCGACTCAATTGGGTTAAAGAAATAATAAAATTTATTGACTCACATGAGTGGAATGTCCAAGGGTAGATTACCAGTTTCAGGCATGGTTGGATCCAGGTACTCAAGTGAGCAATATCATAAAGGCTTTTTCTCTCTCCATGTCTACCTCTGTTTTCCTCCTATTGGCTCCATTCTGAAGAGGGTTCTTTCTGCAAGATGACACCAATTGCACAAAAAGCTAAAGTATCAGTGTAGCAAACTCAGAAAAATCCAGAGTTACCTCTGAATGTACCAGCTTAGAACACATGCTCAACCTTGAACCTATCATCTATGGGCATACAAATGGAGAATTCTGACTGGGAGGATTCAGAGTCATGTGTCAAACTCTGGAGCTAGAGAGTGGAGTCAGCCCTGTGTGAATGAAATGGACCAACCAACAGTGGGACAGAGGTGGCCCCCCACACGGAAGCTGGGCTGTGTTATCAGAGGAGGAAGAATGGGATTCTGCGAAGGCAAAAAAACATGTGCCTTCTCCCCCAAAGACAGAGCATCGTGGTGAATAGGGAAGAGGGCATTTCAGGAAGAAGGAAGGATGCATTAGTTATCTATTGCTGCATAACAAATAACCACAATCTCAGAAGCTTAAAACAACACACATCTATGATCTTACAGCCTCTGTGGGTCAGGAATATGGGCATGGCTTAATTACCAGTTCAAGGTCTCACAAGGTGACAAAGTGCTGGCTGGGGCTACAGTCTCATCTGAGGCTTGACTGGGGAAGAGTCTACTTCCAAGTTCCCACAATTGGCAGAATCTTGTTCCTTGCTGTTGTCAGACCAAGGGCCTTGTTTCCCTTCTGGTTGTCAGTAGGAAGCCTCCCTCAGAGCCTTGCCACCTGGGTCCCCCAACATGGCCCTCTGCCTCATCAAAGCCAGCAAGGGAGACAGAGCCTCCTCACAAGAAGAGTGTGAGTAATGGAGTCACCCACACGTGATCATGCTCACTCTATCACGTTGCCACACTTGGTTGGTTAGAAGCAAACTGTAGCCCTATCCACACTCAAGGGGAGGGGATTACACAAGGGTATGAACACCAGGAGGAGGGATCACGAGACTGGCCTAGAGTTCAGCCACCACAGACAGCCTGAGCAGTGACCTAAGGTTGAGACTCCAGTTATAATTCCAGCAGAGGATACATAGGAATACACACGTGGGCCTCCACCAGAGGCTGCTCCCCTCTTATGCCATCAGCTCTTAAGGGGAAGAAGAAGAAAAAGAAGGAGAAGGAGAAGAAGAAGAAGAAGAAGAAGAAGAAGAAGAAGAAGAAGAAGAAGAAGGAGAAGGAGAAAAGAAGAAGAAGAAGAAGAAGAAAAGAAGAAGAAGAAGGAGGAGGAGGAAGGAAGAAGAAGGAGGGGAAGGAGGAGGGGAAGGAGTGGAAGGAGGAGGGGAAGGAGGAGGGGAAGGAGGAGGGGAAGGAGGAGGGGAAGGAGGAGAGGAAGGAGGGGAAGAAGGAGAAGGAGAAGTGGGAATTTCTAATTTTGTTATTCGCGATTTTCCTCAGTGCCCTGCCCAGCTCCTGGCACATAGTAGGCCCATTCATGATACTTGGTTGGATCGAATTGTCAAACTGGATGACCTATGCAAGCTCTCACTCATTCATTCACCAACTCATTAATCCAGCCAGCATTTACTGAGCGCCTCCCACATGTCAGCCCTGTGCCTGGTGCCAGGACACAATGTGGAACAAAGGCTTTGTCCTCACTGGAAGGGTAACTCCCAGCTGAATGGTATGATTGGTTATGGTTTCTGGCCTACGGGGATTTTTCACATCCCCTGCCCAGGATCCTGGTGTGTGGATGCTGTTGGAGGGACTGAAGTTCAGAAGGATAAACACTCTACAAGGGCAGCGCTGGACTCTGTCTCCAGTGCTCTCTCCTAGGACTCCCTCCTTAATGCTCTCTCCTAGGACCATACTACCCAGCTTCCATTGGGGCCTACCCTCAGGATATTGCCTGGGGTTCCTTTGTCTGGCTCAGAGTTTGGGAGGTGCCCAGCGGTGGCCTCCAGTGGGGCTGCCATGTCCTCGCTGGAGAAGTTGCTTGCGGCCACACAAGCTGGGGAAGGGCCTGACGTGTGTGCCCCACCCCCACCACAGGCCAGATAAGAAAGTGACCACAATCCTTTTTGGGTCACTCTCTTGGTCAAAAGAGGAACATGGTCTGGAGTGAAAAGGAAAGATATGGAAAGAACTACCACCGAGTGACTTGGTCTGCCTGGAGGATGGGGACAGCAAATTATCATCTCAGGGTTGCTCCTGGCATCTTGGATCATGAGGTTTCCTCTCCAGCTGTGCTTCCCTATTTACTCCCTTCCTTATCAAAATATACTAGGGCTTCAGGTTGGCCCCCGCATGGCACAGCCCTCACTGACCCTCTTGCCTCCTGGGACCGGGATCTGTCTGCGTTTTGGGATTCTAACTTGGTTGGAAGCAGAGTGGATCCTGAGGCAAGGATTTTGCACTTCCAGCCTCCCCTGAGCTCAGCTAGAGCCTTCCAGGGAGGGGGTACCGGTGCTGGCAGAAGTAAGTCCCACGGGGGATCACAGTACTGGGTGCTAACAGTGTCTGCATCCGAACAAAAGGTTTCCCTGTTAGACATAAAACTTTGAAAACCTGCAACATATGCCCAAACCCCCATTTCAGAGATGAGCTGATAGAGTCCCAGGGATGGCCAGCGATTTGCTGCAGGCGAATTGAGGAAAGAACCAGAACTAGAATCCAGAAGCCAGGTCTCCAGTCTGGGAGTCCAGCATAATTTTTTTTTTTTTTTTACATTTTTTTAAAAGTAAGCTCTACACCCAATGCGGGACTTGAACTCACGATCCTGAGATCAAGAGTCACATGTTCCACTGACTGAGCCAGCCAGGTGTGCCCCCCCTCTTTTTTTAAAATTTTTAAGTTTTGAAAGAATTAGAGATTCACCCAGCCTCCCTCCGCCATGTTAACATCTTGCCTAACTGTAGTACAATATCAAAACCAGGAAATTGACATGAGTGCGATCCACAGAGCTTATCAAGATTTTACCAGTTATACATGCATTCATGTGTGTGCATGTAGCTTTATGCAATTTTATCACTTGTGGGGCTTCATGTAACCACCACCGTAATCAAGATACTTAACTGTACCAACACCACGAGATGCACTTGTATAAGCCCACCCCCGCTGCCCACTCCTAGCCCCTTGTAGCTTCTGGGTCCCACCTCTGTAGTGATGTTCACTCACATGGTGCATTGTATAAATGGAATCACACAGCATGCAACCTCTTGAAATTGACTTTTTTCCCACTCAGAATAATCTTGATTATGTGCAGAAGTACAAGCTTATGTGCAAGCTTCTGCATTGCAGCAGATGGAATAATGATCCCCAAAGATGTCCACGTCCTATCCCTGGAACCTGTGAATATGTTACCTTATATGGCAAAAGACACTTTGCAGATGTAATTAAGTTAAGGATCTGTATCCCTGAAGTTTTAGCGGGGCACATAGCTGCCCAACTAAAGACTACATTTCCCAGACTCCCTTGCAGCTACATGCGGCCATGTGGCTGGGTTGAGGCCAATAGATGTGAATGAATCTGATGTGTGTGCCTTCTGAGTGGTGACCTGTATGAGTTAGGTAGTATTGAGTAACTTGTTTTCCCACAATTCAGCGGCTTAAAACAACAATAGACATTTAGTATCTCACACAGTTCCAGGGGGTCAGGAATTTAGGAATGGCTTAGGTGAGGGATGCAGTGACTGACTCTCAGGAAGTTGCTGTCAAGATGTCGGCTGGATCTGCAGTTACCTCCAGGCTGCACAGTAGCTGGAAGATCCTCCTCCAAGGTGGCTCCTTCCCATGGTGAGGCAGGTTCTCGCGGGCTGTTGGTGGGAGGCCTCAGTCCCTCACTGTGTGGACCTCTGTACAAGGCATGACTGTTCTCAGGACATGGCAGCTGGCTTCCTCCAGTGCGAGCGACCCAAGAGAGAGCAAGGCAGAAACTGCAATGTCTTTTATGACCTAGCCTCGGAAGGCACCCTCTGTCTTTTCCAAAATATCCTATTGGTTACACAGTCATCCCTATTCGGTGTAGGAAAGGACAACACAGCGGGGCAGGGATCATCGGGGACAGTGTTGGAGGCCGGCTACCACATGTCCTTAATAGGAAAGGAATGTGTCAGCCCCTTTCCTCTCTCGCTTCTCCCTCTGCCTGGAATGACAGACTAATTGCAGTTTTGTGGCTGAAGGCATGTGAATAAGGGCAACCCCCGAGGGATGGCTGAGCTACACAATAGAAGGAGCCTGGGCGCCCAGCGCTGCTGGTGCTGGACCACCTCCCCGGACTGTTACGTGAGAGAGAAATACATCTCTGTCTCATGGAAGCAATGATGTTTTCCGCTCGGTGACAGCAGCCTGATCTACCCTCTAACCAATACTGTCCCTTTGCTGAAGCAGTGAGCTTTGTGTCCCCACCTGGTCAGCTCCTTGACCTCTGGGAGTATAGGCCAGGGGAAGACGGTGGTTGGATTCCATCTGCTTCTGCTCCTGACCCTCCCCTCACTCAGACAGTTCCTGGCAATCTAGAAAGCAGGACGAGCAACCAAATTTCAGCCCCATTCCTCCCCTACCAACTGCCACCATCCCTTTCCCTCCTCAAAGGATGGGCTAAGAGCATCATTCCTTTATTTGAAAGCTTCTTAAAACCATAGGTTTTTAAACCGCCCTGAAGAAAGAGCCCGGTGACCATCAGCATCACTCTGTAAGAAGGTCTCTGCTTTCTTAATATAGTCTTGGCCATCTGTTTAGATGTACTTGGCAGTCTAGAAAGTTCTTTCCCATCCATCCTTTTTCTCACTTGAACATGAAAACAACCCCATGAGTCTTGCAGGGGAGAAGAGCGAGGCTCAAACAGAGCTGGTTGGGAGGGTTCAGAGGCATGTGGCTTTCATTTTATCCCATCAATTTTTTTAAAAGATTTTATTTACGGGGCGCCTGGGTGGCTCAGTCGTTAAGCGTCTGCCTTCGGCTCAGGTCGTGATCCCAGGGTCCTGGGATTGAGCCCTGCATTGGGCTCCCTGCTCGGCGGGTGGCCTGCTTCTCCCTCTGCCACTCCCTCTGTTTATATTCCCTCTCTCGCTGTGTCTCTCTCTTCAAATAAATAAATAAAATCTTTAAAAAAAAAAAGATTTTATTTACTAATTTTAAAGAGAGAGAGAGAGTGCACGAGTGGGAAGGGGCAGAGGGAGAGGGAGAGGGAGAATCTCAAGCGGACTCCGCACTGAGCGCAGAGCACCACACAGGGCTTGATCCCACAACCCCAAGATCATGACCTGAGCCGAAATCAAGAGTCAGATGCTTAACGGACTGAGCCCCCCAAATTGTAATAATCATCATTACAGTAACATGTGAGCCAGGACCATTTGGTCCAACCCCCTGGTAGCAGCTGCTCTGTTCTCCTTCAATATTCAAGTTGGCCTGTGGGGATTCTGACAGGCGCCTCCGGCCAGGCTTCCCTGATCTCAGCAGAGCCCTTTTTTTTCTTTTTTTTAAAGATTTTATTTATTTGTTTGACAGAGAGAGACACAGCGAGAGAGGGAACACAAGCAGGCGGAGTGGAAGAGGGAGAAGCAGGCTTCCTGCTGAGCAGGGAGCCTGATGCGGGGCTCGATCCCAGGACCCTGGGATCATGACCGGAGCCGAAGGCAGATGCTTAACGACTGAGCCATGCAGGCGCCCCAGAGCCCTTTTTTTCTAGATGAACACAGACACCAGTCTGCAACCCAAAGGCTTTCCCTGGTTCTGTGGGAACGTCCGCTCCTTTACATTCCCTCCAGCTGTTTCTGGGAGCCCCTAGGGAACTCTCCATGGCCAGTGGCTTTCTGAGGCTTTAGTGGATCAGCTTTTCCTTTTTGCTCACTCATGGTCCTGTCTCTCCTCCCCAGGAGTCAAGCTTGAGCTCAGGAAGGGGGGCTCACGAGAGTAAGTGTTCACCCCTTCAACAGTACAAATGGAAGTACCTGGTGTGGCAGGCACTGAGCAGAAAGTTAAGGACACAGACATACCTTCTGTGTGGACCTGCCATCTTCACAGACTCACAGTCCAGGAGGGAAGACAGCCTTTAACAAGGACTGAAACAGTGAGATGCCACTTCACGCCCAGCACAACTTAGAAAGATCAGTACTCGCAAGTGTTGGTGATGACGCGGGGGAGTTGGGTGGTCTCAGGCACGGCTGAGACATGTGAATTGGCACAGCCGTTCTGGAAAGCAATCAGGCAGTATCTGGCAAGATCCAATCTGGGCATGCCACATAACCCAGAAATCCCACTCCTGGGTAATCATCCTGGAGAAACTCTCATCAAAATCCCTCAGAGAATCTGGGCAGAGATATTCATTGTTGCATTGCTGGTGGCAATATGTGGCAGATCTGTGCTAGGGAAGTTAGAGCAGCAACAAAGAACAAGGTGTGCGTACAGCAACAGAGAGATAGATCTCAAAGCAGTAAACGGAGTGAGATTTAACTTTTTTTTTTAAGATTTTATTTATTTATTTGACAGAGAGAGAGATAGAGCGCAGAAGCAGGGGGACTGGGAGAGGGAGAAGCAGACTCCCTGCTGAGCAGGGAGCCCCATGTGGGACTTGATCCCAGGACCCTGGGATCATGACCCGAGCCAAAGGCAGACGCCTAACCATCTGAGCCATCTAGGCGCCCCATAATTTTTGAAAATGAAAACACGTGCAAGGAAAAAAAAAAACACATGCAAGAAATCTTAAAAGAAAATTCACAAGATTCACGCATGTGTGGGGAAGATGAATGGGAACCAAGGAAGAAGGAAAGCATAAAAATAAATAAGAAAATAATCTTGCATAAACTACCAAAGATCGCTGCTATCCCCTGAAAGTCTGTCTACTCAACTCTGTAGCTAGAGTTTCTTAGAGGCAGAATAAAAACAAATAACTACACTCGTAAACAAGTAAGCCTAGGGGAGATAATCTGAGGGTCACATCTCAGGCTGCTCTGCTCTGTGTTCAAAACACCCTCCTCTGGTGTTGGCCAACCCTCAAAGCAACCCTCCATGTTGGACTTTCCTTTACCTTCCAGTGAGTTTTTTCCCGGAAGTCTCCTTGGCTTCATGCAGAGAGGCCCATGTTGGATGCCCCAGGACCTCCAGTCTTACCCGAATCACAGGTGAACACTGCTTATGTCTCAAGAGGAGACGTAGATCATGGACCCCTTCATGGCCCCATTTTGTAATCATTTATCAAGTGCTTGCTTGCTGTGGGGCACAGGAGCACAAAGAGGGACGATAGTGATGAACGCCCCTCTATTGGGCGCCTGGGTGGCGAAGTTGGTTAAGCACCCAACTCTTGGTTTCGGCTCAGGTCGTGATCTTGGGGTTGTGGGATCAAGCCCCGCATTGGGCTCTGTGCTCAGTGTGGAGTCTGCTTGAGATTCTCTCTCCCTCTGCCCCTCCCCCTGCTCTCTCTCCAAAATAAATAAATAAATCTTAAAAAAAAAAAAAAAGCCCCTCTATTTTGCATATGGCGTGGCAGGCTTCATTCTAGCACTTTGCATACATCAACCTACTTAAATCCATCTAAACACACAGAGATTGACGACATTGGCTAGTCGATCCTGGTGTCCCTAGAAAAGAAATGGGTGGAGGGTCTACTGAATTCTTAATTGGTCTATGGAAGTGGAAGAATTCTCCATCAAGTCAAGAGGGACTAACTCAAGTGACCAAAACAAAGTCAATGCCCTCAATCAGTTCTTGGACTTGAACCAGTTTATGCACCCAGACACCTTGAATAAAGGGGAGCTGGTTCCCCTTGAGGGGGGACCCCACTACAGTGCCAAAAAGTTACCCTCTTCATCCCTGTGTTTATAGCAGCATTATCTACGATAGCCAAACTATGGAAGCAGCCCAAGTGTCCATCGACTGATGAGTGGATAAAAAAGATGTGGTCTATATATACAATGGAATATTAGCCATCAAAAGAATGAAATCTTGCCATTTGCAATTACATGGATGGAGCTAGAGAGTATCATGCTAAGTGAAATAGAGAAAGACAGATACCATATGATTTCACTCATATGTGGAATTTAAGAAACAAAGCAAACGAACAAAGAAAAAAAGAGACAAACTGAAAAACAGACTCAACTATAGAGAACAAACTGCTGGTCACCAGAGGGGAGGTGGGTGGGGGGTGGGGGAAACAGGTGAAGGGGATTAAGAGCACACTTACCATGATGAGCAATGGGTGATGTATGGAGGTATTGAATCACTATATTGTACACCGGAAACTAATATAACACTGTATGTTAACTCTACTAGAATTAAAAATTAAAAAAAAAAAAAACTAACAGAAAAGATCAATGTTAAAAAAAAAAAAAGCAGTGTGAGCCATTTAAAATTGAGCTTGCCATTTCTCTGGCAGGAAAAGAAATTTAGCAAATCTAGTACTGAAAAGAAAAATGGGCTCTGCACACATATATCAAGTGCAAAGTAAAAAAGAAATAAAGTAACTGAGCCTGAGAATTTCAAATGGAGCTCAGTGAGAAAAGAGTGATAGATTAAAAAAAAAAAAAAAAGCAGCAGCAGCAGCTACAGTCTACAGCTTTCTCCCAGCCTCCCCCAAGGGCACATCCAGCCCTTTCCTAGGGTGACAGTGCCTTAGGGAAAGGAGATGATCAGACTTTTCTGGCTCTAAACTGACGTGGACTCCAGGAGACCCAGCACATCATGGTGGTCCACCAGTCAGAGCAAGGGCTTTTGGGATGATCAGATGATCCACGGAGTGTCAGCTTAGGTCTTTCTCACACTTGGCCAGATGGGTCCCCCAACCCATCCCGTGGTTATTTCCCCAGTTCTAGATTGTGTGATTGGAATAGACATCCTCAGCAACTGGCAGAGACCCCGTAACGCCAATGCTGTCGCCGTCCCCATCTTAACCGAGGGGAATTCGGAAGCAGGGAAGATTCCTTCATTCACCCAAGGTCACAGAGCTGGAGACTGGGATTCAGACCATGGCAGTCAGGCTCCAAATCCACATCCTCAACGTTCTACTGCCCCTGTGCTTGCAGCTTCATAGGGGAGAGAAACAAGTACACGGATAATTGATGCCCCTTGTAGAGTTGTAGCCGTAGAGATGAGCATACGGGTTATGATGGTCTGGGGGCACGGTGGGGTCAGCGAAGTGTTCCCAGCAGAGGTGGTGTCTAAACACAGTTTTGAAGGATGAGTCAGAGGTAGTGAGACTAAGGAGAGTGGGGGGCAAAGACGCTCCAGATGGGCAGAGGGGCCCTGCCGAGGAGGGGGCGGTCACACGGGGAGGTGGTGCAGACGGCTCAGGCTGTGGGAGCTCATGGAACCTGGGACGTGAAGGTAGGTGCCAGGGTCCCCGAGAGGGCTGCCGTGGGTGGGGTCCTGCTCCTGCCTCCTGGGGCCCAGCCCAGCCTGCCTTTCTTGCCACTGTAGCTTGTGACATTCCAGAGCATCCCCAACATGTGGTTTCTGTACACAAGTCCTTGTGGTTAGTGTTTAGCAATGCACTTTCATCTCAGAGTAAACACTTCTTTAGTTTTGTGTTTGCTTCCTCTTTATTTATCGCCCTGGGCACCTTTTTGACCCCCACTCGAGGCCCTACAAGGAAGACAAAAGCTCTTCGGGAAGCCTTGGAGGGCTGGTGGCCCTTTGTGAATGACTCTCATCCTGGGCACATGGACTGAAGTCCTTGGAGACAACACTTCTCTGGTCCTTTACAAACCAGCAACAGCCTGGGAAGTGAGGAAACTCACTGCCTGGGCCCTGGCCGTGGTTTAGGGGGAGAAGAAAGGGGTGGATGTGTGCGGGGTGCCTACTGGGAGGGCCAGCCCTGTGCACTTCCGTTCCTTCTCTTAATCCTCACTTCCGGGGCACCTGGGTGGCTCAGTCGTTAAGCGTCTGCCTTCGGCTCAGGTCATGATCCCAGGGTCCTGGGATCGAGCCCCGCATCGGGCTCCCTGCTCGGCGGGAAGCCTGCTTCTCCCTCTCCCACTCCCTCTGCTTGTGTTCCCTCTCTCACTGTGTCTCTCTGTCAAATAAATAAATAAAATCTTTAAAAAAAAAAAAAAAGTCCTCACTTCCACTGGTGAGATAGGGACTAGTTCACCCATTTCTCGGGTGAGGAAAATCTGGGACAGAGAGGTAAGTGAGCTGGCCCAAAGTTGCACAGCAGCACAAGGAGGGGCGGAGCTAAGGGCTCGCACTGGGTGGCTGTGACACCCGTCTTTCCCACGATCCCACTCCATGGCTTGAAGTGTGGACAGTTCGGTGTCTTTAGGTTGGTGGAACTTAGGGACAGTAACCGTGAGGCTAAAGAAGAAAGACTCGGGGCGCCTGGGTGGCTCAGTCGTTAAGCGTCTGCCTTCGGCTCACGTCATGATCCCGGGGTTCTGGGATCGAGCCCCGCGTTGGGCTCCCTGCTCAGTGCGGAGTCTACTTCTCCCTCTGCCTCTGCCCCTCCCCTCCCCTGCTCATGCTTGCTTTCTCTCCCTCTCAAATAAATAAATAAAATCTTTTAAAAAAAATAAAAAATAGGGGCGCCTGGGTGGCTCAGTCGGTTAAGCGTCTGCCTTCGGCTCAGGTCATGATCCCGGGATCCTGGGATCGAGCCCCGCGTTGGGCTCCCTGCTCGGCGGGAGGCCTGCTTCTCCCTCTCATTCTGCCTGCCACTCTGCCTACTTGTGCGCTCTCTCTATCTCTGTTAAATAAATAAATAAAAATCTTAAAAAAAAAAGAAGAAAGACTCATTATTTTCCTTTTGGGGTCCAGGGACTGGCGTGAAAATAATGCTGGCCAACAGCGCTGAGTGCTTATCTGGTTCCAGGCACTGTTCTGAGCACTTCGCTGGTACCCAGGCATCGAAACCTCACCATACTTCTACTGACCTAGGTAATATTCTCATTTCACAAGTAAGAAAAATTGAGGCACAGAAAGGGAAAGAAACTTGCCCAAGGTCACACGGCTCATAAGTGGCAGAGCTAGGATTTGAAATGAAGCTGTCCCTTAAAAAAAGAAAAAAAAGACCACTTTTTAAAAAAGATTTTATTTATTTATTTGAGAGAGAGAGAAAAAGAGCAAGTGCACGCGAGCAGGGGGAGGGGCAGAGGGAGAGGGAGAAGGAGAGAAGCAGACTCCCTGCTGAGCATGGAAGCTGGACAAGGGGCTCGATCTCACGACCCTGAGATCATGACCTGAGTGGGATGCTCAACCGACTGAGCCACCCAGGCGCCCCTAGAGCACTCTTTTTAATTAATTAATTAATTAATTTTTAATTGTGGTGAAACACACGTCACATCAACTGTCCCATCTTAACCGTCTTCCAGTGAATAGTCCAGGGGCACTAAGAACATTCACACTCTTGTGCAGTCATCACCGCCGTCCACCGCCGGAGCTTTTTTCCACTTGCAAAACAAACTCTGTCCCCATTGAACAGCGACTCCCCATCCGCCCTTCCCTGCAGCCCCTGGCAGGGGGCATTTTTTGTTTTTTGTTTTTTGTTTTCAAGTAGGCGTCACACCCAGCATGGAGCCCAACGCGGGGCTCGAACCCACAACCCTGAGCTCCAGACCTGAGCTGAGATCAAGCGTCGGATGCCTCCCCGAGGGAGCCACCCAGGCGCCCCATGTGGCATTTTATTCTCTGCCTCTATGAAGCTGACTCCTCTAGGTACCCCACGGAAGCGGAATCCTAAGGTATTTGTCCTTTCGTGACCGGCTCATTTCACGAAGTAGAACGTCTTCCAGGTTCATCCACGCTGGAGCCTGGTCAGAGCTGTCTTCGTCTTTAAGGCTGAGTGCAATTCCACTGTGCGTGTGTACCACACCTAGTTTCTCACTCACTGCTCACGGACACTGGGGTCCTTCCGCCTCCTGGCTAATGGGAACAAGGCCGCTATAAACAGGGATGTGCAACTTTCTCTCCGAGACCCTGCTTTCAGTTCCGCGGGGCGCCCAGGAGTCCAGAGAGCACGCTTCACCACGTTTCCTGCCTCTTAGCAGAAACCCCACCGGCTTCTCCGGCTGTTCTGTGAGGCCTCCTTGCAGGGGGGACTCGCGTCTGGGGCCATTCCAGGGAAGTCTGTGTGAGCAGAGAAGGGGCTCCTGTCCTTCCCGCGTGCCCCCCACAGACATGGGTTTCTTTTCAGCCATTCTCCTCAGCTTGAGAAGCTCCTGCCTGCCTGGATGTGGCATAACATGCGGTGAAGGGACCTTCCAGCCACCACCTGCTCAGGACCCAGGCTCTCTGGGCCCGAATGGGACCTTGACATTCTCCGGCCTTGTGGCCTCGGTGAAGTTCCTGAGCCACCCTGTGCCTTATTAGATCAACTGTAACATGGGGTCGTCATCCCCAGCATCCCCTCTCAGTACCTTGTCTATGGAATGCGTGAGCAAACCCCAGAAAGGCTCAGAACAGCGCCGGGCCCGTGGCAGGCACTCAGCACACGTCCCCTCTAGGTCCAGACAGTGCAGAACCCACGAGAAGCAGCCCACGGGAGCTCTGAGCACTCTGGCTGACCGTTGAAACACCGGGGCTAAGTCTCAGCTCTGTCACTTCTGGTGTGACCTTGGGCAAGTGGCCTTCTCTCTCTGAGCTTAGCTTTCTTCATCATTCAGAGATGGTTAGGCCTCCCCTGCCTAACTCCCAGGGAGGAGATCCAGTGAGACCCGAATATCTGTGAAGCCCATCTAGAACCTGTCTTAGGCCCCACTTGCTCTGCCTGTGTGTGGGTCCTGTGTCCCCGGCTGATGAGGGGCAGGATCAGCATCTCACACCTGACCCTCAATAGATGTCCCTCAGTAGACACACATCATCCAATCAGTGGTGCTCCTGGACCCCAGTGCTCTGTCCCCCAGCCGTTTGCAGGGCAGTTGCCAACCTCAGGGAACCAAGAGAGAATTTATTGGCTCCCACAGGGAAAAGTCCGGGCAGAGCTGGATGCAGGTATGGGATGCTGCGATTGGGTCCCTCTCTCTGTCCCTTAGCCCTGCTTTCTGGCAGTTAGGGCTTATTTTCAGGTGGGCTCTCCCTATGTGATGGCAGACAGCCACCAGCTATCCAGTATCACATCAAACCAGTTAGCAACCTCAGTGGAAAGAGAGCTGCTTTCTCTAAATAGTTGCAGCAAACATCCTGGGGCTGCCTCCCTCCTCCCAGACTTGATCTCAAAACCTCCTCAGAACATATCCTGGGCTTCTGACTGGTCAGGTCTGAGTCATGGACCCACTCCAGATTTGGGAAATGGGTCAGCCCCACTTCCACCATGGGGACCCAGAGAGGGTGACTGGTGGCTCCCCAAAGGAGAATTTAGGTGCTGTTATCAGAAGCCGGGGCAGGAAGAGACAGGTGTTAAGGGCCTGGACAGGAAGCCTAGACTCTGGTCCAAGCTCTGTCATTCCCTCCCTGTGTGACCCTGAGAAAGTCACTGTCCTTTTCTGGGCCTGTTTCCTCATCTGTAAAAGAGGGAGAGCCTCCATCCGTGGGTCACAAACCTGGCTGCTGCTAGCATTAACTGGTAAGCTCCTAAAAATGTAGATTCCCTGGCACCATCTTAGACTGTTCTGACTCAGGAGTTCTGGGGGAGGACCAAGGACTCGGCGTTTTTGACAACAACCCAAAGCTTCTGATGTGTTTCGACCTTCAGAAGACACTGGATGGGATGACTGCCGAGGTTCCTCCCATTCTAATGTCCTCTGGTTCTAAAGTGAATTAATGTGGGTCAAAGGCTGAGCAGAAAGATGGTGGCCGACCCAGCAAAGCTCACCAAATATTCCAGTACCTCCCCAGCACTGGCCCACACCCTTCCACTTGGATGGGCCCACTATGGTTCTGGCCAATGAGATGTGAGTGAAAAGGACACATGTCCCTCCCAGGAGGAGGCTGGTGAAAGTTCATGTCCCCTCCGCCTCCGACTTGATGAATAATAATTCGTGAACAGAACCTGAACTTTGGGGTCACTGCCACACACAGTAAAGATGTGACAGTGGACACAGGAGAGCAAGTGGGCTGGGGCCTTGATGTTCTTCCTTCCTGCCTTTTTCCGGCTGAATGGGGACCTCCAGGGCAGAGTAGTGGTAGTCAATTCACACCATGGCCTCCAGAGGAGGAAGAACAGGAAGGCTGTCCAAAGGCCAGAGGCATCCCAGGACAGTTGGAGAAGTGTGAGCGTGGATTGGCTGGACATTCCATGGCTCGTGGATACCCATGTAAGGCACTAGGGTTGGGGGAACGCTAATACTCCATAATGAGGTATTCATCCTTATCGGGGTTGGAGGGCAAGCCCAGCGGGGAGGAGTGACTCACCCTGAGACCTGAATACCTCTGATGCTCAGGGAAATCCAGTCCAAAGCCTTCCTCGTCCAGGTCATCTCCTTCCATAGAACATGACTTCAGAGTGGCTTTGAGAATGTTGACACCAATGGATGGTCACTCCTTTCAGAGGTGACCCCTTGTTAGGGTTTGGAAATTTTCCCATGGATCTTAGAAAAAAAATCACGACTCTGCCTTTTCATGGTAAACTGTAGCATTTGCGGACACAAGGTTATTCTTTGCATTTGGGTTTCTTCTTACCCCAGACAAGGCCTCTACTCATGAGATTAAAAATCAGTTTTAAATTTTAATTATGTTTTGATTTTTATTATTTATTGTATTTATATAATTAATTGTATTTCCACTTTTAATTTAAATTTTATGTGTTTTTTAAAAAAATAATACATTCTCAGGGCGCCTGGGTGGCTCAGTCGGTTAGGCGTCTGCCTTCAGCTCAGGTCATGATCCCAGGGTCCTGGGATTGAGTCCCGCATCGGGCTCCCTGCTTAGCGGGGAGTCTGCTTCTCCCTCTGTCCCTCCCACCACCCCCCATAAAAATAGATAAAATCTTTAAAAAAGTAATACATTACCATAATACAAGTCAAACGATACAGGAGGATTACAGTGAGAAGCAAGTCTTGTTCTCATCCTTATCTCCCAGTCCCTCAGTTCTGGAAATAGAATCCAGGGACATTTAAAGAAAAACTTACTGGGGGGGTACCTGGGTGGCTCAGTCGGTGAAGCGTCTGACTCTTGATTTTGGCTCAGGTCATGATCTCAGGATTGTGAGATCGAGCCCCCTGTCGGGCTCTTTGCTGGGCATAGAGCCTGCTTATAGTTATCTCTCTCCCTTTCCCCCTTCCCTCCTCTAAAAAAAAAGAAAGAAAAACTTACTGGTAATAATAGATACTGTTTATTAAAATTTGTTGTGCATTGGGCATATAGCGGGCACTCTCCACACACCATTTTCCCAATGTCCACAATGACTCTATAAACTTGGTATATTACAGGAGAGGAAACTGACCCTTGGACAGATAAAATAACATGTTCAAGGTCACCCAGAATAAAAGGCAGAGCTAGGGCCAACATCATGCTGGCCCTGGCCCACATTTCCAGTGTGCTGGCTGCCTTGCAAGATCACTAATTAACATTGGTATAATGTTTTCCTATTTATAAACTGTGTCATAAGACATTTAAGGCTCATGGCTATTCTGTGGGGCAGGCAGGGAAGACATTATTGTTGTATACAGCATACAAATAATGAAACTGAGGTTCCAGGAGGAACTATGGTTCTAGGAACACGTGGCTTGGCCCTGTGCCAAGTGCCTTATACACCTGAATTCATTTAATCCTAATGACAGCCCTTGGAATTTTTTACTTTAGAGTTGAAGAAAACAAGAGTCAGAGAGGTAAAATGACCTGCCTAAGGTCACACTGCAAATAAATGGGAAAACCAGGAATGGATCACCTGGTCTGTCTAACCTCAAAGTGATATTCTTCTAATTGTTAAGCACTAGGGCTTGCAGAGATCAAAATCTGCGTTTTCGTTCGACTAGCCCATTGATCCTAACATTGGAGCTAGGAGGGTAGTGTTATTACTCCCCCATTTTCCAGGTGAGGAAGCTGAGGCCTTAGCAAGATGGCAGGGGTTGCCCAAAGGCACACAGCTAACCAGTGGCAGAGGCAGGGTTTGAGCCTGCTTCTAATTCTCTCTGGGGCTTTTCCCCCACGCCCAGTAGCCAGACCTTGGACCTGCTTCCGATGAAGCCACGTCAGGCTTTCATATCATCTGGGCGACGTCTGCCGGTAGTGATTTCACCAAAGATTATGTGAGCACCTGGCAGGAAGGACGCGGAGGGAGGGAGAGGGTCAGCCCCGAGTCCAGACAAAATGACCTCTAGCTGTCCTTCAAGCCTCAATGTCAGTCCCCTTTACGTCCCTGCCCCCAATTCTCCAGCTCCCACGGTTTCCAAGTTCTTCTTGCCCCTGGCAGAAACTTTCCAGACTTTTCAGCGCCCAAGCAGTAAAGGGGAACCCAGCTGGCCTGTTGTTCCTCGCCACCATTGGGAGCGGAATTTAGATTCAGATTTGCATAACGTGCTCGATTGGCTCCTGCGACCGGAGTGGGCGGGCTCAATTAAATCTACCTGTCGGAGTGGGGAGCGCGCCGGGCTTCTGGGCAGACGTGGAAGGGCCACCCGGCAGCGGGGAATGAGGCCCTGCGTCCTGTTGGTGGGTCAGGGGCATGGACCGCCTACACTCCACACAGCCGCTTCGCAAGTGCGGCCTCCTGTAAACGCGCACCTGCTAGATAGAGAGTCGCAAAACACAGTAACTTCGGTTACTTCTGCCGGACTTCCTTGGGGGAGGAGATGAGGCAAGGAAGGGCAGGAGTAGGAGGGAGCTTTTCAACGTAAAGCCCAAACTGTGAACCGTGGGAGTTTATTAAAGCATAACTTTAAAAATATATATATTATTTTGGGGGGCGCCTGGCTGGCTCAGTTGGTAGAGCATGTGACTCTTGATTACTGGTAGTAGTTTGAGCCCCACATTGGGGGTAGAGATTACATTTAAAAAATAATTTTTGGGGGGGCGCCTGGGTGGCTCAGTCGGTTGGGCGTCTGCCTTCGGCTCAGATCATGATCCCAGGGTCTTGGGATCGAGCCCCACCTTGGGCTTCCTGCTCAGCGGGAAGCCTACTTCTCCCTCTCCCACTGCCTGCCTGTCTGCCTACTTGTGCTCTCTCTCTCCCTCTGTCAAATAAATAAATAAAAATCTTTAAAGATTTTGTTTATTTGACAGAGAGACTCACTGAGAGAGGGAACACAAGCAGGGGGAGTAGGAGAGGGAGAAGCAGGCTTCCCGCTGAGCAGGAAGCCCAATGTGGGGCTCGATCCCAGGACCCTGGGATCATGACCTGAGCCGAAGGCAGACGCCTAATGACTGAGCCACACAGGCGCCCCTAAAAAATAATTTTAAAAAATTAAAATTATTTAAAAAATAAAATTAAAAAGATGTATTATTTTAAATTTTATATTTAACTTAAAATTTTACATATGTATTTAAATTTTATGTTTTGAGAGGTTCTCGTGGTGTGTACATTTATGTGTTCCACATGTGTGTGCAGACATAGATATATTAGAATATTAGATACAGATACAGATAGATGGATAGATCTTCTTCTTCTTTGTCATCGTCGTCGTCATCATTTTTTTAAGTAGGCTCCATGCCCAGCCTGGAGCACAACATGGGGCTTGACCTCATGACCCTGAGATCAAGACCTGAGCTGAGGTCAAGAGTCACATGCTTGGGGCGCCTGGGTGGCTCAGTCGTTAAGCGTCTGCCTTCAGCTCAGGTCGTGATCCCAGGTCCTGGGATCGAGCCCCGCTTTGGGCACCCCGCTCTGCGGGAAGCCTGTTTCTCCCTCTCCCACTCCCCCTGCTTGTGTTCCCTCTCTTGCTGTGTCTCTCTCTGTCAAATAAATAAATAAAATCTTAAACAAAAAGAAAGAAAGAAAGAAAGAAACCTTAAAAAAAAAAAGTCACATGCTTAACCAACTGAGCCCCCAGGTGCCCCTGGAGGGATCTTCTTAGGACACTGTCAGATAACTTTTTAGCCTGGTATTCAAAGCCCTCTACAATCTGCCCTAGCCTCCTCCCAGCTGCCCTTCAACCCTGAACCCAAAGCTACAGTCCCACAGATTGGTCTCTGTGCCCACCCACCTTTCTGTCCCAGCTTTGCCCCGACCTTGTCCTTGCCTTTGCCTCAACACAGACACTCTCTCTCCTTACAGCTCCATCTTTGAAGTTCTACCCAGCCTCTGGGATCACTCGGCCTCCTCCCAGATCCACAGTTAAGAGTTGATCTCTGCCTCCTCTGTGCTTCCAGGCACTTGGTTTATACTTGTCTGAGTGCACTCTTCAAAATGTCCACCCACACATCTCCCCACGGTCCTCATTGTTTCATCAGCCCACCTCCCCAGCCTTGGCCCAGTGTCACTTATTGATTCAACAAACATTTATTGAGCACCTGCTGGGGGCCAGCTGCTATTGTAGGTATTGGGGATAGACAAGGGAACCAACTTACAAGTTCCTGTTCTCCTGGACTTCACGTTTTAGTGAAGACGAAGAGTTAATGGATAAACCAACAGAGTGTACAATTTGTTAGGTGGTGACAAACCCTTGGAAACAACTAAAGCAGGGAAAAGGGGCTACCCTAGACAGGGATATTGATTCTCGTTTGGTTTAGGTGTTTAGGGATGGTTGTGTGGAGGTGACATTTTAGGAGCAATCTGAATGAAGTGAGGAAGACACCATGCAGTATTTGGAGAGTTCCAGAATAAGGAAGGGAAAGGCAGAATAGTCATGTGTCCAGTCAGTGCCCAGCAAATGGACGTTCAATTAAATTGGACAAGGGAGAAGCACCTGGCTGGCTCAGTCGGTGGAGCATGTGACTCTTGATTTGGGGGTTGTGAGTTCCAGCCTATTATTGGGTATAGAGATTACTTAAAAATAATTTTAAAAATAAATAAATAAAATAAATTGGACAATGGAGAGGGGAGAGAAGATGGTCACTGGTCCAGAAGACTGTGAAGACAGCTTCTTCTATTCTCCAGAAGTGGTGACCCTGGCCTCTACCCAAATGACAGCTGTAACCGGTAGCATGACCTTTGGAAGCCATATCTGGCAAGTTTGGCTTCTCTAGAGAGCCAGCATGGAATTGTGGGAAGGAGAACCTGGCTCGGGGTTCAACCCTGGTTTGGGCCTTTATCTGTGTGAAAGATCCTGTGTTAAATTTTTCACATACCTTATCTCCCTTAATACTCAGAACAACATTTTGAGGTATACATGGTGGCTTACAGAGGTTCAATAACTTACCAAAGCTACACTGCCAATAAAATTCCATTAATGTGCCATGAAGTCCATGTCATGACCAGCATTTTAAACAATGAAATAGATTAGAAGATATCAGAGTATTTGGGGGAAACCTGTTTCATTTATGTGAGTGTATTTATATTAGAAGATATATTCCTCCAATATATAGTGGTTTGAAGGTAAAGAAACAAAAACTCTAAGAACACTGTTTTGGACACTGCCACGGATAAAGCCCCTGCGTGTACTGCTGTGCTATGAGGGCTGTTATTGGAACGTAACTCACCAGAGGGCAGACCTGAAATTGCTCAGTGACCCTGATTCATCAGACCTCTGTGCTGGACTGAGGCTATGAACAGGACTACTGGATTAGTACATCTCCTCCTCCTCCTCCTCTTCCTCTTTCTTCTCTTCCTTCTTCTCCTTCTTCTCTGGTCCTAGAAGACCACATCTAGCCCTGATCTCTCTGCTACATGGTTCACAGGCCAGCCTCCAACCAACTGTCTCCAACTCTAGGCTAAAAGACAGTAAAAGTGAAAACTTTTGTCCAAACAAAATTCTGCACATGGATGCTCACAGCAGCTTTATTCCTAATTGCCAAAACTTGGAAGCAACCAAGATGTCCTTTGGTAGGTGAATATCCAGATAATGGTCTGTTATTTAGCACTAAAAAGAAATGTGCTATCAAGCCATGAAAAGACATGGAGGAACTTTAAATGCATTTTACTAAGTGAAAGAAGCCAATCTAAAGAGGCCACATACACACTGTATGATTCTGACTATATGACAACTGCAAAAGGCAAAAGTATTGTAAAATACTTTTATACAGTAAAAAAAAAAAAATCAGTGGTTGCAGGGGTAGGGGTTGGGGTGGAATAGGCAGAGCACACAGGATTTTTAAGGCAATGAAAAGACTCTATGATACTACAATGATGGATTCATGTTATTATACATTTGTCCAAACCCACAGAATGTACAACCCCGAGAGTGAACCATAATGTAAACCATGGACTCTGGGTGATGATGATGTGTCAGTGTAGGTTCATCACTTGTAACAAATGTCCCACTAATAAGGGTTCTTGTCACCAGTTCCAGTATGTGTGTTGGGGGGGGTCCCCACACCAACAAGCAATGCTCCAGATACCAGCTGAGTGCCGTACGATTCAATTCAATTCTGCTGCTTCTACCAAGACAGGGTCAGATCCCACAGGTGAAGAAGGGCTCAGTCCTTCAAGACTGCCCCCGCCCCCTTCAGAGGCCAGTCACAAGTCCAGGTTGTCGCCTGTGCCTCTGACCCACCAGATATAGATCAGAGGTTCCAAAGACACCCCGCTCCCCGCCATCTTGGGTCCCATTAATTTGCTAAAGCTCATAGAACTCAGGAAACCTGTTTATTCACTAGATCACTGTTTTTTTTGTTTTTTGTTTTTTTTAAACAGCTAGTAATCCATCTTTTTTTTTTTTTTTTAAGATTTTATTTATTTATTTGAGAGAGAGAATGAGAGAGAGAGAGCACATGAGGGGGGAGGGTCAGAGGGAGAAGCAGACTCCCTGCTGAGCAGGGAGCCCGATGCGGGACTGGATCCCGGGACTCCAGGATCATGACCTGAGCTGAAGGCAGTCGCTTAACCAACTGAGCCACCCAGGCGCCCTGTTTTTTTTTTTTTTTTTTAAGATTTTATTCATCTATTAGAGAGAGAGCACGCACAAGCAGGGGGTGCGGCAGGCAGAGGCAGAGGAAGAAGCAGGCTCCCTGCAGAGCGGGGAGCCCAATGCGGGACTCGATACCAGAACCCCGGGATCATGACTGAGCCGAAGACAGCCGTTCAACCAACTGAGCCACCCAGGCGCCCGAGATCACTGTTTTTTTTTTTAAAGGCTATAACTCAAGGACAGCCAGAGGGAAGAGAGGCATAGGGCAAGGTGTGGGGAGAGGGTGCGAAGCATCCATATCACTCTTGGAATCTCTGTGTTCACTAACCGGAAGTTCTTTGAACCTCATCCTCTTGGTTTTTTATGGAGGCTTCATTACAAAGGCATGACTGATTAAATCATTAGCCATCAGCCCCTGATTCAACCTCCGGCGACCTTCCCCTCCCGGAGGCCAGGGCAGGTGGGGCTGAAAGTTCCAACCCTCTCTGCACTGGGTTGGCTCCACTGGTCACCAGCCCCCATCCCCAGGTACTTTCCAAAAGTCACCTCATTAACATAACAAAAGACACTTTTGTGGCTGTCAACACTTAGGAAATTCCGAGGGTTTTAGGAGCTGGGAGCCTGGAACCTTGACCAAGAGCAAATATGAGAAATACATTGTGTTCTCTGAATGACCAACTATATATGTTTTTTATAAATAACATCACTACCATGCTGGGTGGGAGATGTTAACGATGGGGAGACTATGCACAGGTAGGGGATATATGGGAAATCTCCAATTTTTCTGTGAACCTAAAACTGCTCTAAAAAATAAAGTCTTTTGGGGCACCTGGGTGGCTCATTGGTTAAGCAACTGCCTTCGGCTCAGGTCATGATCCCGGGGTTCTGGGATCGAGCCCCGCATGGGATCGAGCCCCGCATGGGGTTCCAGCCCCGCATTGGGTTCCAGCCCCGCATCGGGTTCCAGCCCCGCATCGGCTCCAGCGCCGCATCGGGCTCCAGCCCCTTAGCGGGTTCCCTGCTCAGCAGGGAGTCTGCTTCTGCCTCAAAATAAATAAATTTTAAAAAATAAAAATTAAAGGGGCGCCTGGATGGCTCAGTTGTTAAGCGTCTGCCTTCAGCTCAGGTCATGATCCCGGGGTCCTGGGATTGAGCCCCACATCGGGCTCCCTGCTCTGAGGGAAGCCTGCTTCTCCCTCTCCCACTCCCCCTGCTTGTGTTCCTGCTCTCTCTCTCTCTCTCTCTCTGTCAAATAAATAAATAAAAATCTTTTTAAAAAATAAAAATTAAAATTAAAAATAAAGTCTTTTATTTTTTATTATTTTTTTAAAGTTTATTTATTTATTTTTATTTATTATTCAATGCAGTTGAAGTGTTGCTCAGAAAGGGGCCCTGGAGCCAGAGGTCCCGGCTTGAAGCCTGGCTCCACCCCTTATTAATCCTGTGGTGTTGGGCAAGTCACTCAACCTCTCTGTGCTTCCATGGCCTCATTTGTACCACTTGTAATTGAAAGAGACCTACCTTCTAGGGCCGCTGTGAGCATTTCGGGAGTAAATGTGTAGGACTGTTCTCAGCAAACACATCGTGGCCCATCCCGTGGGCCAGCCACGGAGAGAGGGGCTGTAGGTAAGCAGAGGAGGAATCCCCAGCCCCCTGCAGACCAGCTAAATGGGACATAGGCATTTACCAGAGGGCTGTCCTCCGCACTCACGCTTCTGCAGCCTTCTGCTGCGGGAGCCCTTTGCCCTGTTTACAAGGAGGCCCCCAGCTGTGAGCCCGCACCTCACCTTGGCTGCTATCTCCCGATCTTTGTGGTTTTGTCCCCATTTCCTTGGGTTAAAGGACTGCAAGGTGGACAAGGTTCTGGTGGGCCAGACAGCGCTTCTGCAGTCACTCCTGTCTGTTTGCCAGGGTCTCTGCCCCTCTGGCTGGTGCGTGGGCATTGCTTCAAACCTTCTCTTATCTCCAGAATCTTGCAAGTCACTCTCTTTCCACACTGGCCAAGCTAACTGTGTACACATACAGCCCTCAAGTTTTTTGTTTTTTTTTTTAAAGATTTTGTTTATTTGACAGAGAGAGCACAAGCAGAAGGAGAGAGAGGGAGAAGCAGGCTCCCTGCTGAGCAAAGAGCCTGATGTGGGACTCGATCCCAGGACCCTGGGATCATGACCCCGGCCGAAGGCAGCTGCTTAACCAACTGAGCTACCCAGGCGTCCCATCCCTCAAGTTTTTAAAGCGCCTTCCCACACATTTTATCAGATGAGCTTCATGACACCAATCTTGTGAGAAGGGGCATGGACACACTAAGGCCCAGAGTGTCAAGGGACTAGTGTAGGATCATACAGCGAGGAAGTGGCAGCCTGGGCACCTCAGTCCAGCCCTCTTTCTAAATAACAATAAAACACCATAACATCCATTCGGGTGGCACCTGTGTGGGCCAGGTGTTCACCTGCCTGGTTTCATTTAATTCTCACGAGTGCTTCTCAGATTTTGCTTTCATACGAATCCCCTGGGCCTGATGTTAAGATGTAGATTCTGATTTCAGGGGTCAAGGCTGGGACCCAAGAGCTTGCATTTCTTTTTTTTTTTTTTTCCCCTTAAAGATTTTATTTTATTTTATTTATTTTTATTTTTATTTATTTATTTGAGAGAGAGAATGAGAGAGAGAGAGAGCACATGAGAGGGGGGAGGGTCAAAGGGAGAAGCAGACTCCCTTGCTGAGCAGGGAGCCCGATGTGGGGCTCGATCCCGGGACTCCAGGATCATGACCTGAGCCGAAGGCAGTTGCTTAACCAACTGAGCCACCCAGGCGTCCCAAGATTTTATTTATTTGAGAGAGAGAGAGTGAGTGAGTGAGCACACACAAGCTGGGGGGAGGGGCAGAGGGAGAGGGAGAAGCAGACTCCCCGCTGAGCAGGGAGCCTGATGCCAGGCTTGATCCTAAGACCCTGAGATCATGACCTGAGTGGAAGGCAGACACTTAACCGACTGAGCCACCCAGGTGCCCCGAGAGTCTGCATTTCTAGCAAGCTCCCAGGGGATACTGAGGCCACTGGGCTCAATGGACTGTACAGTGTGGATAGCCAGGAACTCTCAGTGTCCTGTGAGGTTGAAATCATCAGCCTTGTTTTTTTCAGGTGAGCAACTGGAGGCTCCAGGCAGTTAAGAGAAAGCTCAAGAGCACCCAGCTTGTAGGTGGTAGAGCAGAGACTCAAACTCAGATGTCTGGGTGTCAGTCAGCCTGTGTGCTTGTCTTTCTGTTCCAGCTGCTTTAGCAGCAGGGGTCCAAGTTGCATTTGCTCCGAATGGCTGAAATCCTGTGATGTCAGCCTGATTCTATGGCCACCCAGCTGGGCGGGGCTGCCAAGATGGCTCTCCCATCTTGGAATGGACATCACACCACGTGGCCTGACCTGCCAGCAAGGGATGCACTAGGACCATGAAGTCTTTTGCTACATGGAAATAAAATAGGGCCAAATGGTAAAAATGCACCCTGGAAGGGCGGAGAGGCTGAGAGACACTCCCACTAGTCAAACATGCCAAGGTTGGCTGCAGGGACCGTGCATGGTGCTCAGAGGAGGCCTCGCTCTGTCACAGCATGGGCGTGGGATGGGTGCACCAGCTGGTGGGTCTCACCTTCAAATACCTGTTTCCATGGAGCTGGGAGAGACAAAGGTCACTTCATTTTTATTTAGTTTTATTCTTTTTGTAACAGCTTTATTGATACATAATTCACAAACCATAAAATTCACCCTTTTAAAGTGTACAGTTCAGTGGTTTTCAGTATAGTTGCAGACTTGTGCAACCATCACCACTCTCAAATTCCAGAACATTTTCATCATCCCCCCGCAAAAAAACCCCATACCCATTAGCAGTCACTCCCTGTTCCATCCTCCCCTCAGCCCCTGGCAACCACTCATCTACTTTCTGACTCCATAGATTTGCCTATTCTGGACATTTCATATAAATGGGATCACACAATATGTGGTCTTTTTTTCTTTTTTTGACAGAGAGAGACACAGCGAGAGAGGAACACAAGCAGGGGGAGTGGGAAAGGGAGAAGCAGGCTTCCCACTGAACAGCGAGCCTGATGTGGGGCTCAATCCCAGGACCCTGGGATCATGACCTGAGCCGAAGGCAGACGCTTAACCGACTGAGCCACCCAGGCGCCCTGATATGTGGTCTTTTGTGACTGGTGTCCTTCACTTCCTCAAGGAAGGAAGTGTTCATCCATGTTGTAACATGTGTCAGAATTTCATTCCTTTTTATTGTCAAATAACATCCCATTGTATGGATAGGCCACATTTTGCTTATCCATTCATCAGTTCGTGGACATGTGAGTTGTTTCCTTTATGAATAACGCTGCTGTGACAAGTGATTGTGTGGACATATGTTTCTATTTCTCCTGGGTAGACACCTAGGAGTGGAATTTCCAGATCAGATGATAACTCTGTTTAGTAGTATGAGGAACTGCCACACTGTTTTGCAAAGTGGCCGCACCAGCTTACCATCCCACCAGCAAGGGACAAGGGTTCCAATTTCTCCACAATTTGAATTTATTCATTTACTTCTAAAGCTGCTTAGTGGAAATCGAGATTTCCGTCTGAGCAACGCCAACTGGAATAAATATTCAGTGCCTTTGGTGTAGGGAAGCCAGCCTGCCCTTGGAAACAGGGAGGTCTGACCTTGAGGGCAGGTCCTCCCACTGAGCTGTGTGTTTTGGGTAGTCACTTAACCTCTCTGAGCTGGTTTCTTTCTTGAAACCTGAAGTAGGATCTCATAGTAAAGATCACAGGTGAATAGAATTTGAGAAGCTTTGGGTAACCTTGCCCTCCTCTTTTTTTTTTCCCCCAAATCATCCATTCCTGGAGGTGCCTGGGTGGCTCAATCAGTTGGGCATTCTTTTTTCTTTTTTTAATTTTATTTATTTATTTGAGAGAGAGAATGAGAGAGAGAGAAAGCACATGAGAGGGGGGAGGGTCAGAGGGAGAAGCAGACTCCCTGCTGAGCAGGGAGCCCAATGTGGGACTCGATCCCAGGACTCCAGGATCATGACCTGAGCCGAAGGCAGTCGCTCAACCAACTGAGCCACCCAGGCACCCTCAGTTGGGCATTCGACTCTTAATTTCGGCTCATGGGGCGCCTGGGCTGCTCAGTCGTTAAACATCTGCCTTAGGCTCAGGTCATGATCTCAGGGTCCTGGGATTGAGCCCTGCATTGGGCTCTCTGCTCAGAGGGGAGTCTGCTTCTCCCTCTCCCACTCCCCCTGCTTGTGTTCCCTCTCTCGCTGTGTCTCTGTCAAGTAAATAAATAAAATCTTTAAAAAAAAAAATTTTGGCTCAGGTCATGATCTTAGGGTCTTGGGATCCAGCCCCTGCCTCAGGCTCCAAGCTCAGCAGGGAGTCTGCTTCTCTCCTTCTCCCTCTCCCTGTTCCTCCCCTCTCCCCTATGCTGGAGTGCTCTCTCTCTAATACATAAATCTTTAAATAAATAAAAAATAAACAAATCATCCACTCCCAAAGGTCTGACTCTAAATTCCCACTTACCCTTCGAGGGGACCCACTGGTGGTAAAGAGCAGCATACTGGGAGACAAATAGGTCTATTTTTTTTTAAGGATTTATTTATTTTTTTTAAGGATTTATTTATTTATTTGAGAGAGAGGCAAAGCATGGGGTGGGGGAGGAGCAGAGGGAGAGGAAGACAGAGAATCTTAAGCAGACTCCCTGCTGAGCGTGGAGCTGAGCCCAACTCGGGGACCCTGAGATCCTGACCTGAGCCGAAATCAAGAGTCGCATGCTTAACCGACTGCGCCACCCGGGCTCCCTAAACAGGTCTAGATTTAAATCACAGGTCTGTCTCTTGCTGTCTATGACCTTGGGCCTGTCAACTTTACCTTTTCTGTGAAAAGGAGATTAGATACCACATCAGAGGGTTGCTGTCAGGATAAAAAGTCTTGTGGTAAGCATGTAATAGATCGTAGGCACTATTATTATTAACTTTTTTTTCTTAAGTAATCTCTACACCCCATGTGGGGCTCAAACTCACCAGCCCAAGAGCAAGAGTCTCATGCTCTACTGATTGAGCCAGCCAGGTGCCCCTTGTAGACACTATTATTAAAAACACGGGGGGCGCCTGGGTGGCTCGGTTGGTTGGGCGACTGCCTTCGGCTCAGGTCATGATCCTGGAGCCCCGGGATCGAGTCCCACGTCGGGCTTCCTGCTCAGTGGGGAGTTTGCCTCTCCCTCTCTCGTGCTCTCTCTCTCTCATTCTCTCTCTCAAATAAAAAACAAAGCAAAACAAAACAAAACACGGGAAGATCCATCCATTCCACCAGTCCTGGCTGACTTCCTAGGAAGCGTCGCTTTCTGTGATACAGAGATGACTGGGACCCTTCAGGTCTGGAGCTCACAGGTTTGGGCGAGCAGACGTGAAACACATTTATCCCAGTGTGGTAAGTGCTGTGCAGGTTCTCTGTGGTTGGGGAGGAAGGGGCGTGGCAAGCAGAAGGAAGTGGCCATCGGGAGGTCTGGGTGACCCTGGGGCAGGTGTGAGAGGCCCCTCTCGTGCAGGGTGTACAGCGAGGTCGAGGACTCCTGGAGCCTGGTCACCTCTGGCTATGTCCTCACCACCCACACCCAGGACGTAGAAATGGCCTGTCTGCTCTGGGGCTGGGAAAAGGTCAGACCTTTGCTTCTAAACACAGACAAGAAAGATAAAGGCTTAAAACCTCCAGCACACGCCGAAACTTCTGTGTGCCCAAGGCCTGGTGGCCATAGGGCGCAGTGGACGCCCTGAACAGCGGGTTTATGAGGGAAAAAGAGACATGTGATGTAGACTGGATTTTGGAGGGAGACAGAACGGGGGCAGAGACAAAGGGCTTCGAGTTACGACTGCCATTGAATAGCCTGTGGTCTCTGGCAAAGTCACAACTGCTCTGTCGAGCCTCACTTGACTCATCCGCAAAATGGGGATAAACACCACCCTCCTCCAACGGTAACCGTGCAGTTGGGATGAAAATGTTGCTGCAGAAGCTAAATGCTATGTACCTGCGTGAAGGTCGGGGTCCGTCATTGGCTGAGGGGGGAAACACAGTGTGGGGTGGCCCTCACCAACAGGAAGGAATGAAGTCCTAACACATACTATGACAGGCACGACCCTTGAAGACTCTTGCCAGACACAAAAGACCACAGGCTGCATGATTCTATTTATGTGAAATGTGCAGAATAGGCAAAGACAGATAGACGGTAGATGAGTGGCTGCCTAGGGCTGGGGGAGAAGATAGGGGGGTAATGGGGACCGACTACTAATGGATATGGGGTTTTTTTGGAGTGATGAAAATGTTCTGGAATTAAAAAGTGGTGATGGTTGCACAACCCTGTGAACGTACTAGAAACCACTAATCTAGCTGTGTAGTTGCAATGAGTAAAATGTATGGTATGTGAATTATATCTCAATAAAGCTGTCAAAAAAAAAAACAAAAAAAACCCAAAACCAAAAACCCAGAAGCATGGTTATTTTTTCTCCAGCACCCTTCTGTGGTAAGATACCATGGGGCACCCATGAATGGATAATTGTATTTCTTAATCTTCGTGTACTGCTTTCACATATATTCTTTTTTTTTTTAAATGATTTTATTTATTTGAGAGAGAGAAAGCCAGAGCCAGAGCATGAGCAGAGGGGGAGGAGGTGGGGGAGGGAGAGGAGCAGAGGGAGAAGGAGAAGCAGACTCCCCGCTGAGCAGGGAGCCCTGATGCGGGGCTCGATCCCAGGACCCTGAGATCATGACCTGAGCCGAGGGCAGATGCTTCACCGCCTCAGCCACCCAGGTACCTCTATTCTTATTTTATTAGCTTATTTATTTGTTCATTTGTTCCACAAACATTTAACCATGCCAGGGCCTGGGGATATCAGCACCAACAAAGCCTTGAGCTGTCCTTCAGGAGTGCTTGTCCTGAGGCAGGCAAGCTGAGGGCCTGAGGGTTCCATGACTGAAGCAAGCCCAGGGTGCAGTGGGAGCACAGGGGAGGACTTCTGCCCCCCAGGGAGGGTTTGAGAGGCCTCCTGAGGGATTCATCACACTCAAAGACTCAAGAGAAAGGGGGACGTGGAGATCCTTGAGTGGAGGCCTGGAGACCCGGTGGGCCTGAGGCAGAAGATGTCAGTTGGGCACGGGAGACCTTGCACTAGGTTCATGGAATACTGTTTCCTGGGCGCACGCTGGAGACAGAACCCTGAGCGCCGGTCCAGGGAAGGAGAAGGCATGGTCCCAGTGATACAGTACACGTGGCTGGTGCTCGGTAATCATTTGCTGAATGAATAATAGATTTACAAAATACAGGTGCTCAGGATGCACGTCCTGAGCCTCTGATTCCATTAAAATCTCACCAGGGATTCTGATGTCTGATGGTGTGGACACCCCCTGATTGAGCCCGGTGCTCGTCACACTTGAAGATGATGCAAACCACCCGGGGGGCTTGTTACCAGGCAGACTTGGGTTCAGTGGGTCTGGGCTAGGTAGTGAGATGTTGCATTTAAGAAGCTCCCAGATGAGGCTGATGCCCCCCCCCCGTGCTTCTGGTGGCAGAACCCCACTTTCTGCAGCAGGCCTTTGCCCCTTCCGACCTCTCCTGCTCCTTGGCTCTTCCCACCCAGACACTGGGCTGCTCAGAGTCCCGCACAGTGTCCGTTTCCTCCCTACTGGGCCTTGTGCCCGTTTTTTTCTGCCCGGAATGAACTCCTCCCCCTTCCCCTAGGTGCCGCGCTTTGCGCCTCCAGGACCCTACAGTGCCATGCTGTCGGCCATCCTATCAGTACTGTGTGAGCACTGGGAGAGCAGAGACTGCAGGTTGTCAGCCACCCACCCCTGCCACAGGGTCCGGCAGATCGTAAGCTGTGTTGTGGGTGCTTGACACCAATTGTCTACTTTGCAATGACCATCACCATCTTCATTTGACAAATGAGAACACTGAGGCACAGACAGGTTCAGGAAGAGGCAGAGCCTGGATTCTGACCCTGACGGCCCAAGACAGACACGTGACAGAAAGGAAGAGGGACCCTCAGAGAGATGCAAACACGCCGTAGGTCAGTGGAAGGAGAAGTCACCTTCTAGTGGGGGATGGGGTCTTGCAGGTGGGTAGGGGCTCCAGGGGGCAGAACTGGCAGAAAAGGCGTGAAAGCCGTGGTGTGGCAGTGGCCAGTTTGTACAGTGGGCAGGTTCAGAGTCCAGGGAATGGCCGCTGCTTGGGGTACAGGGCCCTGCAGAGAACCAGGGAGAGATAGGGCTTACCAGGAGGTTGGAGACAATTGCAGGCCACCCCCCACCCCTCCCAACCAGGCTCACAGTGTGGGCATTGCACAGAAAACACTAGAAAGGTTCTTGGGCTGGAGAAAAGCGGGAGGTGCTCTAGGGTCACTGAGGGCCAGGGCAGTCTACCAAGGGAGAGGTTTTGGATTTTGTGCAACCAGAGTATCTGGGTTCAAATCCCAGCCTGGCCACCTGTGAGCCCAAAGACTCTGATCAAGTTACTTAACATTCTGTGCTCTAGTTTTCTCCTCTGTAAAAGGAGGGGGGGAAAAAGCCATAATAACAATTGGGTTGTTGAGAGTAATGAACAAATCGTAATTATAATGTTATTAGAATCTGAGAGATCCACTGCGGTCTTAGCACATTATTTGACTCCTCTGTGCTTCGGTTTCCTCATTTGGGAAAAGGGGGAAAGTAATAGTACCCACATCAAAGGACTGAGAAGAGGATGTAATATGGCAATCTATGTGCCAAGTCCTTAGCACCATGTCTGTCCGGAAGAGCTCCGTAAATCTGGGCTGGGCTGATGCTTATAGCTGAGCTTCTGGGCAATCAACTCAGAATGTGAAAATACAGGGGAGGAGTGGAGAAGGGGAAGAGGGAGCCGACCTTGGACGGTAAGGTCATGGTCTAGAGGGGAGGAGGGGAGGGCAAGTGACAGAAGGCAGTGAGAGTCCAGCGAGAAGGAAAAGAAACCTGGGTGAGATGGTCTCGGGAAGACTGAAGGCTCCCAGGGAAGAGGGAGGACGAGGGAGGCCTCTGGGTTTGAGTCTGGTTGGCATGGTGAGGCTGGAAATGTGAGCAGAGCTGGAACTCAGGCGCACAGACAGGTTTGGCAAGAACCAGGATGGTGGGAGTTCATCATTCTCGAAACACATCGAGAATCTCAGGTAAGAGAACTAACTATAGGTAATTCACATATTTTTCTGTGTGTGTGTTTTTTTTTATACTTTGTAACTTATGAGTTCGTATTATTTTATATGTATATTTTATTTTATTATTTTTTTTAAGATTTATTCATTTGAGGAGGCGGAGAGAGAGAGAGTGAATGAGAGTGCAAGAGCAAGGCGGAGGGAGAAGCAGACTCCCCACTGAGCAGGGGAGCCTGATGTGGGCTCAATTCCAGGTGCCCCTATAATATGTATATTTTAATGTGTAGCATATGTTTTCATATTTAAATTTGATTTATAAATAGATAATACATTCAGATGAGTCTAAATGTAAGAGATGTTAAAGGGTTTTTCAGTGAAAATTCTCCCACCCCGATTTCCTAGCCACCCAATTCTAAGAAAAACCCCCATGTCACTCACTTCTTGTATATCCTCCCCAAGGTATTCTGTCTAGTCTAGGATGTATTGTTCTAGCATTAAAAAATAATGTCGATTAAGATAAAATGACTGAAAAACACATGCAACAGAAACATAGGCAAATTAAACTTGATGAAAATCAAAAACGTTTGTGCATGAGAATCTACTATCAATAGAGTAAAAAGACAACCCACAGACTGGGAGAGAATACTTACAAATCATATATCTGATATGGGATTAATATCTAGAACATGTAGACAATTCTTAAAACTCAACACCAAAAAACAAACCACCCAATTAAAAAATGGGCTAAGGATGTGAGTAGACGTTGCTCCAGAGAAGACATACAAATGGCCAATAAAGCCATGAAATGATGCTCAACATTGCTCATCATCAGGGAGATGCCGATCCAAACTACAATGAGTTACCTCCTCACAACATTTAGGATGGCTACTGTCAAAAAACCAGAAAAATGTACCTATTTTCCTGTTGGACGTATCTCCTTTGTTGACAGTATATTTCTTTTTAATTAAGGAAAAAGATACCAGGAAATAACAAGTGTTGCGAGGATGTGGAGAAACTGAAGCCCTTGTGCACTGTTGGTGAGAAGGTCAGGTGGTACAGCCATTGTGGAAAATAGTATGGTGAGTCCTAAAAATAAAGAAATAAATAAAAATAGAATTACCATGCGATCAAACAATTCTGCTGAGTATATACCCCCCAAAGAATTCAAAACAGAAGAGAGATTTGTATAGCAGTGTTTATAGCGGTATTATTCATGGTAGCTAAAATGTGGAAGCAGCCCAAGTGTCCATCAATGAATGAATGGATAAGCAAAATGTGGTGTATACATAAATGGGATATAATTCAGCATTAACAAAGAAGGAAATTCTAACACCTGCTATAGCATGGATGAATCTTGAGGACATTATGCTCAGTGAGATAAGCCAGACACAAAAAGACAAATACTATGTGATTTGAGGGGACCTAGAGGAGTCAAAGTCAGACAGACAGAAGGTGGAATCGTGGTTTTCCAGGAGTGGGAAAACCTCAATGGGTGGGAGTCTGAGTTTGGCAAGATAAAAAGAGTTTTGGAGATGGATGGTGGACTCAAAAATGGTTAAGGTGGTAAATTTCATGTATGTATTATATGACAATAAAAACAAATAAAAAAAAATAGACCCAACGTCAGGATGAGGCTGGGGTGGGAGATAGGGATTTGGAAGTCATTCCTATGGAGATAATATCTCAAAGTGGGGCAGTGGGTTAGAAGCCCAGGAGAGAGGGCACCAACCGAGAAGGGGGGAGAGGAGGAGAGCTGAAGTTCCACAGATGTGGGCTGCTTCCAGGCTCTGCCACTTGGTAGATGTGTGAATTCAGCAAACCACTCAACTTCCCTGAGCCTCTGCTTCCTCATCTGTAAAACGGGGATGATGTTTGTATCTACCCTCACAGCGATTGTGAAGGCTACCTGAGACAATGCTTAAATAAAGCATTTAGCTGAGTGCCCGCTACGCGGTAAAACAATAAATGTGAGCCTCGGGTGGAGGTGCTATTGAAAACACCGAACAAGGGGCATCTGGGTGGCTCGGTCAGTGGAGCGTCTGACTCTTGCTCTTAGCTCAGGTCTTGATCTCAGGGTCATGAATTCAAGTCCCCTTGTTGGGCTCCATGTCGAGCTGCGGTGCCCAGCTCGCTCAGTTAGTAGAGCATGCGACCCTCGATCTCAGGGTTGTGAGTTTGAGCCCCATATTGGGTGTTGAGATTACATAAATAAGTATTTTTTTTGAAGATTTTATTTATTTGTTTGACAGA
>NC_138373.1:149386361-149400356 GCF_054177405.1 Leptonychotes weddellii | reverse complement strand
AAAAAAAAGATTTTATTTATTTATTTGACAGAGAGAGAGACAGTGAGAGAGGGAACACAAGCAGGGGGAGTGGGAGAGGGAGAAGCAGGCTCTCCGCCAAGCAGGGAGCCCGATGCAGAGCTCGATCCCAGGACCCTGGGATCATGACCCGAGCCGAAGGCAGACGCTTAGCTGACTGAGCCACCCAGGCGCCCCTGGACCTCTCAATTTTATTCAATATCTGTGCGTGTGTCTACAGATTTGAAGGAAACAGCAAGGTTTGTTAATAGTTGCGATACTGTGGCGGTAAGTTTATGGGTGATTTGAATTTTCTCTCTTTTTAGTATTTTCTATAACAACCATAATATTATTCTAATTCTCAGACAAAATAGATGAAATATTTTCCTAAAATTTTTCAAGAGTAGACACTATCAAGGATACAGGTTCTTGGTTCTTGGGAGATACAGGAGGGGTTACCAGGGTTTCCAGAGTTAGGGAAGCATCTCTGCTAGTGGATGGGGAGGAGAGAATTGAGGGCCTGGCCAACAGAGGTCTTCCATCTTCTTAGCAACCTCAGTTCCGAGGACAGGGTGGAGCCAGGAGGCTGGGGATATGAGGAAAGTGGAAATGAACATTATCAATAATGCTCTATGGTAAGTGCATGCTACTTAGCTGTTTATTGATTTATTTTTTTAGAGAGGGAGGTTGGGAGGGGCAGAGGGAGAGGGAGAGATCGAATCTTAAGCAGGCTCTACAGCAAGCATGGAGCCTGATGCGGGGCTCAGTCTCATGACCCTGAGATCATGACCTGAGCTGAAATCTAGAGTCAGATGCTTCATCACTCAGGTACCCCTACGTAGCAGTTTAATATATTTTTTTTAAATTTTATTTATTTATTTGACAGAGAGAGACACAGCGAGAGAGGGAACACAAGCAGGGGGAGCGGGAGAGGGAGAAGCAGGCTTCCCGCCAAGCAGGGAGCCCGATGCGGGACTCGATCCCAGGACCCTGGGATCATGACCCGAGCCGAAGGCAGACGCTTAACGACTGAGCCACCCAGGCGCCCCCCCTACGTAGCAGTTTAGAGAACAACTTGAGGTCTGGGTCTCCTGTGTTCTTTTCAACAGTCCTTGGGGCTAAGAAAGACCCAGTGATTATACCCATTTTACAGATAAGGAAATAGATGCTGAGTCCTGCTCAAGTATTTACTAAGCACCATTTTATGCCAGGCCTTGTGTTAGTTCCAGGTCCATAGAGACAAATAAAGCACAACCCCTATGTGTCCTCAGGCAGCCCCCAGCCTGGGCAGGGGAAACAGCCAGGGGATGGAGGATTAAAATCTAGTGTGCAGTGAGAGAGATAAGGGAAAGGTGATGTGATTGTACAAAGGACAGGCACCTAACTGGCCTGCAGGGTCAGGGAAGACATTTTAGAAGAGGTGACATCGAAGTGAGTCATTTTCTTCTACTTTTGATCAAATTATGCAAGTGATATATGTGTTAGAAACACAGATAAGCAAAAGAAAAAAATCAGTCACAATCCTTCTACCAAGACATAAACCTTATTTACACTTTAATATAATCCTTTTTAAACTTCATTTTGTCTCTCTGAGACATACACATATGCACACACACACCCCCCCCAGATAGACACACAACACTGCACAAAAATAAATGAAATCCTACTATAATAGCATTTTATAATTTGCTTTTCTTCACTTAGTATATGTTAAATCGTAAATACAAATCTAAATAAAATGTTAGTGACTTTTTGGGTATTTCTGAAACGTATGGATGTATCAACATTTATTCAATCAATCTCTTATATTATACAATTATTTCTAAGATTTAGTGACTCTAAGTAATGTTGAAAAGAGTACCTTTTAAACCACTCTCTGTTCACTTTTCCAATTATTATTATTATTTTTAAAGATTTTATTTATTTATTTGACAAAGAGAGAAGAGTGAAGAAGGGACACAAGCAGGGGGAGTGGGAGAGGGAGAAGCAGGCTTCCTGCTGGGCAGGGAGCCCGATGCGGGGCTCGATCCCAGGATCCTGGGATCAGGACCTGAGCCGAAGGCAGACGCTTAACGACTGAGTCTCCCAGGTGCCCCTCCAATTATTTTTTTTATGGTGAGTTCTCAGAGAGAATTGATCAATTTACTTTCCTACCTGTATCTCTAAACCTGGCCAACATTGGGCATTTTTATTCTTTTATTAATTTAAAAATTATTTACTTATTTATTTTGACAGAGAGAGAGAAAGAGAGTAGGAACTCAAGCAGGGGGCGTGGGAGAGGGAGAAGCAGGCTTCCCGCTGAGCAGGGAGCCTGATGTGGGGCTCGATTCCAGGACCCTGGGATCATGACCTGAGCCGAAGGCAGACGCTTAATGGCTGAGCCACCCAGGCGCCCTTATTAATTTTTTTTTTTAATTTGTTAGGTGAAAAATGGCATCTCATGATATTTTGTTTGCATTTCTTTGTTTGCATTTCTAATGGCTAATTTTTTTTTCATAATTATTAACCATTTATGTTTCTTCTTTATTGTCTGTTCCTTTTTTGGGCCATTTTTATTTTGGAGTACTTGGGGTTTTTCTTAATGACTGAGAAGAGCTCTTTGTATATTGTTGGTAGTAATTCTCAAGGTTGCAATTTTTTTTTTTCCAGTGCTCTTTTGCTTTTACATCATACATTTTTTCCTGAAGTTATAGTTTAGTCATGATAGTATGAACATTCCAAAAGGAAAGTGTCATGAGAAATTTGCCCTCCTAGATATAAAATGTATTACAAAGCTACCATCATTAAAGTATTTTGGAAATAGCACAGGAACACACAGAAGGGTCAATGGATACAACTCAGAAGCAGGTCTGAGCGTATATAAGTTGGAAAGGTGATGAATAAGGAATGGACAACTGCCTACTGGGGAAATTGTATTAGATTTCTCCCTCACTCCACAACCAAACTAAATTCCAGATGGATTAAAAGAGAAATGTAAAACATTTTTTTTCTTTAATTAAAAGCAATTTTTTTAGTAGGCTCTCCGTCCAAACTGGGTCTTGAACTCAACCCCTACCTAGATCAAGAGTCTCATGCTCTACGGACTGAGCCAGCCAGGCGTCCCTAAAAAAATTTTTTTAATAAAAAAAGTTTTTATCCTCGTGTCGTGGGAAGTAACCAAAAAGAGTGACTCTTTGCCTATCCGAAAAGAAGAACACCCAAGAAACACTGGTAACAAATATCTGAAGGGAAGTGTGCGAATTAATCCCGTGCAGGTGAAGAGGCTTGGAAGTGCACCCCAGGAACCCGTCTGAGGAAAGGTCTGGAAGCTGGAAGACCGCGGCGCGCCCGTTCTAAAGAGAGGGTTAGGAATCGAACTCAGGGCGCCCACACCGGATCCGGGGCTGAATCCATGCCCGCCCCCACAGGCCATCATAATTATGTAAAATAGCACTTTTCCCATATATGGTACTTAATATCTGCTCTTCTGGTAGGATGACATGGGACCGGGAAAACAGCTCGAGGGGCGGGGTGTCAGAGCCCCAGACCTTCCCAGCCGGCTCCCGCCCGGCCTCGCCCGGCCTCGGCAATGCACCAAAATCCTGGCCTGAGCCCTCTGCTAGCCTCCTCCTCTTCCTCCTGATTGGACTCTCTCTGTGTCAATCCTCCCCCTGGAAACTAGCTGTTCGTCGGGCCCGCCCTACGGGGGCGGGGCTCCCGCCTAGGAAGCGCAGAGGAAGGTGGAGCGTGTGGAGGTGGGGGCGGGGGGGTAGGATGAATACCCACTCCGCCGGACCCAGAGGTTCCGCCCGCCCCCTTCCCACAGGCCAAGGTGTCTGTCCATCAAGAGCGGGGACGGGCTGGAGCGGGCGAGGCGGTCCGGGTGGGCGGTGTCGTCCCTCCAGGCTCTGCCCCCGAGCCGGCGCCGGGCTGGAATAGGCGGGCGGCTGCAAGGGCGGGGCGGGAAGGCGGCGAGGAGCTGAGTTGGGTGCGGTGAGGCGCGCAGATCACCGCGGTTCCCGGGCAGGGCACGGAAGGCTGAGCGAGACTGACCTGCTGCAGCTCCCGCCTCGCGCGCTCGCCCCCCCCCCCCCCCGCGGTCGCACAAGCGTTCGAGAAAGCCCTCTCGGGAGAAGCAGCGCCCGTTCCCCGGCGCAGATCCAGGTTCAGGTGAGCGAGCCCCACCGGCCGGTCCCGCCCCGGGTGGGGGCGGTGGCGACGGGACGCGCGGCGTCTGGGGCGAGCGGCCCGACGTGTGGTTCTCGCCCTCTGCGCGGCCGGCGACCGGCGCGGGCGGGCGCGAACACCGCGGGGCCGGGCTGGGGTACCGCATCCTTCCGGGAGGGGCCGGGGGACCCCCTGCGCGACGCTCGAGGAGGGCGCCGCTGGAGGCGAGGCCTCGGGAGCAGGCGAAGGCTTCGGGGCCGGCGCTCCCCGGAAACCTTCCGCCCCTCCCCCTGCCCGGCGCACTTCCCCGGCGGGGCACCGGGAGCCTCGACCTCCCCCTGCTGCCGGGGCACGCGCCCCGCCCTCGCCTCGCCAAGTGCCCAAGTTGGGCAAACTTTTTAACCCCTTCCGGGGAGCCGCTGTCCCTGGGACCCGACCGAGTGAGCGTGAGGTGGGGGGCTCGGGGCAGCGGCTCCTTTGGAAGTTTCCAGGCGTTTTCGCGTGGGTAACGGGCAGGCGGGGACCGTTTGGCAGCTGTCAGGGCGTCCGCCTGAGTCAGAATCGGACGGTCCTGCTGCAGACATTGCACTCAGCTCAGTTTCCGCCCTCCGCTCGCGACTTCCTCATTCGCCCGGCTGCGATCGGCTGGGCGGAGGAGGGCGACGGGGCGAGGTGCAGTGGGGGCGTGGGGAACCGGGACCGGAGGGTGCCGGGCGAGGCAGGAAGGACTCACCCCCCCCTCCCCTCGACAGCCCCTCAACCGTTGACTTCTGACTTCCGCTACCCGGGGGAGGAAGGCCCAGGAATGCCCGCAGCCATCTGCGCGGGCCGGAGCGCACCTGATTCCACCGCACCTGGGGGCCGCCCCACGCCGGCGGGGGCGGGGAGCTGGGCCCTGCTCCTTTAGGACCAGGCCTGCGCCGTTGCATCGTCCGGTTGGGCTAGATCCGGGGTTGTTACCCTGCCTCCCCCGCTTCTCTGGGCCGGGGGGCCTCACTCCGTCATGTCTTGGGGCCACGTCCGGGGCAGGACTGCACCCCCTTATCCCTGCAGGGAGCCCAGTCGTTTATAAAACGCAGTACCCTCCAGGACAGGGTTGCCGGCTGCCTTGAGGCGGGGGCACGGTGAGGGCCCGGCTGCTGTCTGTGGCCCCACCCAGCCGGAGTGGGGAGTAGGGTTCCCGGGAAGTCCCAGGTCCTGGCAGGTCCTGGAGACCGGCGGCCTCTCTCCGCTGGGCATTTGAGAGGCCCAACAACTCCTCGGTTCACTGCATCCTCTTCTGGGTGTAAGAGGATTTCAAAGTAACTGTTGAGTAGCCGTTGAAGGGGAAGAGAGCCTTAGCTCTTTCCTGCAACACTGTGGCCATTTTTGACGCCACTGAGACCTACCTGATAACCTCACCTGGAGGTTTATTCCCCTTTTGGTAAGGAAGGAGGCTGCTTTAAGGCCTGTTTAGACAATCACTCGATTAATATCAGTCAATTTATATACAAGGCTGCGAGGTGCAGGGGGAGGGTACATAGATGTGTAATTAAGCAAATATTTAACTGCTCTGTGCCAGGGATTCTGCCAGGTGGTGGGGGGGTGTGAGGTTGAGTAAGACCTGGCCCCAGCCCTCGGGCACTTAGGGAATGCTGAGACAAATCTGCAGATGACTCTACTGTGAGGCCAAGATGACATGGTGCTCAGAAAGGTACGGTGAGTCATGGAGACTGGAGAAAAGGAGCCAGTCCACTCTGCCGAGATCCCAGAGGCCTCTGCCCTCCAGGAGTTCCCAATCCCGGCCCCCCGGGGGGGAAATAGTGTCTGAATGATTGAAATACAAAGGCAGCCTGTGAGGAGTATCCCAAGCACCAGAGACGAGGAATTCCGAGAGGGACCACCACTTATGTCTGGAGCAAGGGGGGATCTGGAGGGAAGCTGCCTTGGAAGGAGGGGCACACTACAGGTCTGGGAAACTGAGGCTAGCCTTCAGTGTTGGAAAGTGAGGCCTCATTTAGTGCATAGCTGAGCAATCAAGAGATTGTGTCGTGTAACTGGAGTCACTGTGCCCCCCGCTTGGCTGTGGGGGACCCCGAAGAGCTCTGCTTTTCACACTCGGCAAGCCCCAGCAGTGCCTGTGGGCAGATCCAGGTGTCTGGCTTGGCAGGCTCTGTGCAAGTAAGGGCAGCTCCGCTCCAGAGGTGCATTCCGTGGGGCTGCTTTGCCTGAAGGGCACAGGAGGGTAGAGGGAAGAGAGGATCAGGGTCCTGGCTCTCTGGTTTTTACATTTTTAAAAAATTTTTAAATATTTTAACCTAAGGGGTTGGAGATGGGACAACTTCCCTCTTGCAGGATGAAGGACGCATGTTAATCACAGGCTGCCTTTTGCCTGTTCTTGCTCCAGAAAAAACAAAACGAGGATCTGTTAGCTTTTGAGGAGAAAAGCGCGCTCAGAAAATGCGGCATTGTTGTGTAGCCTGCTAGGGTATTGCTAGAAACCAGGCTCACTGTGCTTTCTTCACTTCCTCTTCTCTAATCCTTCAATAAAGTATTAAGACAGCCCTTACCAGCTTGACATCTTTATTTCAAAAGGAGGGGAGGGGTTGGCTGTTGTTTTCCTCTGAGCCTGGCCTTACCCTTCCCTTGAAGGGGGAGAAAGAAACCCAAAGCATAGGGGGGAAAAAAAAATCCATGCCTTGACAGCTTCCTCCCAAGCATCATGTTCCAAAAATATTTAGAATAACAAAATCTGTGTGTCGTCTTAATTAAACAAACGTCCTAATTTGCTGAGCATAAAACAGCATCTCTGCCCGCAGGGGCAGGAAGTGCATTTTCCCTTTGTGCAGCCCCAGAGAGTCGCTGCCTCTCGGCCTTAACCCTTGGTGTGCTGAACTCCTGGGCTCAAGTCCTCTGGTGACAACGGAATGGAGCCCTGGCCGCCCCCTGGGAAGTGGTGATGCTCCTGTGACTTCCAGAATGCCATTCTTAGAGCTGGGAAGAGTGGGGTCGTGAGCCTTGGAGCTAGGCAGAGTTCGAATCCTGACCCTGCCGCTTAATTAGCTTTATGACCTTAGGCAAGTCACATCACCTCCCGGAGCCACAGGGCCCTCCTCTGTAATGTGGGAATGAGTACCTGCCCTGAAGGGTTAGATGTGAGAACTAAAAGAAGGAAGGTGTGTAAAGGGCCTGATACACAGTGGCTATGTCAGTTTTTAAGAAAATGTGTGAATGGCAGGTGAGGAAACGGGGAAGGGAAGGGTGGGTGGTGGTCCCAGCTCCTGCACAGTGCTCATCCTGCTTTCTCAAAAGGCGTGTTTGTGTGTGTACATGAGTGTGTAGAGTGCTTGTGGACTGTGAGGCCCAGGTGGGTGGGTGGGGCATCTGCTGATGCTTTTGGATGCACTCAGTGATGAGCTTGTGCTGAGTAGCCTTGTTTCAGGGCTCTGGCCCAGGCAGAAGGTGTGCAGACTGCGGTTTTAGTTCTAAAACCTGGTTTCCTGTGATCCAGGAGGTCTAGGGTAGAGCCAAAGGGGTGACATGGAAAGAGCACAGGACTCGAGGGTCTGGAGACCTGGCTTCTGGCTCTGGTTGGGGGAAAATTTTGATTTCAATAGAAAGGGCCCTGTCATCCTACAGAGATGTCATGCCCACCCGTTAAACACAAGAGTGCCTGGGAAACTGGAAACTACAGTAATTTTAATTCCTCCGAGATGTCCCAGTGGTGAAGGCACGCTCTCATGCCCTACACTGATGGGAGTGTAAGTTAAAGGAAGTTTGGCAGTGTCCGCCAGAGCATAGTCCCTCTGCCTCATTTCTAGGAATTCAACCCACAGATAAACTCAGATAATGCGAGAGGAAGTGTCTGAGGATATTCTTTACAGCACTGTCATAGAAGAAGACAGGAAAGAAGCAAACTGCCCATCCAAAGGGTCAGATAAATCATGACACAGCTCTACAGTGGGGAGCCTGCACTGTAGCCCTTAGAAAAATGAGGCCAATCTGTAAGTCCTCATAGGGCGTGCTCTGTAAGATGTGTTGCCAATGGAAAACACTAGGTGCGAAGTAGGATGTATGGTGCTCCCCTTTTTTGTAAAACAGGGTATGTCGCCTGGACTCTGCATGGAAAGATAATGAGATGCTGGTAATTGTGGTTGCCTCCGGAAAGGGAAGGGGGCCCAGGAAGCAGGAGTGGGGGTGAGCATTACTCTTCACTACATGGCCTTTTCAGGTTTATTAGTTGTCCAAATCCAGGGGGGTCTTCTGGCCAGTGTTGTAGGTTTCAACTTCAAAATGCATTGCTCTCGATTCCCAATTTCATATTGAGTGCCTTTTGTGTGCAAGGAAGGGTCTTAAAAATGGCCTGACTTGCTCTCATGGCTGGAACATTTTGGGTCCTGTTTTCTTCCCCGTGACATCATATTGCCAGAGTAAATCCTTATTATTTTTAAAGATTTTATTTATTTATTTGACAGAGACACAGCGAGAGAGGGAACACAAGCAGGGGGAGTGGGAGAGGGAGAAGCAGGCCTCCCGCGGAGCAGGGAGCCCGATGTGGGGCTCGATCCCAGGACCCTGGGATCATGACCTGAGCCGAAGGCAGACGCTTACCGACTGAGCCACCCAGGTGCCCCCAGAGTGACTCCTTAAACGCCTATTCTGATCCACTCCCTTATATTCTGGGAAATGATAGATGATTGCTTTTTCTTTGCTGTATGAGAAAAGGAAGCCCGCAGTGTGTATCTGGAAAGTATTTCGGGATACCCTTTTGCCAGGCTTCCCACAATTCCCCTGGCTCCAAATCATATGCTGTTCTTTCCTGGGGAGCCCACTCTGACCATAGGGCTAAACCGGACCTTTATTCGCTTGGATTCTCTTTTTGAAAGTTGGGGTCCCTGCAGCCACTAGCGTGCCCCTTTCCCCTCTGTCCCTCGTTGCCCCTCTAACTTCTGGCTTCTGGTTTTTAATGTATTAATAACAGTGGAAAAGCCCAAATTCTTGAGAAAATGTGATCAAAAGGGTGTTTTGAATTGGAGGGCCCTGATGGCTTTCTCAAGAAAGACCGTCTTAGCTTTGGATGATGTGAGTCCCGGAGAAGCTGCTACCTCTGCTCACCACTGAGTTGGCCTTTTTTCTGTGGCGAAGCCAGCAAAAGACCCCGTCAGGGTCTCGGGCAGGCCTGTCTGTGTCCCTGCCAGGCAGCCTCTGGGCCTCCTGGAGGAATGGCATGAGTCACACATGAGTACACAAAATGAGCCTGGGTCTAAAATGGGCCTGCCACCACATGGGCAGATGGTGTGAAGGCTGGATGCTGGCTGGAATCCTCTCCCCTGTCCCCAGCTCCCCACCTCATGCTGTGAAGACACCAGATATTTGGGAAGCAGGAGGGGAGCTGCCCTTTTGCACCTGATGTGTGTCTCTTTAAAAAGCAACTGAGGCGGGCTCTCGTTGGCATCTCTCGGGCCCCATTCTGCTCTCTAGTTTCTCAAGCCTGAGGTGATTCAGCACCCAGAATGGGACACAGCAACCCAGCCCCCCACAGGTGGACCCAAAAGAGGCTCTTGGATGGCCTGTGGCTGAGGGCGAGGCCTTTGTGGGAGTGTGTCCGGGCCAGACTGCCGCTCTTCAGTGGCTTTCAGAGGCTCTTCATCTCCATGTGCTCCACGGGGATCCCTCTCACTGGGGCTGGAAGGAGCCTTGCAGGGCTTCCGGAAGTTGCCACCGAAGGGTGTGGCTTCCTGCTGGGGCAGGTTGGGCTGAGGCCTGTGGGGAAGTGGAAGGTGTAGCCGATCTTCCCCCACCCTCACCACCCTCACGTTGCTTCCTCCCTGCCTCTCAGAGGTCCTGGGTCCTTCTGGTCCTTACAGTCTGTCCCACCCACAGGAGCAGGGGGCCTCTTGGGGGGAGGTTCCTCTCACCTCCATCTCTGTAGACATTCACGTTTTGGGAGCTTTGCATCTTCGAGACTTTACCCTTTCATGTGGCCTGTAGCTCTAAATGATGCCCTGCCTTAAAAGAAAAATGAACAACAGTAAAAAACCCTCCCTACCGAATTTACTTAGAATTACAGAATATGTGAGCTGGAGGGGATCTTGGGGATAATTTCACCCCCATTAGAGAAGGAGCTCCCTCAGTGAGCTGGTAGAAAGCTTGGGCTCCTGGTTTCACTCAGTGCCAGAGCCTTTCTCTCAAAATCACGTGGCCTCATTTAAAATGTTTTTAAAGTGTTATCTTCCCTTTCTTGGCCTTTATGCACCGTTTAGCCAAGCAACACATACTTAGCTCCTTTAATCTTTCCTCAAGAGTCTAGTCTTCCACACCCTTCGTCTTTTTCTTTTTGGGGGGGAGGGGCGCTACCGTGAAGACATTGGGTGGGAAGTGTTCTCGGTTTCTCTGAACTTCTTCCAGTTGGACAGGGCCCCTTCAGCTGAGAGTTCCCACAGCTCAAAAATCAATATTTCACATGGGGTGGTGCCAGGCGGCAGGGTGGGCCGTTCAGAGGGCCACACTGGCTTTCCACTGTCTGTCAGCCGCTCCTCGTTTCTAGTAATTTAAGTCACGTAAGGACTGAGGAGATCGATTTCTCTATTTTCAATACGGAAGCCCCTGGGTAGAGGGAACGAAACAAGGGCTTTGGGAACAGGCAGAGCTGGGACCAGCCCGTTGCCTTTTCTCTAGCTGTTAGACCACCACCTCAGTTTCCCTGCCAGCAACATGGAGATGCCTGCTTTTTCTGGGGCTTGTAATTTACATGTAAAGATAGGGAAAGCGGTCCAGTTCTTTCCTCCCCCCTCCTTCTTCCTCCTTTTTCACGTTCTCATCAACATCATCCGTCCTCTGCGGGTGGGAGGAAATTCGTGGTCAAGATTTTAAAGATTTTAAATGCTTCCAAGAAGTCTGTCCCTTGATAACAAAGTGTGGGGATGAGGATGGCCGAAGAACCTGCCAGAAGGTCTCCTGGATTGGATGCCGAGCTTGTCACAGTCTCAACCTTCGCATCCTTCTTTTTTTTTTTTTTTTTAAGATTGTATTTATTTGCGAGAGAGAGAATGAGAGACAGAGAGCATGAGAGGGAAGAGGGTCAGAGGGAGAAGCAGACTCCCTGCCGAGCAGGGAGCCCGATGTGGGACTCGATCCTGGGACTCCAGGATCATGACCTGAGCCGAAGGCAGTCGCTTAACCAACTGAGCCACCCAGGCGCCCCGCATCCTTCTTACCACACGGTACAGTTTACCTTGTCACACTGATCTGAGCTGCGTTAATGAAGCATTTTTTAAGAAGGCTGTTACAGAGCCGTAGAGGCTCCTTTATTTAGAGCTGCCTGTGTTCAAAGCCACCACACTTCCTGTGTTTTGCATGAAGTCACTGGGCTGGGGAAGGAGCTTCCTGTCTGATAAACAAAGACACGCATTGGAACTGATTTGGGTGACTTAATCCAACTGGTCTGGGATGGGGGAGAAGATGCTAGAACCCACTGGGCTGAGGACCTGGAGGTCAGAGGACCTGGGGATCAGAGAGGTGGGGTCTTCGTTCAAGTCTAGATCCCTAGGTTCTCACCCGGTGCCTGGTGCAGAGGCGGCTCCTAGTTGTATGAAGTGTTTGGGCTCACTGCTGCCTTTCCTGTAAGCCTGGGGACGAGGATGCCCAGGCAGCCAGAGCTTTTGGATGCCATTTACTCATCTCTCCATCTGACAAAGCGCACATGTCAGGCACTTGTCTGGAGATCTCTGGGGTAAGAAAAGTGGTGGCAGGGAGTCATTTTAAAGTTTTTTTCTTTTTTTTTAAAGTATGCTCCACACTCAGCCTGGAGCCCAACATGGGGCCTTGAACCCATGACCCTGAGATCCAGACCTGAGCTGAAGTCAAGAGTCAGACGCTTAACTGACTGAGCCACCCAGTTGCTTCCAGTTTTCGTCTGTTTTTAATATTTAAGATCAGCTACTGGGTATGAGGGTATTGACCCCAAATTTCTTTGGTGAATCTCAGTCATCAAAAGACTCCTTGGGCTCCTGCTGCATGGCCTTCACTGTGCTGGGCTTGGTGGGGCTTCAGTAGGGGTGGAGGGCAGAGAGCCCATCTTCATCCTCAGGAGTCTTACCCTGTGACAGGAAGTTGGGACATGGGGGTTGCGGGGGAGATTGATCACAGGAGGCAGGCCTGTGCAGCCCTGGGTGACTGGGGATTTCTGAGCATCATGAGCCAGCCTCCCGGAGGCTAGAATTGCCTGGGCAGGGAGGAGGGAAGATGGGGAAGGTGGGCAAGGAAGGAAGGAAGAGGCTCTGTTGGGAGGGCATTGGCCTGGGAATCAGGATGTCTGGGCTGAAGTCCCAGCTGTGCTAATGATAGTAACAGTACTAATAGTTACATTTTGTTGAGCATGTGCTGTGTACTAGGCACAGTGCTGGTGCTTTTACGTGAATTATCTCATGTAATTTTTACCTTCTAGCCCATTCTACAGATGAGGAGACTGAGCAGGTATTCACATTCTGGCACTCTGATTCCAGACCCCTGTGTGATTTTGTAGATGCCCTTCACTCCTGAACTTGTGTCTCCTCACTTGACGGTGAGAGGTTGGGCTGGTCCCCAAGGCCTCCTCTTGCACTGGTGGCCAAGGATTAATGAAAGCAGCAGAGCTTTGGGCTGCTGCAGAATGGGGCCTCCATCCCATAGTGCGGATGGCTACTCAGAGCAAGGTTGCCAGTTCCCTAGCGTTGCCTTGGCTACTGACATCCCCTTTAACCACATCTGGCCATTCTTCAGATGTCTGCGGTTGGTCCTAAGGGAGGGCAGGTGACAAACCATGGCTGAGCAGTGTAAATCCTGGCTGCTGTGGCTGCCTGCCCTTAGCTGGGCCCTGGCTGGTCTTCACTGCCATCCTGACTTAGAGGGTTCTTCTTGACCTCAGCCCACTTGCAAACATGCATTCTTTCTTTCTGTCTTCATTTGCTTATCTGACCGTTGTCATTCAGTTATCACTCCCCAGAGCTTACTCTATATTCCAGGCACTGGGCTGGGTGCCGGGACTACGGAGGTGAAGGAGAAGGAGGCGGGGTCCTTGTTTCCAGGAGCTGATGGCATCCCAGGGGAGAGGGCCTAGGGGGCTCTGGGAAGGCTTCCGGGAGGAGGCATCTGAGCTGATTGCAGGTCGGGATGTGGTATGGAATGTGCAGGGAGCATTGTTGCTCAGGTGGTAAAGGATTCCCTCTCCTCTCTAGCAGTGCTAGGCCCCAGTCCCACTCTCAGCCCCCTCTGTAGCCCATATGGCCCATTAAGGTCCACGTCCCTGTGCCATTTCCTGTGAAATGGGGGAGTGCAGGATTCCACTCCCAGGTCCTGAACCTCTGGGTGGCTGCTGGGCATTCTGCCTGTGCCCTCTGGTTGTGTGGTCGGCATACTGTTCCCAGCTGAAGGACTGGGGATGAGACCGTTCATGGAGTGTTGGGAGAGATGTAACTGTTACTGGAATTAGTTTCCTTTTTCAAGTAAAATGGGGGAGGGGTGTTTATAGCACAAACAGTATAATAACAAAGCTGATAAGAAGCAGATCTGCTCCTCACCCCATCCACTGCTTGCATCTCTCTGGGGTCCCTGTCCACACACGGGCATGCATACTGTAGAGGTCCCGACTTACTCAGTGCTGTGACATAAAATGTCCTGTGTCACAACAGTCTCCACAGTTATTATTTTAATGGCTATGCCATGGTCCACAAAGGGGAAGAACCATTATTTACACTGCCAGAAAAGTTCCATGGATTTTGGTGACTCTTTGGAAATTCATTCAGCAAATACATCCTGAGCCTAAGTTCTAGGGCAGAAACTGCTCGGTGGCTGGGATGTAGACGAGGCTGTGGATGAGTGAGATGTCCCAGGCCC
>NC_138373.1:149356882-149386261 GCF_054177405.1 Leptonychotes weddellii | reverse complement strand
GCAGTGGCTCATGCAGTTCACAGGCCTGGGCCAGAAAACACTCTGGGAAGAAGCGAGGGGCGGAGGCTCCAAGGAGTCCTGTCCACGGGGAGGCTGGGGAAATGGCCCCTCTGGCCCTACGGAGAGACAGCTCTATGACTGGGCAGGAGGCAGCAGGGGATGATGGGCAGGGGTGGTCTCAGAAATGTCCAGAAGCCACTGGCAGGCCACTTGGGCTCTGCTGTGGCTCCTGCCGCCCAGGGAAGATGCTGGATTGTAGCAACAAGTTGCAACAGTTTAGTTTTGTTGTGAAGAGAAAGTTTCAGAATCCTAGTGGCTGCTTTGGAGTGGATGGATGTTCCTAATGATAAGGGAGTTCTTTGGGGCTGGGCTGGGCATGAGGGGAGAAGGTGTGTGGTCAGGGGTCTAGGAACTGGAATGCAATGTCTTCGCTCAGGTGTTTTCTTTCGTTCCAGATCAGTGGCTAGCTTGCAGGTGTTCCTTGCCCGGTACAGCCCCGCACTGTCCCTGTCCCTCAGCTCCTGGCTCAAGGGAGCCTGCCCCGGATTCCACTGTCTTCCTAGAGAGCAGGAGGGCAATCCTTAATTGTTCAGAAAGGAGCCACAGGCTTGTCACCCACCCCACCCGCCCAGGAAATGAGAGGGCAGGGGCGGGCCCCAGACGTGGTCGCTGGGACACTTTCAGGCTTGGTCCATCACCCTGAGCCCCCTCTGCAGCCTGCCGTGCGATCTGGATCAGTCCCGGGCTGCGCCGGCTGCCGTTGGGTGAGGAGAGTTTCTGTCCCCGTCCTCAATGGCACCCTTTGAACACACACTCAGGAAACCCAAAACCAAACCAAACCCAAACCAGCGCCTTAACCTAACCTTATTTGTTTTTACATATTGACTGAAAATTGGTGATAAGAATACAACACAAGCTGGGGATTTCAGCACTTGGTAGATTTTCTCCTGTCACCTCGTTTACACTACTGTTCGGTGGTGGTTAGAAGCTAGAGATTATCTTGGAATTTATACTGTCTGCAGTGAGGTGCCACTCCTGTTTTGGGGGGGTGTGGGTACACGGACTAGTGAGTTAGATAAAGCAGAAGGAGTCAGCGGGCCGTGGGCAAGGGAGTGGGTGACTCTAGAAGCAGCAGCTGGGTTATTTTCACTCAGTGTATTTGTTAAGTATGTATAAATGCTGGGACCGTGCTGGAGACTGCTTAGGTGCGGGGTGCATGTCTGGATGAAGCCAGAGTCTGCGGTTTACATTCTAGGGGGGGCGAACCAGACAGCAGCCAGGCAGGCAAGCCACGGTCAGGCGAGGGCGTCCTCGGAGTCCCCCAGGCTGGCTTGGACAAGAGGACTGTCACTCTCACTCCCTGGGAGTCTGGAAGTCCTTGGTTTGCAGCCGGGTGCCTTCCACGCGCAGCCCTGGTGGTTCCTGTCCTCCTCCGCTTACAAGGACACCGGGCAGATTGGGGAGCCCACCCGAATGCTCTCATTTTACCTTTATCACCTCTGTAAAGGCCCATCGCCCAAACAGTCCCATTCGGAGGTCCCGGGGTGTTAAAGCCTCAGCAGGTGAATTTGGGGAGGTGTGGGACGCAGTTCAGTCCGAAATGGGAGAAGGGAGTGGGTGTGTATATCAGCGGCGGTCTCTCTAATAATCCAGGGCCCGTCGTTCCATTCTTCCAGGTGCAAGGGACTTTTCTTGATTTCCTCAGGTGTTTATTTCACTGCTTCCAGCTGCAGTTTCCTCCTCCATAAAGTGCGGCTGATAAAACCCACATCAGTGTTCTCTGAGTAGCTACCGTAGGAAGGCCCTGAGCCTTCCGTGAACTCCACTCATGGTGGGTCCCAGTACGTGTCCGTTCCCATGCCCTCACCTGTCCGCTCACCTGCCCCTCGTTCACCAGAGCACCTTTTCCTTCTATCCTGCTTCCTCCTCTCCGCTGCCCAGTGCCGCTGTGATCAAGGGGCAGGGTGATTGGGCTTGTGGAAGGGACCAGTTGTTCTTTCCAGCTTACTGCACCTTCCTACCGGGGTGATCACACCCCTCACCCAGGTCTTGTCGATCAGCCAGTCATTCTTGGAGATGGCTTCTCTCCTCTGATTCTTACACAGTGACGGCTAACACTTTATAGAATGCTGGTATAGGAACTGAGACTTAAAATCCTAGTTGTGTCCAGATAATGCTTCCCTTGCCGTTTCAACACTCCCCTGGACCAGGGGCTTCTTGGCACTTCTCTGTGCTGACCTGCTTTTGGGTCTTGCTTCCCTTGTTGCTCCTGGGGCCCTTGTACCATGCCTCGCCCATGGTTGGCACTTAATGTATGCTTGAGAAACAGTGAATATGTTCTCCCGAGCGTGCTGGCTTAGCATCTGCACCAGCACTTGGCTCTGTATGACGTTGGGGAGAAAGCTTTATTTCTTTGGGTTCTGAGTCTTAACCATTGGGATGTGTGTATGTCTCGTACTCATGTAATAGGCAGCAGGCTCCAGAATCGGACCCTTTGTCCTGATCCTGATTCTCCCACCTGCCAGCTCTTTGACCTTGGCAAGCCGCGCACCCTTTCTGCACTTGTTTTCCTCATTTCTGGAATGAGGAAAGTGAGCGTCCCCATAGAGGATTTTGATGTTCAGTGAAGTTTGGGTCTATTGTTTATATGCTTGATTTTATACACAAATTAAAAAAAACTTTTTTTTTTTAAAGTGAGCTCTGCGCCCAACCTGGGGCTTGAACTCAGAGTCCTGAGATCAAGAGTCACATGGCTCTACCGACTGAGCCACCTGGGCGTCACTATTTATACACAATTTGTCCAGCACAGTGCCGGTCTGTTATAAATATCTCTTTTTATCCATTTAAAAAAACCTATTCCCGGGGCGCCTGGGTGGCTCAGTCGTTAAGCGTCTGCCTTCGGCTCAGGTCGTGATCTCAGGGTCCTGGGATCGAGCCCCGCATTGGGCTCCCTGCTCCGCGGGAAGCCTGCTTCTCCCTCTCCCACTCCCTCTGCTTGTGTTCCCTCTCTCGCTGTGTCTCTCTGTCAAATAAATAAAATCTTTAAAAAAAAAAAAAAAAAAACCTATTCCCATCAATTTTTTTCTATCACTATAAAGTTTGAAGTCAGGCTCAGGTTGTTGCAATGAAAGTCTCCCAATTCCATGAGGGGGGGCAGTATTAATGTTCCCATTTTATAGCTGGGAAAACTGAGACTCAAAGAACCTAAGTGTCAAGCCCCAGGTAGCGAGTGAGAGAGCTCAGATCCTCCCCTGCTCCTGGATGGTCCATATCTGCTTTCATCGCCTGTCCTGCCTTCTCATCCCTTTTAACCTATTCAGTGGGGGCGAGGGGGGGCAATGTTTGTGAAGTTGGGGGTTTGTAGGTCATGCTTTTGTACACTGCCTTAGAGAGTGAGGCCCAGGGCCGCCTCGCTGGCTTATGGGGCCAGGTGTAAAATGCAGCCCTCCTTGTCCCTCTGAGACACGTCAGTGGGCAGCAGGTGGGGATGCGCGGCCAGGTGTGTGAGGTCTGGTCAGCCTGGTTCCATCGGGGAAACTAGCTTTTCTCCCTCCGATTCCCGATGCCGCCTCCTCCGAGCTGCCTGCCAGCCCACAGTGCCCTGCTCTCAGCCTGCCTTCTGCCCAGAGCCGGGCCTGCCGCCCACTGACTGTTTCCTGCCTTTGCCAGGCTGAGGAGGAGGTGGCTGTGTCATGCCAAGTGCTCATGAAAAATGCCTCATTATGGGATTAATTACTGGTCGCTGGGCACCGTGGCATTTACAGGACCCCATCAGTGTTGTGACTTCTCACCTCCAGCCATCTCGACTCCTTCCTCCAAACCGGCTGGGGTTAGTTCTGCTGACTTTCTGGCCAGCCCTTCAAGCCTCATGTCAGAAGTAATGGACAGGGGCCTCCAAGGGCGAGACTGAGGATCTAGCAGCATCCCTTCCCACCACCTAATAGCTGTGTGTGCCGGAGCCTGCGTGTCTTCAAAGTGAGGACACTTCTCGGCTGCAAAGCCGTGTGTGTGCGGACTATTGCAGTATCACACACCTCAGCAGACATGTATTCAAGAGAGGCTGGGAAAGGCTGGCTGGCCCTCTTCCCCTTTAAAACAAGTCACAGCTCTAATTATCCTTAGGTTGAAATAGTGGAGGCCCCTCCCCCTCCCCCCTTCTGGCTTTCAAACAAGAATCTGAAGAATGTGATACTGTGTGCGGACCTGAGCAAAGATCAGGGGCGGGATTCAGAGCTCTTCCGGGGGCTTTACCAGGCAGCCTTTGTGCTCTTGGACCTGGGACATTCCGAATTGGTTGTGGTTGAGAGGTCTCTGACAACTACAGGTGCTTTAAATTCCAGGCTCTTCAGTGGGATCCGAAGGGGACAGCTGGGAGGGATTGGGGGGGGGGGAGTTAAGTTAAAAAGGAGTTTGCCAGGGAAATGCGGCCGCCGCAGGGGCTGGGTATGAGCCAGGAGGATGGCTTCTACTGCATGTGACAAGGCAGGTGGCGGTGGGTCACCTCAGGCTCCTTCCCCTTCCTGATGATTGCTATCGGCTCTTGACAAACCTCACGTCCTTGCGTACTCAACGCCTGCTCAGGGGGTGAAGTGAGTGGTGAGCCGGCCGGGAGGCGGACCTCTAGGGCACAGACACCAACTGTACTCCCTGTGTGCCCTGGACGAAGTCATTTAGATACTCTGGGCTTCAGTTTCCTCTTCTGCAAAACAGGCTATGGCTAGAACCTACTGCCCAGGGTCTCCGCGTGGGTTGGCGCGATCTCCTGTGACAAGAACCAAGTGCTAGCTGTTACTTGTGAGCACGACCCTGCGGTGTGGGCCTCGTGATGCCCATTTTACAGATGAAGAAAGGGAGGTTTGGGGCATTTAAGTAACATCCCCAGACATTCCCTCAACCTGTGAGTAGAGACTGTAGCGCTCGCCCCAGGGCGGCCCGACTCCACAAGTGTCACCCTCGGCCCCGATCCCGCATCCCTGGGCTGTGCGCACGCACATGTCTGTGTGTGTACAGGTTTGTGTGTGTGTGCACATCCTAATCTGGCAGCTGCATGGGGCAGGGGCCGCCGCTCTTTCCTTCTCGCGCTCGCAGCTCAGCCTTGACCCCTTTGGAAGCAGACTGGGGCCCGGGCAAAGGAGCAGTTCTTGGCGGGTGGTAAAACAAGCAGCCGCCAGGTTTCTGGTGAAGGACAAGGTGAGGTCATGCCAGTCGGGCTTCCTGCTCAAGGACAGCTGGGTTGGCCCGCCTTTCAGACGAGGGTGCCTCCACACCCTTCTCTAGGAATTGACTTTTTCTGTAAAGTGGGAGATTTCGTGGGTTTTATCTTCACTTTGTGACTAGTGTTTGGGTGATTTTTCCCCAGGGAGGCCGAAGGCTCTGGGATGCTGCTTGTCTGCCCTGGTTTCTCTGGAGAGCTTGGCTCTGTCCTCCAGGCAGCCTGTGTGCCTAGGGCTGGCACCTGCTGGCTCACTTGAGAATCGTCCCAAGCGATGGAGACGGAGGGAGGAGAGGCTGTTTGCCATTCCGTTTGGGATGTCTTGTTCCCGCAGTCCAGGGTGATCCAGAGCAGCTCAGGGGAAACGGCCTCCTTCCCCCTCCATCCTGAGTCTCCCCCACTTGCCACAACAGCTTGCACCGTTGGCTTGTCTTGGCTGTCTTTTGCCCTGTCTGACCCCTTTTGTGAGATCCTGATTACCCCTCTGGAGGGAAAGGAAGAAAGAGAGTCCTCTCAAGTCTTTGTTCATGTTGCCTTGGTGGAGAAGGAGGCCACTCCAGTGTCCTTTTGCCTTTGAAATTGTAACTAGGGGGCTTCTAAAAGTCCATGGACTGTACTTGAGTGTCTCGGTGAGCTCCGTAAGGTGGTATGCAGACGATTCACTGCCTTCCACCGATTCTCAAAGGGGTCCTTAACTGGCCGAAAGTGTTCAGAACCACTGATCTGGAGAGAACTTTGGGTTTCTTGTTTATAGAACGTGTGCCCTCGAGCACGTGTGTGTGTGTGTGTGTGTGTGTAAACATGCCATCAGTAGGCTATTAGCAGGCATGAAGGTCTGTTCATTGCAGGGTTAGGTTATGCCACCCCAGGGACAAAAGTACGCCGAGAGCACCCTCTCTGAGCTTATCCCTGTAGGATAATGATCTTTCTTGCATTAAGCTGTTAATATCATGTCACTTCTGGGTGTCTCTTTAGCTTAGGACTGGGGCTTGGAGAGGTGATGTTCTGATTGTAGTGATCGGATCTGCTGGGATTCTGCATACCGGGGGAGCGCTGTCCTTGCCCTCTACCCCCCTGGGCTCCAGGTCCTCAAAGGATGTTTCCTAAATGTCCATATCCATGCAGTTTGCTTCACCTTCCTGAGCCTCTGAGTGTGTTTTTGAAGGGAGAGGGTGGGGAGCAGGAATAGGGCAGAGTCACAGGATGTGTGCCCGGGCTTTACTGCGGTTGTCAGGGTCAGGTGATGGAGCAGTGGGCAGTTGAACACAGCCAGCACATGGCAGGTGACTGCTGTCCTACCTGCTGGAGGTTTGACCCCCCACAGAGCCTTGCTTTGGCTTTGGGCTCAAGAGCTTCTGCTTGACCTAACTTGTGGTCTTGGGCAAGTCACTGGACCAGTCCGAGCCTCATCTACCCAGTGACAGCTGAGTCAGATTGGTGTTTTTCATACTGGCGTTTTTCATACGGCCAACTGAAACCTCATTGGTGGGTCGTGAAATTACTTCCAGTGTTTTTAACACCAAACAAAATAGACTCAATGGAAAATACCAAGTGTATATCATATCGTGGAGCTTTTGTTTGACCTGTTTGTGTGTATTCGGGATTAAAAGCCTTTAAATGAAATTTTTCTTTTATCTTTTTTTTTTTTTTTTGCTGTGGGTTGAAATTAAAAAAAAAAACAAAGTGTTGGCACTCCAGGGTGAGATGCTCAGGGGGCCTCTTTTAGCCCTGACTTTGTTTGGTTCCCGCCTACAGGTCTGAACCGAACCAAGTCTCCTTCTCCACTCCAGCTGAGCCTGTAAATGGAGTCCCTTGCAAGATCAAACTCTTTAAAGTTTCTTTACAAAATTCTGGGAAATGAGCTACATTCCTGGGGTGGAATAAATCATGTTGAGTTAGGCTAGGCGGATGTGACTTCAAACCCCTCGAAGTGGGCTCTGGGAGGGCAGAGCTTGTGACTGACTCATTATGAGCTCATTGGTGACACAGACTTCTTGAGAAGAGGCGAAGATTGTGGAGAGGGGGGCCTCGGCCTGCAGACCCAGGGCACCACCAAGCACCGCTCCTCCGCTAGCCTATTGTGATCCTCACAATAGTTCTGTGAGTTGAGCAGTGCTCTGACCACATTGCAGAGCTGGGACTGTCCGCTAGACCTGGGGTAGGGGCTGCACCCCCACAGGCTCTCAAGGACTCACAGCTGTCCTGCGGGGCGGGGGGGAGCTGGTAGACCTCGCTTTTATAAATGGAGGAATTAAGGCCCAGGGGGCCAAGGCAACCGGGCAGTGTCTTCTGTTAGTTAAGTGATGGGTCTGGAGTTGTAGGGCCCGTCTGGCTGCCTCCTGAGTCGGGTTCCTTCTAAGACGCCTTCTGAGAATGTCATGAATTAGTTATCACTGTTTGGAAGGGCTGTCTCCTTTCCGTGGTGAAGCTCATTATCAGAGTTGACTCAAATGACAAATGACGGCTTAATCAATTCAGGAAGATTGGCCCCCGGCCAGTCATGTGTCTCTTAGAAACAAATGAACATCAGATTTAGCTGGAAGGGTGGGTGAGGAGGAGGAGGACAGTGATAAGGTCCTGGAGGCCACCTCTTCCGAGCTCAAGGGGGAAACGGGGAAACGAACCACACCAGAGTCACTTCTGTTTGGACGATAAGGTGCAGGATTATTGGTCTTAACGTCAGGCACCCTGCGAATGGGTGGCAGAGAGTCTATAGTGTTTGATCCCTGGACTTCGGACCTTTTGGGAGTCTGGAACCTTTCCCATGACTCCAGCTCATGAGTATTATTCAGCACTTCCGTGTGTCGGGCCGCGGGGTTCCGGCGGTGCCTGGGACCCATGTGTGACCTTAGAGCACTCAGCCCCAGCAGGAATAGGGTTGGGATGGCTGTTGGCAGTAGTGGCTACACCACTCAGAGCTGTGTGTGTGTGTATGTGTGTGTGTTGTATTATTTAAACATCACTCAGAATAACAAGCAGCTGTCGGCCTGGTGGGTTCGGGGCGCAGTGGTCTTCAGAAATTATCTTCACTTTCTCATCTCGGGTTGCATTTCCCCGCCGTCACGATGTGGACTTAGGAAACCCAGCGCACTGCACTTTCCCACTGAGACAGTGGCTGTGTAATTAGATCTTTTCAGTATGGTTGTTTTTCTGTGTTGGGTTTCAGCAAACTCTGCTCATATGCTTGAGGAGAGAAAAACCCTCCTATCAGCAGAACCAAAGGGAAGGAGTAACTCCGCTGCGGGCAACTGGAGGGTTAGGAGGGTTCAGTTGCCCCTCGGGCAGCGCGTGCTGCCTCGGGCAAGCGCTGGGGATGCTGTCTGCGGGAGGGCAGGGTCCCGGGCTCAGTGCGCAGCTCCTAACGGGAAGGTGGCCGAGCACTTGCGTCAACCTTGTCACACCTGGGGGCGAGTCTGGGGCTCAGAGCCCTGGTATCTGAAACCGCAGGCTTCTCTTGGCAGGCTCTCCTCAGTGGTGGCTGAGTGAGAGCTCATCCCCCGGAAGGGGAGGCCCGGCCCGTGTGTGATCTCACTATGCAAATATTGAACCAGTTATAGGCAAAGTCAAGGGTCCAATGCGGATGACTTACTGCAGGTCCAGCTGGGGGCCTCCCCACTGAGTGAAAGCTGTGTAAACTTGCTGCCGTGCTCCCTGCCCCCCAGTGTTAGACAGGAGGGGTTGGGAGGGTTACCTTTGCAATTGGTTGTTCTCGTGGACAGCTCGGCTTCCAGAAGACACAACGTGAGCCGTGAACCCAAGCATCTTGAACGCTTTGGCTCACTTCCCCAGGCATTGATTGAGGACCTCTCTGTGAACCCTGGGCTCAGTCAGCACCAGCGTCTGGGGTCCGGGGGGAGGAGGGGACAGCCCCTGCCTTCAAGGAGTCTGACGGCTGATGGGAAGACAGGCAGAGAAGCAGTGGTTCCGGGTGTAAGGAAGGTTCTGCTGGAAATGGTCTGGGGAGGGGAGGGAGCCCGATGAATAATCTGCCATGTTAGGAAAGGCTGCCCAGGTGATGGGAGAGTTGGCCGCAGAACACAGACTCTCCCCTGGGGAGCTGTGTCTGGAATAGAGAGTGGCAGGGGACAGGAGAGGTGGGGCTGGAAGGACAGTTGGGAGGCGTTGGGCACAGGAGTTGGTTGGGTTCTAAAGGCCATGAGGATCTTTCTCTTGAGGCAGGATGGGCATGCTCAGTGGCAGAATTCTTTTTTTTTTTTTTTTTAAAGATTTTATTTATTTATTTGAGAGAGAGAGAGTGAGCACGAGAGGGGGGAGCGGGAGAGGGAGAAGCAGACTCCCTGCCGAGCAGAGAGCCCGATGCGGTACTCGATCCCGGGACTCCAGGATCATGACCTGAGCCGAAGGCAGTCGCTTAACCAACTGAGCCACCCAGGCGCCCTCAGTGGCAGAATTCTTGAATGGAACCTTGGGGCTGGCTTCTCGCTCTGCTTTCTGCCCTGATTGGTTGATTGAGTCATTCATTAAGAATGTATCTTGTGGACCGGAAGACAGGGATGGTATCTTAAGAGGAGGAGACCCATTTGGGCACTTTGGTCTGGGTGACATATGATGCCTGAGATCTAAGGTGGAGAGGCCCTGGGATGCCAGGTCACTTCTTACTTCGGAGGAAATGGCTGCAGTGGGCATTGACTCCTGCTTCTCCCTGAGCTGGGCTGTGTCCAGTAGTAGATCAGAGGGTGCCACCTGTGCCTTCATTTGTCCCTTTCTTGTGGCATTTAACCACTTTCTCCCTAGCCCTGTCCTGGGACTCTGCCCTCTCTTAGATTGCAAGCCCGCTGCTGGGACCTCCCGACTGCTTTGCAGCTGCTCACTTCTCGTGCCCCCTCCAAGTGAGGTCAGAGAGGGTGATCTCTTTAAAATACAAATCCGATGATGTTATCCCTCCCCACCCCCAGGTGGCCTCCCCTTGTCCCTCCACTAAAATCCACATTCTTCAGCGTGGTTGATAAGACCCTGGGTGACCTGCTGTGCTTATCCCCTCCAGCCTCCGCTCCAGCTACTCCCGCCCCTCCCTCCCCCTGCCTCGCCCACCTTCCGTCCTTACCCACGGAGGAGGAGGAGGGACTCTACTATGCACGAAGTTCTGGTGTCTTTTTTTAAAATTAATTAATTTATTTTAGAGAGGGAGAGAAAGAGAGTGCGTGTGCGTGCAGGAGGGGGAGGGGCAGAGGGGGAGAGAGAGAGAGAGAGAGAGAGAATCCTCAAGCAGACTGCCCGCTGAGCGCAGAGCGAGACACAGGGCTCCATCCCAGGACCCCAAGATCATGACCTGAGCCGAAACCAAGAGTCGGCTGCTCAACCGACTGAGCCATCAGGCGCCCCTCTGGTGTCATCTTTGATGGTCTGGTTTCCTCGGGTGCAGAGCAAAGCCAAAGTGACCCCAGGCCCTGCCTTCTGTAGTCAGGCAGTGTTCCCCGGGCCCTGAGGAGTCCTGGCAGCCCCTCCATGTGGCCTCTGTGGAGGGGAGGGCAAAGGGGGTGGGTTCTGGGGCTCTGGTCCTAAATTCCTCTTCTGGCTTGTCTCTGGTCTGGTTTTCTTATCTGCTAAGCATCAACACAGGCTTGGGTTGGAATACTGCTAACCGCAACAAGTCCCAGCTTCTTCTGTAAGCAAACAGCATTCCTGAGGTGGGGAGGAAGGGGGCCTATCCTCCCAGTCCTCAGCAGCTTCTGCCTCCTGGGCTCTGGGCGCTGGGAGGACCCTCCCCTTCCCCCTCCCTCCTCCCCCACCTCGGCATCCTGGGGAGAATGAGCACCTTAGGGTGGACTACTGCTGTAAGTTTGGCCCTGGGTGGTAGAGTGCCAGTTCCTCCCTGTAGATGATTGTTCTAATAGCCCCCATGTTTATGCAGGGCGGCTCCTGTGGTCCATTATCTTGTTCGAGCCTGATAGCCGAGCAGCTGGTCAGTGCCAAGCCAGACTCAAATTCAGCTCTTCTGCCCAAGGCCTCATGCACATCCCGCCAGACCAGCATTTCCAGGCCAGTACTGTGCAGGATAGCCCAGGGTGCTTAGCCTAATGGACAAAGTGCAGTGGGCTTCCTTGACTGCAGGCTCAGAGCATTTCCTAGGCAGGAGGGCCACGGGGAGGCAGGTTTCCAACCTCCTTTGGCCGTGGAACCCTTTTCCTTCGTGCTAAATTACTAGTTGGGAGACAGCGTGCTGTGTGCCATGTTGTTCTCTGCGGACCCGTGTAACATGGAGAAAGAGTCACCGAACTTCTGGAAGCTTTGTTCAGAGGCCCCAGGTGTCATTGTAGAGAAGGATTAGGGTTAATTAGGTCAGGAGGACGAGATCTGGAAGTTCTTATTCAGTGTCCAAGTCTTTCCTGGCAATTTGAGTTACAACTCCTCTGATACAGATTTTTCCCTCACTCTAAAGCTAGGAAATTGGGCGCCTGGGTGGCTCAGTTGGTTAAGCGTCTGCCTGGGATCGAGCCCCGCATCATGCTCATTGCTCAGCGGGGAGTCTGCTTCTCCCTCGCCCTGCCACTCCCCCTGCTTGCGCTTGCTCTCTCTCTCTGTCAAATAAATAAATACAATCTTAAAAAAAGGGGCGCCTGGGTGGCTCAGTCGGTTAAGCGACTGCCTTCGGCTCGGGCCATGATCCTGGAGTCCCGGGATCGAGTCCCGCGTCGGGCTCCCTGCTCAGCGGGGAGTCTGCTTCTCCCTCTGACCCTCCTCCCTCTCATGCTCTCTGTCTCTCATTCTCTCTCTCGCAAATAAAAAAGAAAAAAAAAAAAAATAAAATAAAGCTAGGAAATTGCGGCGTGAACAGCTTCAAGGTTACAAGGAATTGAGTGGGGGATTCAAATCCGAGTCGGAGTGACTCCAAATTTATACCCATTCCATTTGATCACAGTGAATTACAAACTTATCTTGGGATTTGCAGAATCAGTGCTCTGTATCGCCGTGGTTTTTCCAAGTTCCATCTGTCTGTTCAGAGTTGGTACCAAAATCGGTGTCCGCAGCACTTGCTTAGCAGATGCGGACCGAGGGCTCCAGGAGAGGCAGGAAGGGCAGTCTGAGGCCTTTTCATGGGTCCCGACAAGGGCAGAGGCCACGCTACACCAGCCAAGGTCCTTTCTGGTGTGTCTGGTGGTAGATGGTGGGTACCTCCACCTTGGTTAGTCAGGAGGTGCTAGAAGGTTCCAGAAAACTGAGCACCTTATGCAAAGCTTCTTGGGGGCCAATAAATTATTTTCACTCCTGTTTCTCCCTGTGGATTGAAAGCCCCACTATGCTCTCTTTCCCTTCTTGTTTTGGGGATATAAGAACTAGTCCATAAATGCCAGTTAAGTGGCTGTGAGCCTTGTGGGTGCTCCCAGCTTGGGTCTCCTTGTTCCCGTCCTCTCTCGAACCCTGTGGCCCTCTGCACAGCTCAAGGCGATTTTCCAGCTTCTTAGAAAGCTTCCCCATTACTCCTTCCTTCTCTTTGCCATGTTCCACATACATTCATTCAGGGAACTTTAACTGAGCACCTGCTGGGGTCAGGCATTGTGCTAGACATTTGAAATCGAGGACATGAGTGAGACCTGTGTCCTGTGCTCAGATGAAACTGCTGTTTGATTACTCACGGGAAGTCCTTTTGTAGCTATCCAGGAGGGCCTTCCGGAGGAGGACATTGGAGTTGAACTTTGAGAGAGGGCTCCTGGTGCAGAGAAGGAGGCGGCATGAGCAGAGGGGGCTGTGAACAGGACGCAGTTATGAGGCCGGGCCAGAGCATGGAGGAGATTGATGGGTAGGGTCGCGAAGGGCCTGTTCACCATGAAAAAGATGATTAGATTTTATTCTGGAGAAGATGTGGAGCCATTGAACTGTTTCGAACTGGCGAGTAATTGTCAATAAAATAGGATATGGCACGCACAGAAACTCAGCAGGGGGTCTGGATTGGAAGGAGGTAGAAGACTCTGGGGAAGGCCAGGAAGGAGGCAGGCTATGCAGTCTAGAAAGGAGGGGGTGCAGTCCTGGAGCAGGGCACTGGCCGTGAGAATGACAGAGGGCTTTGCTGATCCACCAGGAGTTTACAGTGACGGTCTTGGGTGACCAGACAGACGGGGTCTTGATGGAGACCCAGAAGAGAGCGCAGGTTTGGGGGAGTTCAGGTGTGATGGTGCTCGTGGGTTCTCCAGGTGGAGACATCGACTGGTAGGCACTCAGATATATTCGCAGGGGTTTGCAGGAGATTTCTGGCTGGGATACATTTATGGGTATCGTCCCTGGGACTAATCCTGATGTGTCAGAACCTTTCAATAAATGGCAGTTGATGGAATTCCCAGGCTGTGGGGTGAGCCAGCACAGCCAGGGGAGCACCCCCCCGCCCCCCCCAGCATGGCTGCCTGCCTGCCTTCCGTGGTTCACCCGGATCTCTTCATGCTGGCCAGCTAGGTTGTGCATCACCAGCCGAGCGGCTGTGTTGGAGTTTCTGGAGATTCGTGCCCTGCCTGGGGAGGCACATTAGCCCCCTTTGCCTGATTTTTTCTTTTTTTTTTTTTTTTTAATTGGGACTTTCAGGAATCTTTAGAGAACAGTCCGGTAGTGGGCTCAGGTCAGATCCCTTAAAATAACAGTGCATTGTAGGGACAGTCACTCCTTGGTGATAGTGCCATCCATAGTGGGTGGGGCCCACTATGTGGGTCCTGGGAATCACTTTTCACTGGGCAACTTCTGTTTTTAGAAGTGTGCACTTTGGGCACCTGGGTGGCTCAGTTGGTTAAGCGACTGCCTTCGGCTCAGGTCATGATCCTGGAGTCCCTGGATCGAGTCCTGCATCGGGCTCCCTGCTCAGCGGGGAGTCTGCTTCTCCCTCTGACCCTCCCCCGTCTCGTGCTCTATCTCATTCTCTCTCTCAAATAAATAAATAAAATCTTAAAAAAAAAAAAAAAAAAAAGAACGCACTTTGGACTCCGGAGAGGGTTTACTAAGCTGAAGTCTGGCTTCTGTGCAGTATTTACTCCTGCGACACCCCTTAAATTCGTGCTTCTCAACTGGGGGCCATTTTGCTCCCCTAGTCCCCATCTTCGGCAGTGTCTGGAGACATTTTTTGTTGTCCCAAATGGGGATGGAATGCACTCTTGTCTAGTGGGTAGAGGCCAGAGATGCTGCTAAATATCCTGCAATACACAGGACAGCCCCCATGACAAAGAATTCCGTGGCCCCAGGTGTTCACAGTGCCGAGGCTGGGGAGCCCTGCCTTAACCCATCACATCATTGTATAGTTCATGAAGAACTGCCCCCTCTTCTCCCTTGGCCTGGTACCACCTCTTCCCCTCCCCAACCAGTACTCTTCCCATCATCTAGGACCCAGTTTACATCTCATCCCTTCCATGAACCTCCTGCCGCTTTGAGTTTTGCATTGACTTACCCCTTCCTCTCTGTTCCTGCAGCGAGTGACTCGTTCCTTCGTCTTTCTTCATTGAGTCTTGTGTTGGTGTTGGCTGTTGACATGGTCCTCCCCTCCACAGCGAAGGTTCCACTACGTTATAAACTTCTTGGGTCCTTTGTACCTTTGTCACCGTATTTTTGCACATAGACCCTCAGTATGTATGAGTTCATTGAATCAGTAAATCCTAAGGGGTTTGACAATTTCTATATTACTTCAGCAGCCGCCTTCATAGAACCTCAGGCACCTTGATAGTTTTGCTTAACTCAGAAGCAATGGCTAGAGGGAGAAAGGAGAAGGGACATGTTCCCCTGTGCTCTCTGGGTTGGGGTGGGGATAAAAAAAACAAGCAGAGGAGGTGATGGAGCTGGAAACAGGGCTTCCGGAGTCTGAGCTGAGGTCACCGGGTCTCTGAACTGGGACCTTGGCTCAGAGAACGGAAGTGGCTCACCCGAGGTCAGACAGACCCCTCACCTTTCTTCTAGCGCCAGCAGTCTTTAAGGTGGGAGTGTGAAGAGTCCTTGGTCAAAGCAGCACCAGGAGGTGGGGTTTGCAGCTTCAAGTTGGCATGATTAGTGTCTGTGTCCCTGGTTTGCTTAATGAACCAGGGGGTTCTGGGTTTGTGTTCTCCCCAGAGAGCACCAGAGAGCTCCCAGGGGAGGCAGCTGAGGCAGAAGCCCAGCGGCTCTGAGTTTGAACCTGGGTTTTGTGACCCGTGTGGGCCTCGTTGCCCTCACCTGTGGGGATGGTGAGGACAGAGAGCTGCTTCGGCCCCTCGGACAGGGTAGCTTTGAGATGGGATGGGAGGACCTGAAGCTCCAGGCCCAGAACTTGGACATGGAAGGCATGACATAGACCCTCGTTGTCTAGGAATGGACAAGCTTGCAGTGTTTGGACCAATGATTTGTCCCAGTCAAATAAATTCTGTCTTTAAGGGGCTCGCTGTTTCTTTTCCAAACAGGCACACAAATCAGTAAAAAGAGAACCAAGCGAAGGGTGGGAAGCTGGGAGGGAGAGAGAGGGGTCCTTGGGAAAATAAGGAAGGAGTAAAAGGTCCAAATGGATGTTCGGGGGTGGGGGGCGGGGAAGGGGAGAAGGCAGACAATCAAGGAATTACATTTTGGGTTGAAAGCAGAGGTTTTTGGTCAACCTATTTACTTTCAGTTTCATCATTTCCTGAGAGTCCTAATTTAGCCTCTGGTCGTGTCCTCTCGATTATGGCCTAAAAAGGCAACTACTTGGATTTCTTGGAGTTGGGCTGGCACCCGCAAGCAGCTGGTGTGGAAAGGGCCGGCCTTCACCGGATCTGCTCTCCAATGGGGGAAGCTGCCTTCTTGCTCCTTAACTCTTTGCTGGCCTGCGCGTCCCGCAGATTTCCAGAATTCCCTGAGGTTCCCTGATCCGAACCCCCAAGCGTCTTCCTGCAGACGGTTTTCCTAGGGCTGGTGTCGCAGCTGCCACATGGGCGTGCTGCTCACGTGGCCATGCATACCAGTCAACCCTCTTGGAAGGCATTTTGATAATACTTCTCAAGGCCATAAAAATGTCTGGATGTTCCTTTGTTCCAGTAACTCCACTTCTGGGAATTTATCTCAAGGTGGCCCACCATATAAGGAAAAAAAACCTAGTTAAGTGGTGGGTTCCCCCCCCCCAAATCACTTTGGAATATTATGCAGCCATTAAAAGTGTTTCCCAAGGAGGCCTTGGAGTCAGGAGTCCTGAATATGAGTCGTCGCTTCTCCAGGTGTGTGACTGAGTGGGATCACTTCCCTCTCAGAGCCTCTCTATCTTTAGCTGGAAAGTGAAGTGTTTGGATGAAAATGATCAAAAAGCAAACTCTGTGGCCCTATGGGGAAACAGTCACAATAAATAGGAAAAATCCACAACGTGAAACCCCATGCTCTGCCTATGATCATTAAAAATCTCAAGGGTTTTCTATGAACAAGGACTAGAAGGACCATAAAAAAAGAGAAAACTGATTTTAGGGGGAGGGTCTCAGGAATTTATGGGGATATTTTTCTTTCATTTTGAAAACTATTTGAGAGAGAGAGAGAAAGCACGAGCAGGGGGAGGAGCAGAGGGAGAAGCAGGCTCCCCGCTGAGCGGGGAGCCCAACTTGGGGCTCGATCCCAGGACCCCCGGGATCGGGACCCTAGCCGAAGGCAGACGCTGAACTGACTGCACCACCCAGGCGCCCCTCATTTTGAAAACTTTTATATTATATAAAGTTTTTAAAAAATTTTTATTTTAGGGGCGCCTGGGTGGCGCAGTCGGTTCAGTGACTGCCTTTGGCTCAGGTCGTGATCCTGGAGTCTAGGATCGAGTCCCACATCAGGCTCCCTGCTCAGCGGGGAGCCTGCTTCTCCCTCTGACCCTCCCCCCTCTCGTGCTCTCTCTCTCATTCTCTCTCTCAAATAAATAAAATCTTTAAAAAAATTTTTTTTTAATTTTATTTAAATTCAGTGAATTAACATGTAGTGCATGACTAGTTTCAGAGGTAGAGTCTAGGGATTCATCGGTTGCATATAACACCCAGCGCTCATCACATCACGTGCCCTCCTGAATGCCCCTCCCCCAGCCACCGCATCCCCCTCCCCTCAGTTTATTCCCTGGAGTGAAGAATCTCTTACGGTTTGTCTCCCTCTCTGATTTTGTCTTCTTTTGCGCAAAGTGTCAGGCCATTTAGCATGGTCCCAGGCCAGGGAGGGGAAAAGTGGCTGCTGCCTCGCTAGCGTCCCTTCCCTGATGCCCCCTTTCATTTCTGACAGCGCTGGACCGTGACGGCTTACTCCATCTGCACCGCTGGCAGCCCCGTGGGCGCACGCACACGAGTCCGCGGCCACCAGGGCCCAGGGGCCTCCCCCCGACTCAGGCGGACCCCGGAGGGTGTTCCCGTCTGTGCTGGTGGGAGGGCTTTAATACACCCCATTGTTCATGGTGACCTCCGTGCCCCGCCCCGCCTCATCCAACCCACGTATTGATCTTGGCGCCGCTGCTAACCCACGTCATTCCAGCAGAGCTGCTGACACCAGAGAGCTCTGTCCTTGGCCTGGCCGGACAGGGCTCAGCGGGGTTTAATGAAAAGTTCTGCTCAGAGAGGGGCAGGGAGGTGAGCAGGGATGCACGCCCTAGGCCTACCATGCATGGGAGCCTTGGCAGCCCCTGGAGGCAGAGAAGGGTGTAGCCCTCTGTGTTGGCCCAGCCCTGAGGGGTCACAGTCTGACCCCCCCCTTCCAGGAAGCGCAGACCCCAGGTCTCATCAGGGGTAGACTGGCCTGGAAGGAGGGCAGAGCGAGGCGCCAGGTGGACTTGTCCCCCGCCAACAGCTGCTGTGTTCATGGCCCCCCAGCGCCCAGCCGCACGTGCATTTCCCAGGGCGGCCGGGTGCCCAGTGCCTGCAGCGCAGAGGGAGCCGCTGTGCCGCCGAGCTGCCCAGCCACCAGATGGCTGCTTTGGGTGGGTCCCCCTAGGGCTGCTGTTGTTGGGACGAAGTGAGTCCGATGAGGCCGGAAGTCCTTGCAGCCTCGCCACTGGGCAGCTCTCGTGGACAGTAGCAGGCCACGGAGTGAGAAAGTTCCACCGCGCTCTGCTTTTTGAACCGGCCACGCGGTCCATGCTGGGAAGGCTCACTCAGCCTCCCCGCCTGCCTGACAGCACTCAGTAAATGTGTGTTGAACGCTGTGGAACGTATTCCCCACACTCCCCGTGTCCCACTCAATGTGTCGGCCGAGTCTGACCCGGCTCCAGTGCCAGTCTGACTTGTTCCGTGGGACCCCAGCACATGTGTGCCAGGGAGAGCCCAGACTGGGGGGCCCAGCGATCTGGGTTAGAGCCCTGCACTGTGACTGGACTGGGCGACTCTGTGCAAGTAACTTGCCCTCTCTGAGCCTGTTTCCTCATTTATAAGTTGGGGATAATAAAAGATCTTTTGCAGGGTGATTGATGGTCCAGTGGGGTTGATGCTGGTAGGTTACCTGATGACTATCCCCTTTCCCTCCTCTTGGAGGGATCTTGTAAAGGGCAGGTGATATCCTTGGGTGTCTTCATTGGCTGGAGTAGTAGAACTCATAACCAGCAGGGGACTTAGGGATTTGGGGGGACAGGGTTCACGTGAATCCCTTTTCGCATGTTGATGGGAGATTGTCTTGTCCGTTTTGGGTTTGAAGTTTGCAAAAAGGTTCAGAACCAGCAGCCTGTGAAGCCCTGTGCTCTGTTATTCTTCCAAGTCCTCAAGCAGGGCAGTGGCACGATGATGGGGAGACTGGTTTCGGGAGCCTGGGTCCTAGGACTGAGGAGGCTGCCTGGCCAGTTAGTGGTCAGATGGATGGCAGAGAGGGAGAGGGCAGCTAGTATGTACTCTGGCAGAGGAAAGCCTTCCAGTTGCTTGAATGGCCTAGTGGGCATGGGAGCCGGGATAGCTGGAAGTAAGCCGGCGTGGCTTGGGGTCTGCAGACTGCCGGGACCCCAGCCCCACAACAGAAGATGAGGCCAGGCCGTCCCTTCCTGCCTTGTGGACTGCTGCTTTCTCTCAGGGGGTGGTCCTTGCAGGTGAATGATGCCCCTGGTCCCCCAAGAGGGGCTGCTAGGGTTTGCTTGGCTGGGAATGTAAACAAAGCCACCAGCTGAGGTTGCTGGGGAGGCTGCCAGGCTCTGTTCCATGGACTTGCCTTCCCTCCTGTGGGGGTGGGGGGAGGCGAGCGAGCAGATTTCCTGGAAAACAGCCCCTCTCCTGGAACATGTCCAGGGGAGCCCCTTAGTCTTGATCTGGAAAGCATTTAATGAGCCCAGATAAGAAGGCCTGGGCAGCCCAGACTTTTCCTTTTGTTCTGTCCCTCCCAAACCTCCAGCCTCCTTGGTACCCAAGTCCCTGTTGGAATCTGGAAGCGTGAAAGCCTGTGTGACTCTGGATTTGGATCTGGGGTCCTCCTGGCCTCCCGGGCCTGGAGAGGGGGTCTTGACCTCACAAGGGAAAGGCCTTCCTGCGTTGTGAGCCGGGCAGTGAGCCGCTGGGCTGCTCCTCTGGGCTGTTGGCTGGCTCTGTCTCAGACCATGGTTTCAAAGTCCTGCGCCCTGTTTACCTAAACCAGCTGTCCTCCCAGCAGGTCCCGGCCTGAGCCTTTGAGCAGGAATAAGCACTGTGGTTATCCTATGGAAGGGCCACGGGACCAGGAGTCCCGAGTCCCCCCTGGGCAACCACACACAGTTACAACGAGGATTTTTTTTTTAAGATTTTTATTTATTTGAGAGAAAGAGAGCGAGAGCGAGCGAGAGAGAGCATGATCAGGGCCAGAGGCAGAGGGAGAGGGAGAAGCAGCCTCCCCGAGGAGCAGGAAGCCCAATGTGGGGCTCGATCCCAGGACCCTAAGATCATGACCTGAGCCGAAGGCAGACATTTAACCGACTGAGCCACCCAGGCATCCTGAGGATCTTTTTTTTAAGATTCCATTTATTTACTTGAGAGAGAGAGAGACAGCAAGAGAGAGCATGAGCGGGGAAGAGAGGGAGAAGCAGGCTCCCCACTGAGCAGGGAGCCCCACTCGGGGCCTGATCCCAGGACCCTGGGATGGTGACTTGAGCTGAAGGCAGACGCTTAGCTGACTGAGCCACCCAGGCGTCCCACCGAAGATCTTTTGAGATAGCAAAGTGCATGTGAAAGCATTTCATAAACCATTAAACCACACAGGTGTAAGGGATTATTATTTCATCCTCTTTATTTTGCAAATGAGTTTTGAAAAAAGCAGACACACCTGTGCTTAAGTTCTCCTGGACACGGATTTGAGGGTTGCCTTTCGCATTAGTGGCCCAGAAGGGAAGCACTCTTAGAGTTCATGATGTTTCAAATCTTTTGCCTTTTACAGTTCATGATGTTTCCTGGAGCCTGACTTCTTTTCTTCTCGCCTTATTTCTTTGGGCTGTATTATCAAGATGGAATTAGCATCTCTTGGGAACATATTGGTGTGTTGGTTTTTTTTTTTTTTTTTCCCCTCTTGGTTGACTCCTTGAAATAAAGCCTTTTAAACTGGCAACTTCCCCTGTGCGCGGTTTTAGTTCGTTGACTTTTTTGGGGGGCTAATTAGAAACTTGCTTTTGTTGGAAGTCCTCTTAAAGTGTGTGTTCTCTTTCCTGCCTCAGCGTGTGTAGCGTGGTGACTGTAGTTACATCTGTCTTTGAGACTCGAATTAGGCTCATCATTTGGCACCACGGTAGTTTTTTTTTTTTTTTTTTAAGATTTTATTTATTTATTTGACAGAGAGAGAGACAGCGAGAGAGGGAACACAAGCAGGGGGAGTGGGAGAGGGAGAAAGAAGCAGGCTTCCCGCTGAGCAGGGAGCCCGATGTGGGGCTTGATCCGAGGACCCTGGGATCATGACCTGAGCCGAAGGCAGACGCTTAACGACTGAGCCACCCAGGCGCCCCGGCACCACGGTAGTTTATAGATTAGTTTGATTGTGGATGGATCCTAGGATCTACCTTCCCGTGAATTTCTGACAATCTCTGATGACAGCTTGTTGTTTCAGTCATGTACATCTTTTCCCCCAAAATGGAGAGCGGGAAGATTCTGGCAGCCATGCAGCCGGGTTTTAGAAGTTTTGCTCTACTCCACTGCTGCACTGTTTGCTGAGGTCAGAGGGGTTCAGTGGGCCTTCGCCTCTGAGGTCGTTGTGTCTCACTTCTCGCCCTGGTTTCTCCCGTAGGTCCTGGCTGTGAATCGCCATGGCGCAGCAAGCTGCCGATAAGTATCTCTATGTGGATAAAAACTTCATCAATAACCCCCTGGCCCAGGCCGACTGGGCTGCCAAGAAGCTGGTATGGGTGCCTTCCGACAAGAGTGGCTTCGAGCCCGCCAGCCTCAAGGAGGAGGTGGGCGAGGAGGCTATCGTGGAGCTGGTGGAGAACGGGAAGAAGGTGAAGGTGAACAAGGATGACATCCAGAAGATGAACCCGCCCAAGTTCTCCAAGGTGGAGGACATGGCAGAGCTCACTTGCCTCAATGAAGCCTCCGTGTTGCACAACCTCAAGGAGCGCTACTACTCAGGGCTCATCTACGTAAGTGGGGCCTGGGGCTGGAGGCGGGAACCCTGGCTCTGTCCCGTCCCCCTCGCCTGCCTGGGCGCTCGTGCTCTGGGAGAGTAGGGGGCTTGAAGAAAGCTGGGGTGACATCCTCGAACTTCGGCAAGCTAGCTTCCTCACGGAATGTTCTGTTTTTTCTCTGCATAGCCAAAAACACACCAGGAAACCTGTTTTAGATCGCATGGAGGGAGAATATTATGGTGTGCGTGGGCTGTGCCCACCCACGGGCCTTGGTCCTCAGTCTTGGTGGAGATAGGAAGGGTAGTTCTTTCTGAAGCGAGGGATGCCATGTCCTGGTTTCCCACCTCGTTCCTCCTGCACCACCTGTCCTCTTCCCCCTCCTCTTTTGCCCAGTGTCTTTTTTAGACTCTCTGCCATCTTGTTCTTTTTAGAGGCCTGTCAGCGTGCCTTTGCTTCCCCAGGGAGTGCGCTTTGAGCAGAGACGAGCATCGAGAACAAGACTTGAACCCTCAATTCTGGTGCCAGGCTTAGCAGCCCAGAATGGCACGTGTAAGGCCCAGAGCATGCAGAGGAGAAGGAGCGGCCCTTTCTGGCAGCCATGCAGCCGGGTTTTAGAAGTTTTGCTCTACTCTTGCTGCACTGTTTGGGCCACCTTTGCAGAAAGACCGCTCATCCCCGTTTTAGAAAACGTCAGGAGAGGAGTGTTTTCCTATCTCCTGTGTAATAGGCTCCACAATCTTAATGGTCCTAGGGTCACAGAGTTCTTTCTAATTCTTATTTCTTCTGCTCAGTTCCAAGATATTTCCTTCTAGTTTCATCTCAGGTAGGGAAGAAATATCTGGCTCTTATTATTCCTAAAATAGCTCCTTGTTTAAATATGCTGTTATATTCACCTTGGCCTTCTTGGTCTTGGAGCTGAATAAAACATTTCTCGAAATGTGTTTGAATTGGAGGAAGAAAACATCTCAAGAGTTTTATAACCCTCTTAATGGGAAGACCAAGCCTCGGACCCAGGGGTTGGCTCATGATCACACACGTAATAAAAGGACGTGCTGGGCTTATCCTGGTACAGGGATGGTGAGGGGCCCCCAAAGAGTCAGCCATTTTATTTTCTGTACAATCTCAGGCCGACGTCAGCACACGTTTCCACAGGGCCCTTCCCCACCATACTGGACTGGTACTTCTGAGTGCCCTGCAATGTGCCAAAGTCCTCTGTGGAGCCACGGCCCATCTTGGATTGTCCAGAGCTCCTGACCGGGCGGATTGCATGCCAGCGCTGTGTTACTTTGCTCATTGCTAAATTGGTCCATGATAACGAGGTTCTTGTTTCCTGCCACTGATGACCTCCCTTTGGGGATGAGCCTGATTAGTCAGGACCTACCAGTAAGGACGTACACAGAATGGTCTTTCTGGAAGAGTCGTTCTTTGTGGACCAGCTTAGTCCGGCCTGCTGATATGGCAGGTGGGGAGAGCTGAGGCCCAGAGAGGGCCAGAACCCAGCGCAGGGTCAGCCTGAGACTGGAGCTCGGGTTTCTTGACCCTCAGCCTGGCTCTCTCTTTCTTGGTGAGAGCACTGTTTGGACAAAATTAAAAGCCTCTGTCCCTAGAGATCTTGACCACTGAAATTCAGAATTTGGTGACTTGCAGGAAAGCAGGGGGCCTGGAAGGAAGCATTGTTTGTCTGTTGGGGCAGCTGGAAGCCGAGTCCCATTGTCTGGGAGTGGGACACCCCCTCGGCAGGGTCCATAGCTCATTGTACCCACCCTGCTGTGCCCTGGAGCCGACATGGGCTCTGCTCACAGAGGCAGAGCGGTGAAGGGCATGGGAGGTGGAGCCTCCAGGACCTGGTTCAGATCCTTTCCCGGCCACACGACGAGGCCACAAGGAGCCTCACTTCCTCCCAGGTGAGACGTGTGCAAGCACCAGCCCACATCTGCTTCACGGCAGGGCTGGGCTCCGTAGCTGTTGATGTTCTTAGTGAAGGTAGCTGGTCCTCTGCGTGGCCTTCACTGGTGTCTCTGTTCAGCTTGTGTCCAGCTAGGGATTTGCTGAGTGTGACACACGCTGGGGGGCCTGCAGTGGCCTGTATCAGCTGGCTGCAGTCTGCTCTCCCACAAGGGGAAATGTTAGTGAAGTGCGTTCAATGTTAGTGGCTTCATCTTTCCTCTGAAAGCGTGGGTTTTACTCTGGAGGCAGGCAGAACTCTTTGGTTGGAGGCATTCATTCCTGTTTCTGTCACCTCCCGTGTGCAGTTCCTCCTGCCTCAGACTAGCCTCCTTCCTAAGTATCTTCCCCAGAAGGGAAGTCAATTGTCTCTGCAATTGCCCTAATGGGGACCCCAGCAGGTGCAGAGCTGTGGAGGGGGGGAGCGGGGAGCAAAGCCACTGGGCAGGGGTTGCTGCCTCATTCACGGTCCACCTCTCTCTGCACACGACGTTCCAAATTGCGACCCGGGAGCCTTTGTGCAGTGTGTTTGCCTGGTGTTGTGGGCGGTGTGGCTAATCCTGAGCCACAGCTGCTCTGTCTGTTCCCCGGGGGGTGAGGCCTTGGGATAGGGGGCGGCTGGGCACAAAGAGCCTCTGTGGCCCATGAATGGAGCAGCTCCCTGGCGTGGCCATGGGGGGAGCAGAGCCACTTGCTCTGTGTCTGCACGTCCACGAGCATCCAGAGGGAGGCTCGAGGGCAGGTGTGCATCCTCCCACCTGAGCTGCAGGGCTCACACCTGCTGGTTGGCTGGGATTAGCTCAGAGAACTCTGAAGCTCTATAGAGAGAACCATCCACAGGACCGTCTGCTCACCCAACTGTCAGAAAGCCTTGCCCTAGGAGCCCCCAGTCCCCTTCTGCTCTCACGACCAGCTGTTTGCAAACATCTGGCCCTGAGGCATGCCCTAAAAGTGTGGCCATGTGTCCTTGGCTTTCATCGGGCTGATTTCCTAGAGTGTGGGTTTTCTCAAACCCCAGGAACAGAGCTCAATTGTTTCTGAGCTCCTGGGATGACCTCACTGCTCCCTGGCCTTCTACTTCATCCCGGCAGTCCCACGGAGGGAAAACCAGAAGTCTCCCGCTTTTTTCTCATCTCCCTGTGATACCCGCACTGCAGGTGGCCAACACCGCGTCCCACCTCTTTGCTTCAGAGCTTTCCTGGTCCCTTGTGAAAGAGGAGTTGGAGGGAAAACAAATGGCTGATTATCCCGGTTAGAAAGAAACTCGAGGGCCCCGAGTCCCTGCCTCCCAGCAGAAGAGGCGGCCAAACACACTTGGTCATTTCCAAAACTTGGCGGCTCTTTCCAGCCAGGCCCCTGGAAGTTACTGGGCCCCTCCCAAGTTCTGCTTTTAGTCTTTAAGTTCAGCTTGGGAAGTCCAAGTGCCATAGCCGTTGGCCATGGCTGGGAAGGGCCTTTGACCTCCCGACTGGTCCCCGCCTGGAACCCGCCTTTAGGTTCAGCCACTAGATCCGTCTTCAGCTGGGGCGGGGCCGGAGAGGGGCGGGGCCTGGAAGGGGCGGGGCCGGCACGGTGCGCAGCGCCCCTTAGGTGCCGGCTGCTGTTGGAATGAGGGGCGCCACCATGGGCGGTGAGGTAACGTGATGATGAAAGCAAAAAGACAAGAGTTCAGAGAACTGGCCCCGGACCAGGAAGATGCCTTATGACCTTCAGCTGTCATGACACCAGCTGGCTGCAGGTGTGTGTGAATCATGGCTGCTTCAGGGCCTGTGGCGTATTGTCCTTGGAAGAGGGTGTTAGGGTTGCTCCAGAGGCTTAAACACAGCTGTACCCCCCCAACTGAACACCTGTCACAGGGTTTAAGTTATTGAGGGATTGTCATGTGAATGTCTCTAGAAGATTTGAGGGAGAGAGCTGTCAGTGATATACTAGCCCACAAAAGATCTGGTTGGGTGGGGAGTGCCAGGAGTTTTTCCCAGTCCTGGAAAAGTTGAGGCTGGAATATCTCTATGAGAGTCCTTCAGGGTAGAATACTTTGTGTTTCCGCTCAGTTTGCTTGCTGCAGCCAAATCCTTTTCTCTTTGTGCATCTCACGATGACAGACACATTTCTAATTGTCCTTGGATCGGAGTTTTGTAACTGGACTTCTGCTGTCTGCGAGGCCTGCTATGGGTCTTGCCCGAGGCGCCTGCTTGTTGGCACGCAAAGCTGGCAGCAGTCACGCAGTTGAGGGAGGACCCTCACCAAAGGAGCAGAGCTGGGGGTGGTGCCCCTCCACCTGTAGCAGACGGGGAAGCAGGGAGCGGGGGGCTGCAGGGGCGGGGCTTTCACGTCAGCCCGACTCCGGGTCCTTGGCACAGACACTTTGCCACGAAGTTTGCACACCGCTGAGACTCAAGACTTCCTAACCTGTTTCTGTTTGCTGCTCTTTTCTTTAGACCTATTCAGGCCTGTTCTGTGTGGTCATCAATCCTTATAAGAACCTGCCCATCTACTCCGAAGAGATTGTGGAAATGTACAAGGGCAAGAAGAGGCATGAGATGCCCCCCCACATCTATGCCATCACAGACACCGCCTACAGGAGTATGATGCAAGGTGAGTGCTCGGCCTTCGCCTGCAGCCTCGTGGACACCTTTGCAGGTGCTCATTCACGTTCAGTGTCATGGTCATCTAGGGGCTGGATCAGCGTTCACGGCCCTTGTGGTGGTGCAGTGCATCGCGGAGGTCTCGGAGTCAGTGTGTGAGAGCCAAGACTAATGGCTATCAAAGGACATATTTATATGTTGAGAGAATGTTCTAGAAGCTTTAAAAAATACACTTCCTAATTATCGCCATTTCTCATTCTTGTAAAGACTCTCTGTGCCAGTCCCGTCACTGCCAGGCCCCTTCTTCTGCCAGATACTCCCTTTCCTCCTTGTTTTTCACGTCTTTTCTCTTGCTCCTTCCCCGTAGTCCGGAAACGTGCTTGGGTTTTTCCCATCTTTAAGAAACAGACACTAAATCTCTCCTGGATTCTGCACCCCTGTGGGTTTGTCTCTGCTCTCTCTCATCACAGTGGAGCTTTGCAGAGGAAGTGTCTGCTCCACAGGCCTCCCCATCCTTCTCCAGACTGTCCGACCAAGGTTACCCTCCCTTCTGCGTTGCTAAATCCGTGGTACTCATGTGTTCTTATCTTACCTAACCTCTCCCCAGCGTTGGACAATCTTCACCACTCCTTTTGAAAGCTCTTCCTTCCTGTGTGACCGTCTCTCTGGTTCTCCTGATCTCTGCCCGCCCCTCTGCATGGTTCTCTCCTGCCTCTCCCCTGCCCCCGCACATCTGCCCCTCAAGGTCTCGCTGCTCTCTCTGGTGTTCCTCTGGATGACAGACCCATCCACTCGAGTGGCTTTGCTGGCACATTCCAGCTGAGGACTGGGACTGTTGCCTGATCAGTGCCGGCCCCTTGTCCCTGGCTGCCATTTCTCCAGCCACCCAAGCCCAGAGTCTGGCTTACTCCTCCGCTCTCTGCTCTCTTTTCTCAAGTCCGTCAGCACCGTCTATAGGTTTTATCTCTTTTCATATTTCTGCTCCCCTTACCCCTCTTTTATCCCGTGGCCCTGACCTCAGTTACGGCCTCCAGGGGTGTTCGCCTGCATTGTCGCTGTGACCTCTTAACCTTCACTCTTAATAGAGCCCTCCCTCTACTTTGAGCAGAGGGTCATCTTTCTAGAATGTAAATCTGATCAAACCCCCTGATTTGAAATCTTGGAAAAAAATCTCGAAAAGGCTCCTCATGTCTCCAGAGGTAACCCCTGAACCTGCTAGCAGCGCACAGTGCCCTTTGTTTTTTGTTTGTTTTTTTTTAAAGATTTTATTTATTTGAGAGAGAGAGAATGAGTGAGAGCGAGTACATGAGAGGGGGGAGGGTCAGAGGGAGAAGCAGACTCCCCGCCGAGCAGGGAGCCCGATGTGGGACTCGATCCCGGGACTCCAGGATCATGACCTGAGCCGAAGGCAGTCGCTTAACCAACTGAGCCACCCAGGCACCCCACAGTGCCCTTTGTAATTGGCTTCCTGCCTACCCCTGATTTTGCCGCCACATGGACCTGCTTACATTTCTCTCCCAGGCCTTCCTGGGTCCAGCCGCCTTTCCCATGCTGGCTGCTTGCAGTGCCTGGCAAGTCCCTAATCTCTTGCTAAAGACAAGAACTGAAGCCTGCCTGCCCTCCAGGGAGGATGTCTGGGCTAGATTTGGTGATACCTTATTTGACTTAGGTGTTTACACATTTGTTTTTCTCTCCTAGATGTGAACGGGGCCCATGTTGCCTTTATATTCTCAAGCTCAGCCAGGTGCTTGGCATGTGGTAGCATTTCATGTAATTCCCAGTCAAACCCAACTTCTAGGTGGGGGGCTTGTGCTCACAACATCGTATTGATAGTGGTTTCTCAAATCCTCATACACGTGCATGATTTCGTTCTTTGAACTTTGCAATGAAGCTGGGCAGCTGTAGTCGAGAACCTTGTTGCATTAGCAAACTTTATCCCTGGTGTAGTGGTTTGAAGGGGCGATGAGCGGTCTGTCTCGTACTGTACACACAGCGTTGCGGGGAAGGCATTTCATTGCCAAGCTTGATGAATTATGCAGGACGTACAAGTTTGGCCTAGCCTTTGGCTTCTGTTTATGTCTGAAAATTTCTGGAGGAATCCAGCCCTTTAGTTTTAAAGTAGGATGTCTGTTTCAAAAGTGCTAACTAAAGCAGTCTGGTGGGAGAACATTCTGTGAGATTCCAGAAGAGCCTGAGTCTGTGTCTCTAGAGGTTATGAGTCAGTTTTCTCATAGCTATCTTAATTGGCCTGATACAAGTTCACCCTGGAGTCTTCCTGAGCTCTGTGCTGCTGAATTAGGGCACATTCCTACCCCAGGATCCTGGATTTGAACAGTTTCCGAGCACGCGGGCTTCCTTCACTTTCAGGCAAGCCATTATGGCAAGAACAATGTCGTGACGCAGAGCACAGCACCAGCAATCAGAGTCCTTGGAACTGGACTCCCAGCCTTTCTTCCGACAGGCTGCACGACTGCTTCTTAAAGAGATTTGTCCAATTTTTGTCCAACAACAAAAACAACTTGAGGGGCAAAAGCCAGCGCAGTAGGGTTGGTGGACATTGGAAAAAAGAAGGGGATGAGCAGAGGGCTGGAGCTTTCCTTTGTGTTGACCAGGAAGTCTCGGCTGGAACACAATGGCCTTGATAGGAAGCAGGGAGCTCCCCAAATTATGAGAGCAAGTGGGCGGGTGTTTCATCCTTTGCAGACTAGGGATGGAAATCCGTTGTGGGCCCAGGAAGCCAGAATGATCTGTGCGGGTGCAAGGTCCCCGTAGTTTCTAGCCCTCAGTCCGCGAGTCTTTCCCTCCCCTCTGTGTAATGCTGGACTCGCTGCAGCCCTGAGCCCCCATGGGGACCGACTGAGAACATTTCCAAGTCTCTTCTCGTTGTACACGGCTGACCTGCAAAGCAGTTAGCAACAGCCTTCTTGTTCTTGGAGCAGAGAGGAAGTTAATTAACAGAAGTTGCTCCCATCACGAAAAGAAGGTTCACCAGTAAAGAAAGTTCCAGGGGCGCCTGGGTGGCTCAGTTGGTTAAGCGACTGCCTTCGGCTCAGGTCATGATCCTGGAGTCCCTGGATCGAGTCCCGCATCGGGCTCCCTGCTCGGCAGGGAGTCTGCTTCTCCCTCTCCCACTCCCCCTGCTTGTGTTCCCTCTCTCACTGTGTCTTTCTCTGTCAAATAAATAAATAAAATCTTTAAAAAAAAAA
>NC_138373.1:149297041-149356382 GCF_054177405.1 Leptonychotes weddellii | reverse complement strand
CCCCCCCCCCCCCCCCGTTGTTCCCTGAGTGGAATGTGGTTTAAGAGCAAGGCAGACTGACCTCCCAGTGTCCGGTCTCTCTGAGTGTCCCGGTGGTGTTTGCTGAGGGCTGTCAGCACTCACGTGTGACTTTTGAATTTCCCTCTACTCTGACAAACCTGTCAGCACTGTCTCAGCAGCAGCCCCACACAGAGAACATTCTCACTCCCAGCCCCGCCCGTGGACAAGGTGTGTGAACAGCCAGCAGTGGTTTCTGGCAGGTCTGCCTGTGCGCTGGGAGTTTACCTGTGTGAGCAGCTGGGTGCATTTTGGCCGAGAGAGGGCTGGTTTGGGGCCTCGCCTGCCCTCTACCATGAAAGTTAAGTGCAGTCCCCAGGGCTTCTTTCTAATTATCGAGGGTGCCTGATGGGGGAGGCGCCCGTTCTCGGCCTCCTGCAGCTAGAGACCTGGGCCTCCTCCGCAGGGTTCAGACACGGCCTCACCTGGGGGGAGCGTGTGGGTGGAGACACTGGGCCAAGTCCAGCTGCTTTCTGGCTGGGGTTGCTGCTGATCCAGCATCTCCCTGGTCTGGGCCTACCTTTGTGCCATGGAGAGAACACGTGTGTGCTTGGGAGCCACTGGCGGGGGGTCGCTTGGCAGCAGAGGCCCCGGGAACCAGGGGGGCCTGAGCCTGTGCTGACACGGAGCATCCATCTGCATTTCTCACCTCTTGACTCGCCACCCAAGCTCGTGAAGGGGGCTGGCTTTGGGGAAAGTCCCAGATGAGTTGGTAAGGCCCCCAAAACACTTCCCACGAGAGTGGACGGCTCCTTCTCTGCAGCACCGAGGCAGGCCTGCTGGTGGCCCAGGGCCTTCCCAGCCCCCAAGTTCTGAGCTTGAACCCACAGGTCTTTCCGCGTTTCAAACTTGGTGAAAGGGCTTTGCATTTTGGCCCATGAGACCCTGACACTCATGGGGGTCTGCGGAGAACTAACTCTGGAGTCCAGGAATTGGCCCTGGTTGGCCCAGTGCTTCCTGTTCCAGGTGATGGGGAGCAGGGGTTCACACAGTGAGCGACCCCGGGGTGGTGGAAAGTTGAGGTCTGTTTGTCATGGGTCACCCCGTCAGCCTCAACCCCATGCAGGCGTGTCACCCCACCCGAACCTGCTCTTTGCTTTGCTTTTTTCTTGGCCCATGTCCATTGCTCAAGAGGCCTGGTTGATTTGAACACAGGTCCCAAGGGCAGGGCGCTCTTCCAGGTGTGACCCCAAGAGCAGCCCTGCAGGAACCCCGGGAGGCCTTATCTCAGCATTTTATGAGTCAGTCCCAGCAACGGCTGTTGGTGGACCAGGCCCGGTCTCTTCCTTCTGTACTTCCTGTCGGGCCTGATGTCACCACTCTGCGAGCCTTGTGGCCTTTTATGGACAAGAATCGGCAGCTCCTCTCATGGAGGAAGTGAGCGATAAATAAAGCCCCTAGCATAAGTTTATACCTGAGGTGAGATCCCTGGGGTCAGGTTTCCCCTCCTCCCACCTGAGCTGGGCCTTCCGAGCTGGCTGGAAACACCTGTCTGTGTTGAACGTCTGTATCAGCTCTGAAAGCCCTCGGGAAGTTTGGGGTTTAAAATAAAATCAGGAGAGGGAATGGCCTCATCACTGAACATGTAACTTAAAACCTTTTTTGTTGTTCTGTGGAGGGTGCACAGTGGAGAGCTCCGGAGGTGCAAAGGGCCTGGGGTTATTAAGGACAATGCTTCCAGGTGCCTGTGCTGTCCTGCGTGCTTCAGGCACCGATGTCTTTCAGTCCTTAGAGAGGCCCTGCTGGTGAGGCCGTGGCCTCTGATTCTGAGAGGTCAAGGGGCCAGGCATCTCCAGGGGGGAGTGCAGGGCAGAAATCGGAATGCCGGCCTCTGCTTTCTGTCGCTGCTCCGGGCGCCTGGACAGTGGTCGTCGAAGTGTGCTCTGACGAACCCTGTCTCCACCACCCAGACAGCTCTGGTGTTTATCTGCTATTCTTTTTTTTTTTTTTAAAGATTTTATTTATTTATTTGAGAGAGAGAGATGAGAGACAGAGAGCACGAGAGGGAAGAGGGCAGAGGGAGAAGCAGACCCCTTGCCGAGCAGGGAGCCCGATGCGGGACTTGATCCGGGACTCCAGGATCATGACCTGAGCCGAAGGCAGTCGCTTAACCAACTGAGCCACCCAGGCGCCCCATTATCTGCTATTCTTTAAAGGGGGAATTCGAGAAGATTTCATCCGAGGAAAGGCTGTTGCTTCTCTTAAAGAGTAGAAAAACCACGATGGGGAGATTCATAGTCCTGTCTCTCCCCAAGTCCCACCAAGTTAGGGACCGGGCAGGAGGGGTTCAAGGGCCTCAGTCAGGCTAAGGCCTTCATCCCAGCAAGGAACCCGTTTCCCAGGACTGGGTTGTCTCTGGAGGGTGCACTCCCGTGGTTCCATGGGGTTCCTGTCTGGCTGGCTGTCTCCTGGTGTGGTGGAAGAAAGGGCATTTTCAAATAAGCCTTCAGTCCTTATAGGCCCAAATAAGGACTTCAGTCAGAACAGAGCGGGCTGAACTCTGTGTGCTTGAGGTGACCGTGTGGGGAAGGGCTGAGAGAGAGGGTGTTATGGAGGGTCCCCGCTGGAATGCACCAGGGGTGTGGCAGAGTAAACTGAGTCAGGCAGAGAGCTTACTGGTTGCTGAGAATTCTAACCATCCCAGTACCCAGAACAGATGCTTCTGAGCTCAGGAACAAGTCCAGAAGTGCTGTGAGAAGAGACACACGCAAACCAGGGACAGCGTGCCTGCCTTATCCGTTGCCTCGGGTTATTGTGAAACCACCAGATAATAGGCCTAAGCCCACTGTAAGAATTGAGGAGACCTTTCCAGACTTACGGGGCCACGGTGTCCTTCACTACAGGCAGGTGGATTTGGGGTGCCAAGTGGTGGGGACAAGAGCTGAGGAGACGTGAGGGGCCTCCATCGGTTTTCCTCTGCAGAAGCATTTGCCCAAAAGAACATCCTGGCAAAGTGAAGTAAGGCTTCTTGAAAGTGTAAAATGAAAGTATGGGGGTGTTTCCTTTTAGGCTGTGCTGACCCTGGTGCTTCAGGTATTGGAGGTGAAAGGTCAGGAGAGGAAGGACTGGAGATGGTGGGGGGGATGGAGATTGCATAGAGTTTGGGGCTAGCATTGCAAATTGAAGTGCGTGCAGGCCTCTGTGTGTGTGTGTCCACGCACATAGCTCTATGTGCACCTGTGTGTGCACCCCCACATATGTGCGTCTGTGTGGGCATGCGTGTGCATACTCTGCGTACACGTGCTCACGCACATCTGTGCCAACGCATGTACGTGTGTCCCTGTATGCCCACGCGTCCCCACGCAGCTTGTCCATGTCTGTGTGCATGTGTGTCTGCACACGTGCGTGCGTGTGTGTGTGTGTGTGTGTGGGCGGGCTCTGCTTCCTGTTGTTCAGCAGCCCAGCATCTGACTCCTCCTCACACAATTAGAGGAATTCCAGCCATCCCAGGGACGGGGCCTGGACAGCCCTGGGAAAACGGTTCCTTCTGAAAGGGATGGGAATGTTTCCTTTTATGGTAGCCTCGCCGGCACGCGCAGGTACCTTCTTGCCCGATTGTGGAGCGGTGACTCAACATGCCCGCAGCTGGGCCAGCCCTGGGGAGGTGCAGCGGGGGAGGCCAGGGCCGGGGATCACAGCCCTGCTCGTTCCAGACCTTGCTGGTCACTGTACTGACCTCGGGGGCAGGTGATGGAAACGGCCCTGTCTCCCCCAGCCCTTCGCCCCCGCCGCCTCCCTGTCCTTTCTGTCTTAGGAGACTGTGGAAGTTCCTCCAGCCCTTGCTGCAGGGTCTTGGACATTGCTTTGTGGGAACGTTGAAGCAGGGGGAGTGGGGAGCAAGGTTGCTGACGGGGGCCTGCTCTGAGCAGGTCCACAGCCGTGCGCACGGTGGGGGGTGTGTGCGTGAAGGTGCCTGGCCGAGTTCCCTTGCCCCCCAACACTGTTGAGTTCTTAGGGGGCTAGAGGGAGGGCTGCTGAGGAGGGTGGGGGGCAGCGATGTGAGGCTCATTTTTGCGTCGGAGTGACCCACAGTCGGGGGAAGAGACGGTAGCAAATGGCCAGCCCTGCATGCTCGCTGAGATGGGCACGTTAGCAGCTCTCCTGGCGAAGGGGCAGGTGACGGAGCTGAGCGGTGTGTGTTGGGTGTTGAACAGCTAAATCTGTCTCCTGAGGCCATGCGCACAGGAAGCCGTGAGTCAGCCTCCTGTTGTCCCTTCTGCAGGGCCCTGGCCGGCCAGCAGCAGATCACCAACGTTGGTTTCTGCGCATTACCACCACTGCTGACAGTGATTAGTCCTCCGCTAGGACTCCTCTGTCCCTCCTCGGCTAGGACTCCTCTGTCCCTCCTCGGCTAGGACTCCTCTGTCCCTCCTCGGCTAGGACTCCTCTGTCTCCCCTCGGCTAGGACTCCTCTGTCTCCCCTCGGCTAGTGGTCCTCTGTCTCCCCTCGGCTAGGACTCCGCTGTCCCCCCTCGGCTAGGACTCCTCTGTCCCCCCTCGGCTAGGACTCCTCTGTCCCTCCTCGGCTAGTACTCCTCTGTCTCCCCTCGGCTAGTGGTCCTCTGTCGCCCCTCGGCTAGGACTCCTCTTTCTCCCCTCGGCTAGGACTCCTCTGTCCCTCCTCGGCTAGGACTCCTCTGTCGCCCCTCGGCTAGTGGTCCTCTGTCGCCCCTCGGCTAGTGGTCCTCTGTCCCCCCTCGGCTAGTGGTCCTCTGTCCCCCCTTGGCTGGGACTCCCACTGTCCTGACAATGCTGCCACCACCCGTCATGGCGACCTCACGACGGAGAAAGAAATAGCAGCCATTTGTGGAGTTCATTCTCTTTACTTGCCGGGCCTGTTTCATCTGTTATTTCTGTTTTCCAAGCTAATCCTGCCAGGGAGCCAGTAGCATATTTACTTTATGGATAGGGAAGCCCAGACTTGGGATGGAAATGCCTCACTGCAGCTCAAATACTAGTAAGTAGCCTGGTCCTGGATTCGGCTGGTCTGACCTCAGGGAGCTGAGGGTGCTACACGGGGTGGGATGAAGGGGGGTAAAATGAGTTTGTCTTTTCAGTTACTGCTTAAAATTGGACCTCCTGCACTGAACCAGGTCAGCCCAAATGTCTTCAAGCATTTCTGTCAAACTTAGCTTTCAAAGTGTGGACATGAGTTGTTTACGTCTTTCCTTGCCGACTGAGTCACAGCTGGAGACCGTTGCTGAAAGTTCTGACAGCCAGGCCTCGAGACCCGAGTTGTCACAGAGACCGGTCAGAGGTTGTGATGCTGACAGGCTTCTGTTCCTTCCGAGCTGCCCCCACGTGCCAGACGCCGCACGGGGGCTTCTCCCCATCACACGGGGGCCTGGGGCTCCGGGAACCCGGGCACACGTCTGCGGGCCCACCCACGTCGTGGCCGAGGCGGCGTGGTACCCCGGGGCCGTCCCACTGCAAAGCCCGCCTTGTCTGCCCCAGCCCGCACCCAGCCGCTGAACCGGCGCTCCTTACTCACGAGTCGGACGGTGTTTACCACACCTGCATAGGCCTTCTCTCTGCCGGCCCGCACCCCCCGTTCTGAGCTCACAGGGCAGGCCCCCCGCCTCGGCACTCGGTGCTGCAGACTGCTGGGGAGTTTTCCCCGAGCTGGTGTCCGAGGGGCGGGCAGGCAGCCAGGGTGGGCAGTCTGAGCTCCTGCCACCTGTGGATGTCCCTCGTCCGACTGAGGCATCGGGTCTGTGTCGCCAACTGGTGTGCGGGGCCCCCTCCGCAAGGGCAGCAGGCCAGGCTTTCTGCTCCTGGGCAGCGGGCAGCTCTTCAGAAGCCCGAGGGGGAGGCGTTTGTATCTGGCAGAAGTTAACCTGGATGTTTCCTTTGTTTCAGACCGAGAGGACCAGTCCATTCTGTGCACGTAAGTGTTTCCGTCTGGGTGGTGGGGCCTTGTGTCACCCCGATTTGTTCTGACTCTGAGGGCTCCTACCGAAACCCAGGCTGATGGGTAACATTCCCAGTCAAGCCCCCGCCCCCTCCCCAAGGGATGGGCCCGAAGGGAGTAGGTTTGCTGCTCAGCAGCCCCACAGCATGGATGAGCTTTATTTCAGGGCCAAGGACTGGCTCGCCCCCCTTGGAGGAGCCCATGCTCAGTGCGGGGAGGTTCGTAGCAGGGGGGGCAGGAGGCTTCTTGACAAAGCACAGTTGGGAACGGATTGGCCCCTCCAGAGCACCTTCCTTCTGGCTCTGAACAGAAGGCTTTCTCCACTGCACGGGGGCTGCTCGCCCCGGTCCTCTGAACTTAACAAGGAGATAAAAAAAACCCGTTGCCTGCCGGGGGAGTTGATGGTACAGAACATCCCTCCAAGTGGTTCCGAGGGGACGTGTTTAAGTGCCTTTGACTTCTGAGTCAGCAGCTGCCTAAAACCGATTCCTGAGACTTGGGGACACAAAGGCTGCCAAGTGACCAGGCCAGGCAGTGTGCGTGGACGTACCGCTGTCAGGCCTCCGGAGGGCCATGGGCAGGGGCCAGAGGGAGGATTTCGGAACTTAGCGCAGATCTGCCTGTTCCCGTTTCTGCCGCCAGGGGTGGGTAGTAGAACCGGAGGTGGTGCGGTGTGCCTTGGGAAAGGGACAGACCTCAGGGATTTGGCCAGGCCCCCCTTGAGAACTTTCTTGGCTCTCTTGGCAGGGGTGAGTCTGGAGCTGGCAAGACCGAGAACACCAAGAAAGTCATTCAGTATCTGGCTCACGTGGCCTCCTCACACAAGAGCAAGAAGGACCAGGTGAGTGCAGGCCTTCCTCCCACGGACGCACCTGATCTTCCCGAGGAAGAGCCTTTAGTGGTCCGTGGTTTGGAGCGTTTTGGGGATCGGAGCAGAGGCCGGACCCACTGTCATGGCGGCTGCAGCTTGGCCATCCTGGGAATGGGTCCGGTGGTAGCCAGTCTGCTTCCCCCCACCCCCCAGCCTCCTAACTTTCTGAGTTGCTGTGGAAATGGGAGACCACCCGGTTTTGCAAGGCCGCACTCCCGGTGTTGGCAGCTAACTGCTGTGAGGCCTCACCCCAAGGTCGGCAGAGAGATTCCAAAACTTGGTTCTCAAGTTGATGGAGACCTGAGGCCTCTCGGGCAGGCCTGCTTTTGAGTCCCCGCTGCTTTCCCCACTGTTGAAATGCCTCTGGGTGGACAGTCCCCCAGGGAAGAGAGGAAGGGCAACTGCTAAGTCATCTCACTTCCCTTTTTCTCCCCCTCCCTCTTGATGGATTATGGTCGAACTCAGCAGTGTCCTCGCTAGGTGAGCCTTGCACGTTTACTGCACGTTCTGCACCGGGAATGCGTGTTCTGCCCATCGTGTGCCCTTGGATTATGAATTTTTTTCTGAGCAGCTTTTCACTCCACACCATTGTCACTTTCTGCGGCTAGACCTGTTCTCCTAGGCTCGGCTCACTGACTGTCTCTGGAGAAGGGGCGGGGTGTGACACGTAGTGACCTCCTGTGCACTCTGAAATGTCAGCTCCTGCAGAGTGGGTATATGGGCCTCGTCCCCGAAGCTGTTCTCACAAACTCTGGCCGGGCGTAGAACTCCCCCGTGTGCACGGCAGCCGTGAGGCCCCGTGCTGAGCCCTGACTGAGACACGGTGGAGCGGGCGTCTGCTCCCCCGGAGCCCCACGCGTTCTGTGTCCGGACCAGGAGGAGCTGGCTAGTCCCCCGCCCCCCCGCCCCACCCTGCCGCCACTGGGCCAGTCAGGAGCCATGCCCGGAAGGCCCCACATTGGAGCTTCCCAGAGTTGGGAGTGATCCGTCTTAAGCATGCCCGTGTGGTGCTCTCTCTCTTTCCCTTAAGCACACACTCTTAAGCTTCCTTGTGAAATCTCAGTGCCCAAGGTGTCCCCTCAAGCCATCGGGGGGCCCTGCGCCGTGTCTCCGTGGCTCCCCCTTACTGGGGAGCTGTGTGCAGCGTGTGTCAGTAAGTAGTGGTGTGTGTCTCTTTGCATGCAGACCTGGGGTGTGTCCTGCAGAATGTCCTAATGAGTACAGCCTTCTGGGATCGCACCAAAAGTAACTTCTCATGTGCCAAACTTCTCAAGACATTCTGAATCTTTTTCCGTGGGGCGTTAGGAGTTATATTTAGAAACTAATAAAGTTCCTCCTGCTCCGTCTCTCCAACCCCCCATTTTTCATTCTTTTCAGGCGGCCTATTTCAAACACAGAACTGTGAGGTTAGGAGTTCTCTAGCTGTGGTTTTCCTGTTTCTGAATTTGCAGTAAAATCCATTTTCTAGCTATTTATTGAATGCCTGGTGTGTGCCTGGGTCTCTGGAGGGTGACCTTGGAGTCCCTGCCCTGGAGGACGGGAGACAGGACGGGAGACAGAGCAAGAACGGAAACCCGTGTGCCTTCTGTCTGGGGTTCCAGCTGCAGAGGGGCCGCAGGCCCCGGGCACTTGGCTTGGAGACAACGGTGTGCCGGGGGGCGTGGTGATAAGTGGGAGCAAACTTGTCACATCCTATGTCTCAGGTCGTAGTGTGTGACGGGTACTCTGTCCCCAACTGCAGAGGTTGAATAGCTTGCCTCTCTGGCTTCTGATTACTGCTCGGGCCCTCCGTTGTAAAGGCCACTGACAGTTGGGCTGATTTCCACGCCCGAAGCCGGTACAGTGATTTTCCACACACACCTGGGGCATGAGACACTTGAACTTGAACTTGGTTTATGGCCTTTGTGTTGTGGAGCCTGTCAGGGCAAACACTGGGCGAGAGCTGTCCCTTGCAGTGACCCAGTCGTTTGTCCCAAGACTGCCCCCTGGAATGTCCCAAACCTCACCTTGCCATGGGAGGGCCAGGCTTTGGCCAGGGCTGAAGGCTGGCAACGCACAGCTTGGGGGAAGGGACTTTCCAGCTCGACATCCGTAGCCTGAGCAGTGACCTTTGGTCCCCCCTCCTCTTCCTCCCTCTGTTTGTATATACTAGTTGGAAGCTACTGGCAGAAACACCGCCCAGTGAAGCCCTTCAGAAACCGGATGGGTAATTCCAAACCTTATGAGCATAGGCTACCAGCAGACCCTCCTAACGTCATAGCATGCAAATATTATTGAAAAATAAAGGTTTCTTCTGCTCCCAGTTACGGGTCAATAAAGAAGAACCCAGAGGTTAGCCCTCACTGTTGTGTGCATGGAGCCTGGCTCCAGCCTCCGAAGCAGCAGCTCCCTGGTTGGCCCGGTGGCCCCTCGTTCCACGGCAACAGCATGTGGTCCCAAAACAGAGACCTTAGCTTTGCTTCCAAGTCGGGGCCGGCGGCGGCGGGCCCTGGTGGGGACCGTGCTCCCATCTGTCTGTGGAAACAGGAATGGGAGTGGTTCCGCCAGCCTGGCAGCCTGGCCTGTGCTTTGAGAGGAACGTTTTAGTGGGTGGGGGAGCAGCGCTCATCCAAATTGGGCTTCGAAGACCCGCCCGAGCCCTGTGGGTGGGGGCCCCGGGTCCCGAGACTGCTGGTGCCAAGCACACACGGACGGCCTGCTCAGTGGCTTTGACCCCTGCCCGGCCACGTGGCTCCGCTGACCCTCCACGTATCTGTGTAGTGTGAAAACAGAAGGCTCCCAGGCCCCCGGGTGGGGGGGAGCCCTGGCCGAGGCTGGCTGTTGGAGGAGGAGGCCTGCCCAGGCCCCTTCCCATCTCTGGTGGGCTTCCGGCCCTGATCCGGGGCTCTGCAGACGAATGTCGTCTGCAGCAGGTGTGCCTGGAAGGCTGTGCCTCACGACTCTCCTGGGAGCTCCTGCTACTACCAGTTTTCCTTTTCATCACTCACAGGCAGCCGTTCCCGGAAAATCCTGGCTTAAGTCCAGCCTTGCTAATAAATACAAAAGCCGGCCTGGCCCTTGTGTGATGTTCTTTCCCCCTTGAGAGAACCCAGGTATTAAGGTGAATGAGAGCCGAATTTTCCTCAGCCAGTGGCCTGCTGGGAAGGTGATGGCTGCTTCCAGAATTGATCTGATCTGACCGGGTAGAGCTCCAAGCAAGGCTGGGGCAGGGCGGGAGCCGTGGCAGTGACTGACGGGTGTTAGGTAGACTTGAATTGGTACCTGCTTTGCTGGTTGATAGCTGGGTGACCTTGGGCAAATCATGTTCTCTCCCTCGACCTCATTTTTCTCTTCTGTGAAATGGGGCCACCCGGTTTTGCCTACCCTGAGTCTCATGAGGACCCGGGGATGATAGGAAGGCATAAGGAGGTGTTTTGTCAACCACCGAGTCTCATGAGACCACAAGTAGAGTTCGTGGGTGTTACTGATAAGCAGTTTGGAACCCAGAGTGGGCCTTGTTGACCCCCCCGCTGGGAGACCTGACATGCTGGCAGCAGGCTTGGGGGATGTCGGGACAGGGTCCCGCAAGGGAAATGCAGTGTTTGTTAGGACATGGATGAAACGAGCTGGTATCTTTTGTGGAGCTGGTTCTCTATCTCCTTGTCCTGTGAAGAGGAAAAAAAATGTTGTTGGGTCTCGGGTGGGGCCTAGAGGCACGGAGGGCAGAGAGAAGCCTTTGTATCTAGAGGGTGGGGACTCTGTGCACGAGAAGAAAGGGCGCCTTTCCTTGGTTCACGTGCTGCTTCCGACGTGTCCTCCACAGTCGGTCTGGGCCATCGTCCCAGGCTCCCTAGAGTGGGGAGAGCCACCCACCTTCCCTTTCTAGGGACACTGGTTGGTCGGTCCTGGGAAGGAAGTTCAAACCAGTGAAGGTTTCCAAAGGCCTGGTGGGAAGGTCGCTCTCGAGTGACACGGGCCAGGCCGAGGCTGGCATGACCGGATCCCATCTGGAAGTTTCTGTTCCTGGCCCGGTGGGCACGTAGACAACGGCTCTGCCACCGTCCTCTGCCTCGCGGCAGGTTTGACAGCCCAAGCCACTGCCCGGCCTTCACTGCACCTCTGGGTTCCCTTCCAGGGCGAGTTGGAGCGGCAGCTGCTGCAGGCCAACCCCATCCTGGAGGCCTTCGGGAATGCCAAGACTGTGAAAAATGACAACTCCTCACGATTTGTGAGTAGCGGCCAGCCGCACCCAGCTTGTGGGGCCGGGGCTCCCACCCACAGCTTCGGCGCACGTCGCCTTCCTGGCCTGTCGCGTGGAGTAGGCTGGGTCTCGCTCCAGTCTCTGTGGCTCTGCCTACGTGGCTTCTTCAACCCGGGTGGCAAAAAGGAGGGGGACAGAGTGGGGAGTTACCTGCCAGTCCCACCGATTGTCCCTTTGTAGCCCATGGCCAGTTAGAAGCCGGGGCCAGCTCAAGGAGTGGGGAACACTTGTGCGCCTCAGCGGAGGGGTGTGGGCACCTCTTGACCCTGTCCTGGCCTAGGCTCCAAGCAGCGTGGCCCTCTGAGTCCTGAGTATCCAGGCAGTGTGGGCACAGGGCCCCTGGTCTCCCAAGTGGGCAGTCTCTTGCTTTTGTCCCTCAGGCTGGTTGAGGGGGCCTCTGATGGCTTCATCTATCTTTCCTTTAGGGCAAATTCATTCGCATCAACTTTGATGTCAATGGCTACATCGTTGGAGCCAACATTGAGACTTGTATCCTTGGTTAATTGCAGCCGGGGTGTCTGGTCTGGCGGGGAGGGACGAGACCTTGGTGGAGAAGCAGCCTGATTCCGGCAGCTGCCCCCCTCACGGGCCTCTTGGGACACCTCACCCCTTGTGTTGGGAGGAGTACCAGGAGCAGCTCATTGAACACCGGACCCTGAACTCAGGTTCTTCTTTAGTAGCAGGACAAAGCTGTGCCTCGGAAGGGATGGGACGATGAAGACCCTCCAGTGTGGTTCCCGGAGGGGCGGGGTTTGAGTAGGTGCTACTTTATTTCTCCCCGGTGTAGGCATTATAGCCTTACTGGTGAGAACATCCTGCTCTCCGTCCCCTTGTTAGAGGGGGCTCTTTAAAGACAGGGCTCCCAAGTGTGGGAGCTGCTGTTTGCCAGGCTCTACGCCCAGAAGGAGAGAGCCAAGACAGTTTGCTTTTGTTTTATTTTGCCATTTGCTGCCTGGTGAGGTTCAGTTGCTTTTGGCAGGGGTCGGGAAAGTAGGGAGTTGCCTTTCCTCCTGTGTGCATGGTTCCTTAACATTTGCGAAGATCTTTTGGAGAAATCTCGTGCCATCCGCCAAGCCAAGGAGGAGCGGACCTTCCACATCTTTTACTACCTGCTGTCCGGGGCTGGGGAGCACCTGAAGAGTGAGTAGTGGGCCCAGCAGCCTGGCCTGTGGTCTGCCGGCCCCAGTCGGGCCACACATTGCAGTTGGGGAATGCAAACGCCCCCCGTCCGAGGCCTTGGCCTTTTCTTCTGACCATGCCAGAGAAAAGCCGGGGCGGTCGAGTCTGCCTCTGAGAGTCAGGGGGCCCTGATGCTCTCAGAGGCTACGTGCAGGGGAGTCTCAGCGATCCGAGGGGAGAGCATTTTTGGCTACTCTGCCGTTCTGGGCTTTTCTCAGGCCTTTAGGGGTGCTTCCCATTCTCCCAGACCTTGGAGGTCAGAGTGCTGCCTAGAGTGCTGGTTACAGCCCCTCACTGACCTGCCTTGCCCTCCACCCCTTTCAGCTGATCTCCTGTTGGAGCCATACAACAAATACCGCTTCCTATCCAATGGGCACGTCACCATCCCAGGGCAGCAGGACAAGGACATGTTCCAGGAGACCATGGAGGCCATGAGGATTATGGGCATCCCAGAAGAGGAACAAATGGGTACAGAGCTGGCCCTCCTGTGGCTGAAGGAGGGGAGGCGGGGGGCTGGTCATCACGCCCTTGGAGGCAGCTGAGGCCTGGGGAGAGCTTCCCGTTGGCTCTGACTTTGGGGAAGGCCTGTAGAGGCCAGGAGGAAGGCCTCCAGCATGTGGGAAATGGTGCCTCAGTCAGGGTTATTCGCTCCCAGCAGTACCACAGGCATTTATGGCCAGGAGAATAAGGCCAGGCGCTTACCTGCTCAGGGCTTGGGTCTTCGGCTCCATTCCTGCTTTGTCTCGGTGGAGTATGGAAAGGGGCTGGGGCTGGGGTCTTTGCCTTGGTGAAAGGCGGGACATGCCCGTGTCTTCCTGTTGCCCCAGAAGGAGGGTAGAGAGGCCTTGTGGCTTTATTTTTGAAAGATTAGGGGAGAGGGAGAGTACGCCCTGTTCTCTAGCGTGAGGGTTGGAGCCACCTTGGCTCAGCCATAGACAGTATGTCAGTGGTGGGCACAGTTTTGTCTGATAGAACTTCATTTATAAAAATAGGCAGTGGGCCCTGAGGCCAGAGGCGTGTTCTTGGTCCAGATTTAGAAGTTTTGGGAGTTTTAACAGAGCTCGAGTCCAAGTAGAGGGCTGGCTGCCCAAGCCGAGGCCTGCCAGGGGCCCTAGTGATGGACTGTCCATGGCTTGTCCTGTTCAAGGGCCCCTGAGGGAATGACTGCCCCTACCCAGGGGCTTATTCCAATCCCCGCCTGGTTCTGAGCTGTCTTCGATTGCCCCCCAAAGGCTTGTTGCGAGTCATCTCGGGCGTTCTTCAGCTCGGCAACATTGTCTTCAAGAAGGAGCGTAACACCGACCAGGCGTCCATGCCCGACAACACAGGTAATGCTCGTGGTCCTGTCACCTGGAACACGGGGCCCGCGGTCTGGGTTTGGATTTGCTCAGGAGAAGAAGTCTTGTAGGAATTCTAGCCAAACCTTTCTTTTTCATTTTATGTGTATTCGTGGCTGGCTATTGCTCTGTATTTTTTTTTTTTTTTTCAGATTTTATTTATTTGACAGAGAGACTGTGTGTGCACAAGTGGGGGGAGGGGCAGAGGCCGAGGGAGGAGCAGACACCCCACTGAGCAGGGAGCCTGACTCAGGGCTCCATCCCAGGACCCCGGGATCATGACCTGGGCTGAAGGCAGACGCTTAACCGACCAAGTCACCCAGGCATCCCATGCTCTGTATTTTTTTTTTATAAAATAGACACAAATGTGACCCTGGTGTGTCTTCAGGGAGTAAGCCTCAGAAGGAATTAGGAAAGCCCTTGATTATGCCGACCAGCGTTTCCCTCCGTTGTTCTAGAGGCCAAACCAGTTGTCCCAGTTAGTAAAACCTTGATTTCTGGGCGCCTGGGTGGCTCAGTTGGTTAAGCGACTGCCTTCAGCTCAGGTCATGATCCTGGAGTCCCGGGATCGAGTCCCGCATCGGGCTCCCTGCTCGGCAGGGAGTCTGCTTCTCCCTCTGACCCTCCCCCCTCTCATGCTCTCTGTCTCTCATTCTCTCTGTCTCAAATAAATAAATAAAATCTTTAAAAAAAAAAAAACAAAAACCTTGATTTCTGCTGATGCTCCATCTCATGCGTGCCTTCCCCGTGAACACGTTAGGACCATGGACTGCTGCCATCCTCCCATTTGCTGCTCGGCCAGTGCCATTCCCTGAGTCACTGCAAATGACCCCATTTAAGCTGCCAGCCTTAATGTGCCCTTGTTGGGGCTTTTGAAAAAACGTAACACACGCGTGTTGGGATTGTAAAAGATGTTCCCATGGGACGTGTGCTCTTGCACCCCCAGCGCCTCCCTGTCACTTCCTCACTCACCGTGTGGCCAGGGATGTGCAGAGGAACCGGCCCCGGGCCCCCAGTGAGGAGGCGCCACGGCCACGGGGTCTGAGGGGAGAGCTGGGCACTCTGCGCCCTGCTGAAGAGGGGCCCGGAGCCAGTTGTCCTGGTAATGATCGCTCAGTTACCACCTCTCGGTTGAGCAGAGGGACTCATTCTCTCGGGTTTAATTAAAACTTCTCACCCCTCCCTTCCTCACTCTTTGAAAAATCGCAGCTGCCCAGAAAGTGTCCCACCTCTTGGGTATCAACGTGACAGATTTCACCAGAGGGATCCTCACCCCGCGCATCAAGGTGGGACGGGACTACGTCCAGAAGGCGCAGACTAAGGAACAGGTATGCCCTCTGGCCAGGGGGTCGGGCTGCCTCCTAGCAGGGTCACTGCGGCGGCCAGTTTGGGGCCCGTGCTGGGCCCCTGCTGTGATAGGCACCTTGCCTGGGTCCCTCATTCAGGCCTCGCAGCAGTTCGGGGAGCAAGCTGGTGTTTACCCCCAGTGAGAACGTGAGAAAATGGGCCCCAGGGAGTCAGGAGGCTGCCCGAGGCCAGTGGCTTGGGAGGGGCTGTGGTTACGTCGTGCCCCTTTGCATCGAGTTGACACTGAGACTGATGGGTCAGCAAGTGTGGACGCATGTCCTGCTCGGGTGTAGAGTGAAGCGAGAACTCGCTGTTTCTCTAGCACAACTCATTCAGGTGCCAGGACGGCGGCATCCACCGCCCTTGAAGGCCGTGCCAAGCGGTTGTCTCTCCACCACCTGCTGTCTCGTTGCGCGTGGTGAGAGACAGCCCTCGGCTGCGCCGCACCGGTGGGCCTGCCTCCCCCAGGAGCTGGGGTCCCTCCCCAGCCAGGCCTCTCTGTTGCCACTGGTGGTGGGCGTTTTTAAGGTGCTGTGCTCCCACCTCTCAAAAATACTTCGGAGTCCACATTGATGAGTCCTTTCGCCTAGGGCTGCCGTCCATGTACCCCACGCTGGCGGCTGTGGGCCCGCGGGCGATGCTCCGCACAGAGCCGTCCCACCACAGCCGAGAATGCTGTTTTCAAAAGACGGCGTGCATAATTATTACCAGCTGTTCATTTCCCTAATAATTAAAGAGCCTTTATTTTTCCATATGAAGCTACTATATGAATACTTCAGATTCAGAAAATACAGAAAAATCTAGAAAAAGAAAAGAAAATTGTCACAGTCCTAACCAGTGACAGGTATTGGGCAGCTCTTTATTTCCTGCAAGGTTTTTTCTTTCTTTTAATTTTTATTTTATTTGTTTGTTTATTTTAAGTAGGCTCCATGCCCAGCTTGGAGCCCAGCATGGGGCTTGAACTCACGACCCTGAGATCAAGACCTGAGCTGAGATCAAGAGTTGGACGCTTAACTGACTGAGCCACCCAGGCGCCCCGTGCTTTTTCTTTCTAAAACTTAGTTGTCACCCTGGCTTTTTTATTGTGGAACTGTTCCAGCATTTGCAAAACAGGGTAGTGTAATGAGCCCCATGTGCCTGTTGTACAGGCAGCTTCAAGAGTTACTGACTCCCGGCCAGTCTTGGCTCATCATTAATCTTATTTTCCCACCTCCCACATGGCATTATTTGAGGGAAACCTCATACACCTTACCATTTTTTCTGCAGATACCTCAGCATGTCCCTATTTATCCTAAAAAGGTTTTTGCAAATGTCTAAGTGCTTAATGCAATGCCTGTTTTGTTGGGCATCTAAGTTGTTTCAGTTTTGGGTCATTAGAAATAACGTTGCAGTGACCATATTTGTGCGTGAAGGTTTTTCTTCTATCCTCAGGGCTGTCCCTCTGGGGGAAGGCCCTGCAGGTGGAGTGACTGGAGCAAAGGGTTACAAGGTTTAAAGGCTCCTTGTGCCTGACATTCTGTCCCCCTGGGTGTGTCCCCTCCCTCCCCCCACCCCAGGCTGACTTTGCCATCGAGGCCTTGGCCAAAGCCACCTACGAGCGAATGTTCCGCTGGCTGGTGCTGCGCATCAACAAGGCTCTGGACAAGACCAAGAGGCAGGGCGCCTCTTTCATCGGCATCCTGGACATCGCCGGCTTCGAGATCTTTGATGTGAGCTCCTCTCTCGTGCTCTCTTGGCCACCGTCTCCCTTAGCGTGGAGTCTTCTTTCCTCTGGCCCCACGGCAGTCCGAGTGGGCCAGCTCGTCCCTCGCGTGGAGACAGGACACCTCAGTTGGGCATATTTGAAGCTCCAACAGGCACGCCTGTTCCCAAGTGGCAGTGCTAGAGAGAATGGGACCTTCTAGCGGGTGTCCTGGGAGCCTTTACGGGCAGGTGCTTTCTGAGATTTACTCTTTCAGTGACTATTTATTGAGCGTTGGGACAGGACACTGTCTCTGCCCATGAAGACTGAGGTCTGGCTGGGAAAAATGATACTTGCAGTAGATCAGAGGTTCTTTTTTTTAAAGATTTTATTTATTTATTTGAGACAGAGAGAATGAGAGAGAGCACATGAGACGGGGGAGGGTCAGAGGCAGAAGCAGGCTCCCTGCTGAGCAGGGAGCCCGATGCGGGACTTGATCCAGGGACTCCAGGATCATGACCTGAGCCGAAGGCAGTCGCTTAACCAACTGAGCCACCCAGGCGCCCAGATCAGAGGTTCTTAACCTGGGGTCCATGGCAGGTTCCAGAGAGACCATGAACTCGGTGGGGGGCCGGGGGCGGGGGAGTACCTCTAGTTTTCACTAACGTCTCATTGACGTGATGTATTTCTTTTAAATTGTGAATTAAGCAAGATACACAAGCCACAGTTGCCCTGGCGGCGCTCGGGGCCTGTCTCCAGTGGCAGTCAGACGCTTTCCCACCACAGTAGTGGTGGAGATGTGATGTCCTTCATGCTCAAACCCCTGGATGTTAGGAAGCCCACAGCTTGTGCTTATTAATGAGGAAGCACCATGTATTGGTATGGCAGAGTATTTTGATAATTATATTTCAACATAACATCTCTTTTATTCATTTTCAAATTTTGTTCCCAGAGAGGCTTTACCAAACTTCTAGAAAGGTCCATGGGCCCCAGGCCGTGAGGAACCCCTGCTCTGGGTTTGATAAGGGAAGGCGCCTGCCCGTCTGGGCTCCCCGGGGGCCAGCACTGAGCTGCCCAAGGAGGTCCATCCTAAATACCCGTCCCACTTCTCCCCGAGGGGCCGCGGCTTCATGGCGGGAGGGCGGGCACCCCTCTGACGTAGCCCTCTCTCCCTGCAGCTGAACTCCTTCGAGCAGCTCTGCATCAACTACACCAACGAGAAGCTGCAGCAGCTCTTCAACCACACCATGTTCATCCTGGAGCAGGAGGAGTACCAGCGCGAGGGCATCGAGTGGAACTTCATCGACTTCGGCCTCGATCTGCAGCCCTGCATCGACCTCATTGAGAAGCCAGTAAGAGCCAGACCTGCTCAGACCTCAGACCTGGCTTGTCAATCGTCCCCTCGGGGGGAGTGGGGGGCGCCTTGCCTCCCACTCCACGTTGACTTGGAGTGTGGGGGATTGTGTCTGGTTCCTCTCCCTGTCGATGCCACCTGCAGGAATAGGCCCTCGGGCTCAGATCTGGGGCCTGGGGGCCTTGCCCAGCTGCCAGCCAGGTGGGGCTGTGGCTGGTGCCCAAGTATCCCGTCTTCAGTCCCAGAAGACCACCCAGCGTTTATCTGAGGGGTGGGCTCAACAAGCCTTTCTTTGTCTTAAAGAAACGGGCTTGCTGGTAGGTCATAGCATCCTATCCCAGGTGCTTTTGCTGCAGCGTGGCGTTGGGCAGACCCAGGGTGATGAGTGCTGCTCCCGGTACAGTTGCTGAGTCTGTCCCCCTTTAGGGCTAACTGGGCACCAGAGCTTCCGTCCCATAGCATTGGCTGTTGGTGGGAGGCGGGAGCCAGAGAGCCTTCCCTCTTTCCTTCACTTTGTAGTGAAAGCTCTTGCAGGGGCGGTTGGGGTCGCCTGCTTGTGTTTTAGGTTGGACAGGATGTGCTCCTTCATGGAGCCTGAGCTGTTTTCTTGCTCTGGGTTATCTCTCAGTTGAGTTACAGCACTGTACTCGTATCTTTCCAGAGTCCTGAGCTGCTGAAAACGGGTACAACCAGAGTTACACTGAAATGCCAGTTAGCTGGAAGATCTAGGGGGCAGTTTGTGCATTTGGAAGTATTAGTTAAGGTTGGGGGCAGGGGTTGAAATGATTCATGATCCTAACGTGAAGCAGTTTACTTTTGTGATGAGTTTTTCTTAAGTCAGATGTGTTTGCCAATGAGCAAGATCCTATCTGGCTTTGAGTCTCGTCAGCCAGGCTCCACAGCGTTTCAGTCTGTCTTATCAATTCAGTGTGCTGCTGGGGCTCTGGGGGCTTCCTTGGAGGCCTTGCTCGAAGTCTCACATCTCACCACATTGTGGTGCAGACACGGCGTGGGGGGCAGTGTCTCAGAGTGGCTCCAGGGGGGGCAGGTGCCTGTTGAGGACAGCCCCCGGGCGTGCGGGTCATGGCACACATCCGTCAAACCTACCAGATGATTTCCAGGGCACTAAGCTGGAGAAACTCTGTGATGGATCATCTGGTAAAGTGTGTCAGCCACAGCCTAGACCTCAGACGTTTCTTCTTAAATTAGAACTTTATTATTATTTTTTAAAATGGGCTCCATGCCCAATGTGGGGCTCGAACTCATGACCCTGAGGTCAAGAATCACCTGCCGTACCCACTGAGCCAGCCAGGCACCCCTAGACTAGAATTCCTGAGTTGAGTTCTGCTAATGCTTCTTTTTACCCTCCTTGTGGGGGCGAGTGCCGCCTGTCCTCTACTGAGATTCTGGGGATTCTGAATCCTAACCTCTGGCTTCTGGTGAGGGCAGGGATGGGGTGGGTCCCTGGGTCGTGCTCACCTGTGTGATGCTGTGTTTTTCCCAGGCAGGGCCCCCTGGCATCCTGGCCCTGCTGGATGAGGAATGCTGGTTCCCCAAAGCCACCGACAAGAGCTTCGTGGAGAAGGTGGTACAGGAACAGGGCACCCACCCCAAGTTCCAGAAGCCCAAGCAGCTGAAGGACAAAGCTGATTTCTGCATCATCCACTATGCAGGCAAGGTGAGGCGAGCACACACAACGGCTGGACCTCATCGGGGGAGGTGGAGATGATTCTGTCTAGGCCGAGGAGCTGGGCAGCCCTGCGGGCGGGGTGGGGGACAGTGCCTGTCCAGCGGGGTGCCCCGTGGCAGGAATCAGCGTTCACACGGCGCTCCCACCTCACAGAGCCCCGTCCTGTGTGCCATTGTACGAGGAGCTTGCAGCAGTCCTGTACGGTGCTTGGGCTGGTACTCGGGTCTTGTCATTAGCTGCATTTTCCGGGCGCAGAAGGGAGATTTGTGCTAAAGGCAGACGCTGGAGTTTGAATTAGAACCCTGCCACTCGTCAGTGGTGTGCCTTTGGGCCAGTTAACCTCTCTGAGCCTTGGTCACCTCATCTGGAAAATCAGTAAGCACCGCTGTGCAGCGTTACGTGTAGTCAGTGAGCTGGGGCAGCCCAGTGCTCGGCGCAGGTCAGTGCTCTGGGCAGGGCCGCTTGGCCTCCGCACGCCTGATGTCGCAGCTGCACCGTCCGCAGTGTCCCGGACTGTCGTGTGCATCCGGGAACGCTTAGCAGCACTCCTGGCTTCTACCCACCAGAGGTCAGTAGCACTCTCCTTAGATGTGACAGAAAGGTCTCTGGACGTCGCCAAACATGGGATGGGGGCACAGTGGCCTGGCTGAGAGCCACCATAGTGGGTGACAGCTTCATTAGGGCCAAGGATGCCCAGCAACAAAATGGCAAAACTGCTGTCATCCCGAACTGGGGAGGGGTGTCCCGAGTCCACAGAGATCTGTACTTAGAATAAAGCTGGTTTCAGCAGGTTCTGTGTTCCTTGCTCGGAGCTCCTAACAGTTGCAGCCAGAACATGTGATGAGTCGGGCCAGGCGAGCCTTGAGCTCTCACGGCTCTGGAGCCGCACCTGGTCCTCACCGGGGTCCTCGCCCGCTGCTCCTGCAGATGCTGAAGCACACAGCTCTTGAGTTTAAAAACACCCATTAAAAAAACCAAAAAACAAACAAACAAACAAAAAACCCCAAACCAACCAGTCCTGTTCCTATAGTTAGCTAAGGTAATGTCCCTGAGCCTACATTTCCACTTCTGTCTTCGCTAGAAATGCACGCACGGGCAGAGCTGCTCACAGGGCTCTTACTGCAGTATTATTTATAATGCAAAACACCAGTCACACCGCACAGCCCATCGGCGCAAGCCTGAACCGTGAAACTGGCCGCGTGCATCCACGCCTGGGCTGCAGGGCAGCAACCGAAGGGACAGGCATGCTGGCTGTATGCAGGCGGCCAGATGGCCAGGACGTGGTCTCGGGGGCTTCGTTGCCTCCCTGGAGGTAGCAGGAAGCCAGCATCACACACCTCATCGTCGACGGCAGCGCACCTGTGGGAGAACCTCCAGACAGGGCCGTAGAGGAGCCCCGGCCCCAGGACAGTGGTCACGTGTGCGCTGTGCTGTGGGTTAGCAGGAGGGAGGCCGAGGCGGCCTGCACTCGGTATCGTTCTGCGGTCTTTGCAGTGGAAGTACAATGGATTACTCATTAAGAACGTATTTCAGAAAATAAGAATGATAACAAGCTCAGGGAAAACTCGGGCATCCTGAAAAGATAAAGCAAAAATCCTTGCCCTGTTAATTAAAAGGAATATTGTAACATTTTGGTTTTGTCCTGCCAGGATTTTTCTTCCTTATGAATATATTACCTAAAAAAAAAAAAACAAAAACAAACAAAAAAATAAAAACAGGATATTCTGTTATATTGCCACAACCTAAATTTCTCAGCAGTCCCCCATTGTTGGATATTTGTGTTGTGTGTAGGTTTTCCCTGTTCTGCGTCCCACCTCCGAGAATGTCCTGCTGATGCCCTGCTGCCCTCCTCACTCATTTCTTTCTGGGGGAAGGAAATACCAGGTCAAGGGGTGTTGGCGTTTTTAACTTTTCCGCCCTTGGGGCCGGCCGGTTTTCGGAGTGCTTGTGTCCCCAGAGCAGCCTGTGACTCGGGCCCCCGACTCTCGCAGGTGGACTACAAGGCCGATGAGTGGCTGATGAAGAACATGGACCCCCTGAACGACAACATCGCCACACTTCTGCACCAGTCCTCCGACAAGTTCGTCTCAGAGCTGTGGAAGGATGGTACGCCCTTTGCCTCCCACCCTTGCCTCCCTGTGGCCGTGGCCAGCCTCTTCTTGCCTTCCTTCGCCGCGGTCCCAGGACGAGGGCCGGGCCTCCACCCGTGGGAAGGCCACGGCGGCCCAGCGCCTCCTCACGCGGGTGTCCCGTCCTGCGGTTCCACCTCTCCATGGCAGGCTGGTGGCCCTGGAGTTCTTTTTCCTTGCTTCTGTCGGTTCCTCCTTTGCCTCTGCCTGGTTTTGCTTTAACCTCTCTGTTGCAGAGATGCAGAGCACTCAGAGAGCCTATTTCTATCAACGCTTTCCCATTCTCCACCTAGAACCAGGTGACTGGCCACCCGGAGTGCTGACCCTTGTGTGTGGTGCATCCAGGGCTGTGTGGGGCACGCTTCTGCTGAGTGTTCCTACCCCTTGGCTCTTCCTGCCTGACTGTCCCTTTCCTTGGTCTGCCCCTGGCTTGTGGGTAGGCTGTCAATCTAGATCTTGGGCGGGGGGGAACCAGCATAAAAATTCATATTCTCAGAGTTCCACCCCCTGAAGGCGGCACCATCTTGCTGCCTGAATGGCTGCGGGCATCTTAGCATGAGTTTTAGGAGTCCTGTGCCCTGCTGTGTGTATGTGCACCCGAAAGCTAAAAGAGCCTGTGTGCTTTCGTTTGGCGCTCTCAGCAAGGGCCTGCTCCTTCTGGGCCAGGCCTCCAGGGGATAGGACGCGCTCACCTGAAATAGCCGGTTATCGTGGGGCACATTCACCCTTCCTCTGAGCAACCTGAGTGGCCTTCACAAGCCACCCACTCCCAGGAAGCCTTCCGTAGCCAGTGAAATGGGCCCTGGGTGTGTGAGGTCAAAAATGCCTCCCATTTTAATTGACCGGTTCAGCGAGTCTGTCCTCACACCCGGGCCCCTGTCTTGAGCACCTGTTGTTTTTGCTGTCTTCAGATGAATCCTAGAGATCTGGCCACAGAGGAATAGGAAACAGACTTTTTGTCACAGAGTCCTTCGCTTTTACAACCAGGAGCAAAAGCCTTCAAATTTAATACTGCTCTTGCTTAAAATGGACCTCCAATCACCAGCCACTTTGGTTGTTGGGTTTGCTTGTTCCTTTGCTTTCACCTCGGAGGAAGCGGTTCTTTCATTGCTCTGGGCATGTGCCACGGTGCTAAGGGCTACTTCCCCGGAGGGTGTTGGAGATGATAAAGACCTGTGAGCTAGGAGACCCAGCAAGATACAAGAGCGGGAAGGGGTCTGCAGGCTTTTTGGGACCTCTCTCCTCCTGATGCCACATGCTGCTCTAGGCCCCCGATTTATTTATGTATTTATTTTATTTTTGAAGATTTTATTTATTTGTCAGCGAGCGAGAGAGGGCACAAGCAGGGGCAGGGGCAGGCAGAGGGAGAAGCAGGCTCCCTGCTGAGTGTGGGACTCGATCCCAGGACCCTGAGATCATGACCTGAGCTGAAGGCAGACGCTTAACCAATTGAGCCACCCAGGCTCCCCTAGGTCCCCGATTTAGAGGTATCTGCACGGGAGGCCTTCAGACAGTGAAGGAATCATCCAGAGTCCTAATAACCATGGCAGGTAGCTTTACAGTTGCCATTTCTAACTTCTAGCTCTGTGCCCTTAGGTAAAGGTCAGTGTGAATTCAGGATACTGATTTTTTTTTTCTTAATGGGACTGTGGAACTATAGGATTCTGTAGGTCAAGTTTTAACACCTCCTTAGAGCCACCCTAGTGAAGTAGCCAGGCTCGCTCTTCTGAGATCCTGTTGCAGCTTTATTACATCTCTTTGGGAACGAGCTTGCACAGTGGGCTGAAGATGGGTAATATGAACGTGGGGTTAGCCAGTGGACCACCCCACCCCCCTGCCCAGTGGCTTTGCAGGCTCTCCAAACCCTTTCCCACCTCCTGTTCAAAGTCAAGTTTGCTGAACGTTCGGAGTTGACCTTAGCCCTCTGTGTAGATTCTAAGTAGAGATGGTCTCTCTGTTCTGTAGTCTCTCCTCCTCCTGTCCGGGTGTGTCTGTCTGTCTCTCCTGTCCCTCCACCCCCCGCTAGGACCACTGGGCATTCATGTGCTTTTTTGGGTGGTCTCTGCAGTGGACCGCATCATCGGCCTGGACCAGGTGGCTGGCATGTCAGAGACGGCGTTGCCCGGGGCCTTCAAGACGCGGAAGGGCATGTTCCGGACGGTGGGCCAGCTTTACAAAGAGCAGCTGGCCAAGCTGATGGCCACGCTGAGGAACACCAACCCGAACTTCGTCCGCTGCATCATCCCCAACCACGAGAAGAAGGTGCGGGGGCTGGGCCCCTGTGTGTCTCCCTGCGCAGAAGTGGTGCTTCCCCACGCCCCCACGCCCCCACACTGAGAGCCTCGGCGAAGGCTCCCACTCCCACTCCCGGGGACGTTTACCCCGCTGAGTCCGGAGGGGCCTGCCCTACCTTTCTTCATCCACACCGGACACCGACGCAAGACCACCTGTGTGTATTTCTTTCTTTCTCCAGGCTGGCAAACTGGATCCCCACCTGGTGTTGGACCAGCTGCGCTGCAACGGGGTCCTGGAGGGCATCCGGATCTGCCGCCAGGGCTTCCCCAACAGGGTGGTGTTCCAGGAGTTCCGGCAGAGGTGAGCCGGGGCCGGGAGCCTGTCTCTCCTGCGGCGGGCATGAGTGTTTCCTCATCCCCGTACAGCTGGGGTCTGGCCGGCTCCTCCCGTTCCTTCTCTGTATGAGAAGGGGTTTCCCCGTCTTGTTATCTTGCTGGCTGTCACCCCTTGTGACTCGGGGCCTGGCACTGTTTGCTACTGTTCGAGGATCTTGGAAGAGAAATTAAAGAGCAATCAGCCGGGGACCGGGGTGTTTGAAGAACTTTGTAGAAATGGAGGTCCCAGAGCACTGCGGCTGCTTGCTGTGTGTACAGAGCGGGACATCGATGACACGGTCCTTTGTGCCGTTGCCGGCATGAGGCAGCCCTCTGTTTCTGGGGCCACCCCACTTGCCAGAGGCCCCTGCAGCACCTCGGGGGAAAGGCGGCAGATGCGGACACCGGGCAGGTTGCAGTTGGTGAGCCCAGCCTAAAGGTTGCCCCCTAGTGACCGAAACAGTCCAGTGTGAGTTTCCATTTGCTTTCTGGAACACCTGAAGCCTTTCTGGGTCATTCCGCCTAAGGAAAGAGCAGGGTGGGATTTGCTAAATGTCTTCCTTCCCTGGGAGACTCTGTGAAGGGATTCGTCCGTGCGCTGTCCTGTAGGGATGGTCCTCTCTGCCGTGCATCCCAGGAATCCGGGCGTGGGGTAGGCTGACCAGGCTTCTTGTTCTTCCTCAGATACGAGATCCTCACACCAAATTCCATTCCTAAGGGCTTCATGGACGGGAAGCAGGCGTGCGTGCTCATGGTGAGTAGAGCTGCTGCCTCTGCCTCCCGCTGGGGGTGGGGGGGTGTGCGCACGCATGGCGGTGCCCGTGTGCCTGGACGCGGCCTTCTCGCTGGAACACGCCTGCGCTGTTGTCCTGCCGTTGCTCCAGTCCTGATTCTGCCGCGCGCCCCGAGCGGCGGCCCTCTCGGCCCTGGGATGGTCAGGGATGGCGTGCGGGCCCGGGCCAGTGTGGAGACTAGCGCTGCGGCCACGGCAGGCTCTGATTCTCGCGCTTTCACACTCGTATCTCCTCGGACTGTCACGCTCAGCGTGGGTGGTAGGGGGCAGCGAAGCATGGCCCCAAGCCCCCGCAGTGCATGCTTCTGGACATTTCCTTTCAGCCCTTTGAGTAGTGAGTGCCTCATGTGCAGCAGGCTCTCTGGACTCTGCTAGAATGAATGACAGCCCCCGGTGGCTCAGTGGCCACGCTGGGGCCCGAACCCCCGTGTCCTATTTCCTACTATATAGGTGTCAGATTGTTCTTTACATGTCCAGGGTGAGCGGCCCCTGCCTCCTGTTGTCTTTCCTCTGCATTCTTTCCAAAGAGGAGAGACGATGGGTTGGGGGGTTGTCAGAAAGAGAAGAGGGAAGAAGGGAGTCGACACCTCCTATGTGGGAAGCCCCGCATTAGGTGATAGGGAGGTGGGGATGGGAGGGAGGAGACCACTCCCTGCTGTCCAGCGCTCACCAGCCCTGAGCCCGTGGGAGGGAGGACGTGACTGGGGAGGGTGTGTGGGCCACCCATTCGCTAGGCTGTCCGGGTTAGGGGTGGGGCAGGGAGGGAAGATGCCCATGCTGGCTCCACCTGCCTTCTTCCCGGCTCCTCCCCGGGCCTCTCCAGGATGATTGGGGTCTTTTGGGGGCCCCGAAGCTCACTCCAGTCCCACTCTTCCCATTCTAGGCTCTGCCTTTTCAGAACTTGTTCTGAATCTTTGTCTCCCAGGAGGACAGGCGGACAGGCAGACCCTTGCCTCAGTGGGTCAACAAGAGAGCCCATACTGTGCCCAAACCTCTCAGTGATGGTAACGAGCACTAATTCTGTTCAGTCCGCAGCGCGTGTGGCCCTGCGCTGAGCTCTGTGCTCTCCCATTCAGTTCTCACAGCCATACTGGGGACGAGGCACTATTTGCTTGATTTCTTCACTTTATTCTAATTAAAGAAAGCATTGTTCCCATTTTCCAGCTGAGGAAGCGGGGGCTCCTCCCAGAGGTTATAGCCCCAGGTCACCTAATTAACGTTTGGTCCTGGGCTTGGCCTGAACTGGGGTGTGTCCTAGTCTTGGTGACGACGATGATGATGCTCAGCCACCTCTGGTTTAAGGGTGGCCCAGCTGGGCATTGGTAGACCATGATGGCAGTGCATGGAGGCTGGAGGTAGAAGGAGAGAAGACCCTTAGGTCCTTTTGATGTCGAGGTTCTATGTTTTTCTGCTGTCTGATGCGTCACCCTGCCCTGTGCGGGAAGCCACCTGCCCCTCCTCCCGGCATCCTCTGAGCCCTGCTTTCTGGGGCTCCAGGGGACAGGCTGCCCAGCAGAGAGGCAGCCGCTGATGGACAGCCTCTCTGGGACACACTGCTGGCTCCCGGCGTTGCTCCGAGGGCCCCGTGGTGGCACGTGGTGAGTGGCCTGTCTGCTCCCGTCTAGATCAAAGCCTTGGAGCTGGATAGCAACTTGTACCGCATCGGCCAGAGCAAGGTCTTCTTCCGGGCTGGCGTGCTGGCCCACCTGGAGGAGGAGCGGGACCTGAAGATCACAGACGTCATCATCGGGTTCCAGGCCTGCTGCAGGGGCTACCTGGCCAGGAAGTGAGTCCTTGGAGGGGCCCGCCTCCGCCTAGCCTGCCCATGCTCGGGCCCTTCCCAGCTTTCCTGCCGCACAGGGGCACTGACGCTGGTCGGGGGTCGGTCTGATCCGGGACACCCAGGTGGAGCTCTCTGCCCCCTGCTTTCTGGATTTATGCCTGAGGTTTAAAGTGACCGGCTGGGAAGGGGGTGACTCTGGGCCTGATTTGCCTGCCCCAAACAGTCCTGCTTACCAGTATTCCTCACCGTGTCCCTCGTGTGGGAATGATGCCCAGACTCTGTCCCCAGAGTCCCCTGTGCTCCCGGGACAGGAGCCCGTCCTCGAGTCCAGAGCAGCTCCTTCGAGAGTGGGGCTCACCTGCTGCAGGACAGTGGGTGTGGTGGCTGCATGTTGGGTCTCCTGAACCCCGATATCTGTGCTTGGGGCCGTACGTTCCAGTGTGAGCTGGGAACCCTGGGAAACGGAGCCTGGCTTTGTGATGTTTGGGCAAATGGAGCCTTCATGTATCCCAGAGCCCCCCAAGTTGACATCTTAAGCCCACCTTTGCAGGACATCAGCTGCTGACATTTTGCCACCAATCAAAGACCACTGATGGAGGGTGGCAGGAGGGTGGGACACTGAAGTCACTACGTCTCCCGAATGACCAGGAGTCACACTGGACGCAGATCTAATTCACAAGGGGCTTCCACCCCGTGAACTCACTTGCCCCTTGGTGACCTAGGTCCTTGTCACCCTCTGCGGGGTCACCCACAGGACTCACCCCCAAGGCCAGGCTCCTTCCCTACACTTGTGTTTTGAGGTGTCTCAGGCAGGGAGGGGTCGGCTGCCCCGGAAAGGCCTCCCGTCTGCTGGAGGTGTGCGGTCCCCTGCCCTGACGGGGTCCCTCTCCCCAGGGCCTTTGCCAAGCGGCAGCAGCAGCTGACGGCCATGAAGGTCCTGCAGAGGAACTGCGCCGCCTACCTCAAGCTGCGCAACTGGCAGTGGTGGAGGCTCTTCACCAAGGTGGGTTCCGACGGGCCTCCCTCGCTGCGGCCCCACGAGCGCCCTCGGCCTCCGTTGTGGCGCAGGGACAGGTGGGCCTCCCGCCGGCCTCTGTGCGGGACTCGGGGCCCTGGGAGCAGTGCGTAGCCTTGGCCTCAACACCCTCCCCCCCCCGCCCCTGCGCCGTGTGAGCCAGGGCTGGGCCTGCCCTGCGGGGTCCGGAGCGTGCACGCCGTGGCACGTGTCTGGTGTGGACAGCCTGGCTGCCGGGCCTCGCCGGGTGCTGGGGGCGCTGTCCTCCCAAGCAGCCACAGGGCGGTGGGTCAGAACGTGCACACAGCTGCACAGGCTTTCCCCTCCCTAGCCTCTCAAAAAAAAAAAAATCATCTTGAACGTCGTTCGGGCTGCTTTCATTTGTAATAAATAATTTGTGGCCGTTGTGAAAAGTTAGACTGACAAAGAGCATGAAAAAGAAAACGAAGGTTCACACGTGCTCCCTTCAATCCCGAGCCAGTGTCCGTGAGGAGTAGACGTTTCACTGTTCACTCCGCTGTCTTTTTTTATCCCCTTTAAGCCTCCGCTCTGTAAACCATATGCATTCTTACCTAGCTGAGCTCTGACTTGCATAAACAGTCTTGTGTTTCATGTATTTTCCGTTTAAAATTCCTTCACGAGCATCATTTTTTAAAAAGTCAGCATGATGTTCCCTGGCGACATTTGCTGTTTTAGGTGGCTCCTTTTCCCGTGGTGTTTCTTTCTCTCATTCCTTGTGTTCCACCATTGTAAACATGCTGTCCACGTCTTCGTGCAAACACGGAGGTGGTGTCCCTGACCTGTACTTAGCAGGGTCAGGGGCCTGTGGTACACAGCGCTGAATCGATCTCCAGAAAGATGGTGTGTTTGTGCCTCCCCCTGAGCGGGTCCAGTTGCCTGGCGCTCCGGCCAGCTTGCCCTGGGCGCGGGGGAGGGCCCGAGCAGGCATCCTCAGCCGAGCGCCTCTTCCGCCGTCTCTTCCAGGTCAAGCCGCTGCTGCAGGTGAGCCGGCAGGAGGAGGAGATGATGGCCAAGGAGGAGGAGCTGGTGAAGGTCCGGGAGAAGCAACTGGCTGCCGAGAACAGGCTCACGGAGATGGAGACGCTCCAGTCCCAGGTGGGTGTGTGCAGGCATGGCCCGGGTAGTTGGGGCGGGGCTCCCCCTGCTGCCACCTGCTGGCCAGCGGCGGGCGGGGCGTGTTTGGAGGGTCACTGTCACCAGCGGCTCATCTCTCTGCAGACCCCATTCGGGGTTCTGTGATGTAGGGAGGCGCCCGGTGGGGCAGAAAGCTCATGGGAGTTGGGGGAACCTCTCTGAGCCTGTTTCCCGGGGATGGTGGTGCGCAGCTCCCGGGGTAGCGGTGAAGGATCCGGAACGCGACGTTTGGGAAGTGCCTGGGAGCCTCGGCACCCTCAAGACGGGAATTGCTCCGGTCGGCACGGTCTCCTCCCCACAGAAGCCTGAGCGCGGGAGCCTCCGTGCTGCCGGGGCCTGAGGAGCTTGCGGGGGACTCACGCGGTCCCCGGGCTCTTTGCAGCTCATGGCAGAGAAGCTACAGCTGCAGGAGCAGCTCCAGGCGGAAACGGAGCTGTGTGCTGAGGCCGAGGAGCTCCGGGCCCGCCTGACCGCCAAGAAGCAGGAGCTCGAAGAGATCTGCCATGACCTGGAGGCCAGGGTGGAGGAGGAGGAGGAGCGCTGTCAGCACCTGCAGGCCGAGAAGAAGAAAATGCAGCAGAACATCCAGGTGAGGCCCCTTTCCCCTCCAGAGAAGGGGCGGGGCGCAGCGCCCCTGGAGCCGGAGAGAGCGCAGAAATCGCTGGGGCCCGTTTGCTTGGGGCGGCCTCTAAGAGCTCCTCTCTGTGGGCAGCGAGCACTGCCAACGGAGCAGCGAAGCCAGTTCAGTTTCCCTCCGTCCTCGCTGCGGTCGGTCCGCGGGGCCAGGGCGATCAGCTCTGCCTTCTGCCCGCGCCACTGGTGGGCAGCTTGGGAGGAGGCACCTCAGAACCAGCGAGCACACGGTTGGCCGGGGTCCCTGTCTCCGTCCCCCAGTTTTAAAGACAGAGCCCACAAGTGTGAGGTGGGCCGGGTCCGTGTAGTCTGCCCCCCCGCCCATGGTCTCCCCATGAGCCCCCCCGCCACGGTCTCCCCGGCTCTGCGGCAGGAACTGGAGGAGCAGCTGGAGGAGGAGGAGAGTGCCCGCCAGAAGCTGCAGCTGGAGAAGGTGACCACCGAGGCCAAGCTGAAGAAGCTGGAGGAAGACCAGATCATCATGGAAGACCAGAACTGCAAACTGGCCAAGGTGAGGAGGCCCCGAGTGCTGCGCTGCGCGGGCGGTGGCCGGGTACAGGCCAGACTCCCGGCCCACTGCCTCCCTCCCTCTCCTGCAGTCACAGCGTCCGCGCCGTCACGGGTCCTCTTCTGGGTGTCCATGGCCTCCAGGTGCCAGCGTCCTATTCGGAGGGGTGTTTGTCACCATTGAGTGGGGCCCGAGGGCAAGGCTTGGCACTTCTTCTCGGTGAAGCTCTCTGCAAGCTCCTGAGACCCGAGACTTGTTGCTGAGCCGTCTGTGGGGTGTTGCCCATCCGTCCCCGGGGGGCTTTGGGGACCGTGGTGGCTCAGTGTTGAGGCACAGGTGCCCTCCTCCAGCCGTCCCCAGGGTAGTGGCTGTTTAAGAGTCTCTTAGAGCCAAGTCGGGTCCCTGTCACAGTCTGCCGGCGAGCAGATGAAAGCCCAGAGTCATGTCAGGAGAAGGAAAGACGGTCAGAAGGCCGTCCTCAATTCCGAGTGGGGTGGGGCGGACGTGGCAGGACACCAGCCTGCGGACTCTGTGACACGAGACGGAGTCGCCCAGGCTGGGTGTTGGCGCTTGTTTAGTCCTGGGACTGTGAGGTCAGCCTGGTCGGGGACCCGCTGAGATTAGGACTCCAGCAGTGGCCACGCGGCAGAAGCGGGGGGAGCAGCCAGGGTGCTCTGGGAGCATGAGGAAGGCGGAGGTCGCAGCCCACCCAGTGGATGGGTGCCGGGCACAGAGAGGGTAGAATCATTGCGTCTGAATCCCCTGGGTGCCTTCTTACCTGAGCCCATACGGGTGACACAGGTCCAGGAAGGCCTTGGGCACCCACATCTGTAGATCCTAAGGAAGCTTATCCAGCTAATTTAGGGCTGCTAGTGACTTTTCTTTCTTTCTTTTTTTTAAGATTTATTTATTTGAGAGAGACCACGAGCGGGAGGGGCAGAGGGAGAGAATCTCAAGCAGACTCCCCGCTGATTGTGGAACCTGACCTGGGGCTTGATTTCAGGACCCCAAGATCATGACCTGAGCCAAAACCAAGAGTCAGTTGCTTAACCAACTGCGCCATCCAGGCGCCGGCTAGTGACCTGTCAGAATTATCCTTTGATCCAGAAAATCCTAGTGTGTCAAGTATTTAAGGTCCTTCCCTTGGTTCAATCCTAAATTTCTGGGCAAGTTATATTTGAGGAGAGCTGAAGTGTTCTGTGCTCAACTGACTTTTAGCTCTGACCCACCCTCGGCCCCGCAGGAGAAGAAGCTTCTGGAAGACAGAATAGCCGAATTTACCACCAACCTCATGGAAGAGGAGGAGAAGTCGAAGAGCCTTGCCAAGCTCAAGAACAAGCATGAGGCGATGATCACCGACCTGGAGGGTAAGAGGGTAGTGGGCAGGAACTGAGGCGTCCCCACTCCGGGACCCGCCTGGGCCTGGCCGCCAGGAGCAGGAACCCTGGGCTGGTCTCATGTGCTCTGGGTGCAGGCACGCTCGGAGTCTGCAGCCCCCAGCCACTGCCCTGAAAACCTCGGGGACAGCTCTGGTCCCCACAGGAGTCTGGGCTCCGGGCACCGGCTGGTCTAGGAAGGGATGTTCCCCCACGTGAAGGGCTCTCAGAAGAACACCCTGGCATTTCTTTTCTGTCGTGTGCCATGAGTTGCACAAGATTGAGTTCCTAAGAGGTCCTAGGTCTGAGCCCAGCTCTGCTGCTTATCAGCTGTATCACCTCGCAGCTCTCCCTTAATCTCTGTGGGCTTTAGTTTCTCCTTCCTCTAAGGGTCACGGTGAACGTGTGTCCACGAGGACTACACTGAATCACACGCAGGCACACACCGTGCGTGCTCTGCAGGGTTGGACAGATGCTGCGAGAGACTGTTGCTGGACTTGGGGCAGGTGGCCAGTTGTGCCTTTGTCTGTCTGAGGATTTCTCACCCCTGCTTCTTGAGAGTTGTAGACAGCGGAGGGAGAGAGGAGAGGGGACCGCTGTGGGGGCTCCGAGCTCATGCCAGAAACCACTGCTCCCTCGGCAGAGGCTCGGGGCAGCCCCGCGTGTCCAGGACAGATGTTGACTCCCTGCACATGTAGGGCCCAAACTGTCCAGGCTGACCACCAGGAGGGTTTTCCCAGCCCCGCCTGCCCCCCTCATGTTTGGAGGGGATGAGGCGAGTCAGGCCGGCAAAGGGGAAGTGAGGTGCTAGAGGGGTCTCACCCTGCGGACTCCCTCCCTCACCCGGGAACAGTCTGAAACACAGTCATCCAGGTCTAGGAGGGCACAGCCACTGGGCAGGCAAACACCAAGAGGGGTTCTTAGTTTGACACTGACTAGTGTTAACAAAGTTATGAAACCATCTGAACACGCGCGTGTGCATACACACACGGCTGGTAGGAGCATGAACTGGTAGGTGGCCTTGAACGGTCTGGTGTTGCCTGGTGGCTTTGAAGCTTCACATGCCTACAGCCAACCCAACGCTCTCGGCCACACACACTGGGGGTTCCGGGCATCGTTCCCGAGGGCGCACCGCGAACACGACCCGAATGCCCCTCCGCTGTAGCACAGGGAGATAAGCTGTGGTATGTTCACCCGGCGGAACACTAGACTGGTCCACGTGGATCAATTGCAGTGACACTTAACTTGCTAAATTTCAAGGTCTTACTCTTAAGTGACAAAAGCAGGCGCGGACTCTGGGCTAGGAGCTGTGGTGAGTGCTTGCAGATATTAATGCCCGTGAGCTTCGCAACCTAACGAGGCACGTGGTCTCATTATCCTTGTATTCAGATGATGCACAGAAGGGTTAAGGGGTTACCTGAGTGACGTCCTAGTGGAAATCGTAAAGCCAGACATTGGACCCTGACCCCCCGCACCGACTGTAGAATTCATACAGGACGTTCCCTTACACAGTTTAGGTTCTTGAAAACTAAGCCCATTTTTTAGGGAGGAAGACCTGGTACAGCCTTAAAGGAAAACAAGAGAACTGGGAGCACAACGTGCAGGGGAGCGTAGGTCCCTGGCGGGGCAGGTCGGCAGGGTTTGGGGCGACGCCGGACGTGGCAGCTCGGGGATGTTCTTTCCTTCATCCAGGTCTTGGGTATGAGTGTCTGCGTGTCGTGATCCTTTAAGGCTCACGTATGTTTTAACAAAAACTCAGTATTTTTTGTAACAATGAAAAACAAAGATGGGAAAAATCTCTGGGTGCTGAGGGCTCTGTCGGTCTCCCCCGGCTTGCTGCTCAGAGCGCCTCCGAAGAGAGGAGAAGCAGCGTCAGGAGCTGGAGAAGACCCGCCGGAAGCTAGAGGGGGACTCTACTGACCTCAGTGACCAGATCGCAGAGCTGCAGGCCCAGATCGCAGAGCTCAAGATGCAGCTGGCCAAGAAAGAGGAGGAGCTGCAGGCCGCCTTGGCCAGGTGAGGGCTGGCGCCCCCTGCCGGCAGGTGCCGGCACCTTCCGCCGTGCCCCCCGTGAGTGGCCGCCCTCTTGATGCCATCCCGTAGCAAGACCTGTCCCGTTCCCTAAAGGCACGTGTGCAGCTGCTTTGTCGTCCGTTTGTAACCCCCAGAGGTCATCCACAACGTCACCCAGCACCAAAGGCCTTGCCTTGCTTGCATCTTTAAACTTTCTGGCTACAGGCATGCTAAAAAAAAAAAGAAAGAAAAGAATCTTTGTTTTAGATTCACAACAAAATTGAGCAGAAGGTGCACAGTTCCCATACACCCCTGCAGCGCCCTCCCACCGCCCCCCCCAACACGGCCTCCCGCACTGTCGCTTCCCCGCCCAGGGTGGCACATTTGCTGCAGTTAATGAACCCGCACTGACGTGATTATCACCCCTAGAGTATCTGCGGCACCTTCGTGTTTTTCCTTAGTTGCTGTAATGATGGACTGTAGCATTTTATTTCCTTTTTAATTTTTGCTTAATGTTTGTTCATTTATTTTTACGTTTAGAACACTGAATTTCAGTTTGGAAAATGAAGTGATTCTTCTGTGGGGTTTTTCAGTTCACAGAGTGGTTTTGTTCTTAAATCTTCTGGAAGCTTCAGATGTTTTTGCCGAGAGGAGCACCTGAGGGCAGGCCATGGTTACGACTTCTGGAAGTGGCTTTGGCTGCTCCTCTCCAAAGCCTTTTCTGCACACTCTGCTTCCTGAGGTGAAAAGAGCCTCCTCCTGATGTTGTCTCTTTGGCAGAGTGGAGGAGGAAGCCACCCAGAAGAACATGGCCCTAAAGAAGATTCGAGAGCTGGAATCACAGATTTCTGAGCTCCAGGAGGACCTGGAATCTGAGCGAGCTTCTAGGAATAAAGCTGAGAAGCAGAAGCGGGACCTTGGGGAGGAGTTGGAGGCTCTGAAAACGGAGCTGGAGGACACTCTGGACTCCACGGCTGCCCAGCAGGAGCTCAGGTGCGCTGTGCGGCCAAGTGGCCAAGTCACTTGAGGATGGGGGTGGGGGGCAGGGAGGGTGATGCCCCCGGGCTTGTTGAGGAAGCTGGCTTGGAGTTGGGGTGAGGCTGGGGCGAGACGCCGATTCCTCCACAAAGTGGGTCTGCGAGCCTGGGTTGGAGGATGCATGGCCGAGGAGGGAGGCCACTGGGCAGCAAGGCTGGGGTAGTCGGTGCCCCTTGCCGGCCTCTCTGCAGCTGGGGAGGCAGAGCCCAGGGCGGCAGCACGCCCAGTCCCCGGCCTCCATCCTGAGGGTGCTTTTCTCCAGGTCCAAACGCGAACAAGAAGTGAACATCCTGAAGAAGACCCTCGAGGACGAGGCCAAAACCCACGAGGCCCAGATCCAGGAGATGAGGCAGAAGCACTCACAGGCCGTGGAGGAACTGGCTGAGCAGCTAGAGCAGGCGAAGCGGGTGCGTGGGCTTCCCTGGGGCCGGGCTCCGTGACTGCGGGTGGTGCCGGGGGGTGGGGGGGCCCTCCCCGAGACTGGCTGCCTCCCTGGGCCAGGCCTGCAGAGCAGAGCAGCTCCAGGCTCCAGCCCTTAGCGGCTTTGTGACTCAGGCAAGTGGCTACCTCTGTGCCTCAGTTTCCCCAACTGTAGAGGAGGCAAGTGATAGGTCTGTGTCATGAAAATCCGTGACAGCTGGAGTTGATGATCAGTAAAGCACGTGAACAGTAAGGACTCAGTAAGTTGTTCAAGAATGACCGTCAGTATTTTGTTTAGGACCCGCCAGACCAGAAGGTCTCCAGGAATTGGAGTGGCCTGGTGCCGAGTGCCAGAGGGCCCTAGGGTTTTCTCTGGAGCACCCGCACGTGGTCAGCTGCAATCTTGATGGGAAGCCTTGGGATATTAATCCTGCTAGTCTCAGGCAGGCGGCTGGGCCAGGGAGTTCGCAAGACCACGTTCTGCCTGCCGTGGCTCCCAGCGCGAAGCCGCTCTTGGTGGCGGCCCAACAAGTCAAAGGCTCTTCCGCGTGGCGGCCTGTAAAATGCTCTCAGAGGCATGCCTTGTCCGTCTGGGCCCCTTCTGGTGGCAGCCTTCCCTTGCCCTTCAGCTTTTCCTCACCCAACACACCTTCGAGTTTGTGCGGCTGCCCCTTGCATGTGCCTGTGACCCTGCAGCCAGCTCAGTGGCTGGTAGAATGGGATGGTGGAGTGGATTCTGTAAATGCCGCTTTTATATTTTTATATTTTCTGGAAGATCGTCACATTATCACTCGGAACATCAGATTTCAAAGAGGCTCTGCTGGAAGCCCGACTCTGAGCGGCTATAATTTCCCTCATCTTCTGATATGCTAAAGTCCTAGTATTAGTGATGATAGCCCGTCACACCTGAGCATGAGGGAGGCCAGGCGGGGACTGTTTCCGAGCTGAGGACACGTGCTGCATGTCCCGTCCGGCTGAGTGAGGAGTGCGGGTCAGGCCCGAGCATCCGGCCTGGGGCTCTTGGCAGCATGCATCCCCTGGGCTGGTCCTCCGGCATTCTCGCTGCAGAGAGCAGACTCCGGATCTGGACCGGGCAGTTGTCCCAGCCTCCTGCCAGGGCACAGCTGCCCCTTTCTACCTCGTGGCTTGCATCCCCACAGGTGAAAGCCACCCTGGAGAAGGCGAAGCAGACCCTGGAGAACGAGCGAGGAGAGCTGGCCAATGAGGTGAAGGTGCTGCTGCAGGGCAAAGGGGACTCTGAGCACAAGCGGAAGAAAGCCGAGGCCCAGCTGCAGGAGCTGCAGGTGAAGCTCACCGAGGGAGAGCGCGTGCGCATGGAGCTGGCCGACAAGGTCACCAAGCTACAGGTGAGGCCTCCGCTGGGACCCGGGCCTGGGCGGAGGTGCCTACCCCTGCGCCTCAGTCTTGGCCCGGATCTCCGGGGCTCCCCCTCTCTTGAGCGAGGCCTTTGGGGCGCGGCCCGTGACTCCGGCCCCCCTGGGCCTGACGGCTGAGGTGGGGCAGGGCAGTCATGGTCCTTGTCCTTCCCGTGCCCCTGCAGGTTGAGCTGGACAACGTGACAGGTCTTCTCACCCAGTCTGACAGCAAGTCCATCAAACTCACCAAGGACTTCTCCTCCCTGGAGTCCCAGCTGCAGGACACGCAGGTAAAGACAGAGGCAGGGCCCAGCTCCTCTGTGACCCACGGGGTCTCCGGGTCCTCCTGGCACCCCCACCGGCTGTAGCAGCTGTCCCCCGAACCGGAGGGACCGGCTCCTCCTTCCCGTCGAGGGCGTGGGGCCCGTGAGGCTCTGCCCCTGTGCCTCCTGAGCCCCGGTGCCCCGCGTGTCTTGGTGCAGGAGCTGCTCCAGGAGGAGACCCGGCAGAAGCTGAGCCTGAGCACCAAGCTGAAGCAGATGGAGGATGAGAAGAACTCTTTCAAGGAGCAACTGGAAGAGGAGGAGGAGGCCAAGCGGAACCTGGAGAAGCAGATCGCCACCCTCCATGCCCAGGTTCAGTATCGGCTCCCCTGGATGCCCCGCGCCCCCCGGAGACTCCGGGAAACTGGGGGTAGTCTGCAGGCTGCGCAGCGTCTGGCCGGGCACCCGCGTGCACAGGGGACAGGAGGCCCAGGCCTGCTGCGAGCCAGGCGCCCTCCCTTGGGGAGCTCCTGCCCTCTCCAGCCAGAGCTCCTAGCCAGGGTCCCGGGTAGAATTCAGGGGTCTGTACACGTGGATGGAGGAGGCCTCACGTCTGGGTTTCCGTCAGTCTGGCTGACGTTAGCGTTTTGTTCCGTCGCGCACGTGGGCCATAAGCCACCCCGGCAGCAGTGCATGTGGCGCGAAGGAAAACCAGCGGTCACCGTGTCTGAGCTGTGGCGGGCTTTGGGGATGTCATGGTGCTCCCGCCGCTTTGGGAGCTCGTACTTGACACGCTAACAAAGGAGCACACGGGTTACTGTGTCACAGTCTAAAGAAGTACCCAGCAGCTGCATTTTCCTGTACTGGTTTAGTTGCTGATCCTCTGTATTTTACGCACGTTAAAACATCATGAGGAGGCGGCCAGTGTTTTTCTAGACTATCAAAAGGTCCACAACCAGAAATAGATCAAGAGTCCTGTTACATCCTATCCTAGGACCTCAGTGGTCAGGCCAGGAGATCTATCTGCACCACCTCCTGGGGGTGGGCCCGTAGCCCGTGCTCCAGTCTGGGTGGGAGTAGCTGGTGGGTGCGTGTCATGGCAGCTTTGTCTCTGGGTGCGAGGAGGGGTTGCGGGATGGATGCCTGCGGAGCCCTGGCGAGCGGCCGATGGAGGGGGCTCCCCTCTCTGGGCTTGTCTGGAAAGCAAGCAGCTCATTGTACATCTCGACAGAGAGGCTGCCCCTGGGGCTGCACGCACTAGGCAGACGCCCCCTGCAGAAACCCCATTTCTCTCACCCCGGTGGAAGAGGGGCGTCTCTGTGACCGGGTCTCTGCTCGTGGGGTGCAGGCTGGCTGCCACCGCCCCACGCACGGGCTGTCTCCCAACTCTGTGTTCCTGCCCAGGTGACGGACATGAAGAAGAAGATGGAGGACGGCGTGGGGTGCCTGGAGACTGCGGAGGAAGCCAGGAGGAAGCTCCAGAAGGACCTGGAGGGGCTGGGCCAGCGCTACGAGGAGAAGGTGGCTGCCTACGACAAGATGGAGAAGACAAAGACGCGGCTGCAGCAGGAGCTAGACGACCTGCTCGTGGACCTGGACCACCACCGCCAGACTGCCTCCAACCTGGAGAAGAAGCAGAAGAAGTTTGATCAGGTGGGTGCCTCCGGGCCGCCCCCCGCGCCTTTTCCATCAGGCACAGCCGTGGGGAAGGCGAGGGCCGGGGACACCTCACCACCTAGCTCAGGAGGGCCGCAGGCCAGGCACGCAGGGGTCCCCCTTGCGGGGCAGGGCGTCTCTTCCTTCCTCTTTCCTGTGTCTGACGTCTTTCAAATTGTTTGTAATGAACCAGTTTTACTCTTATGTAGGATTTTTTTTTTTTCTTTACTCTCAACATGGGGCTCGAACTCACAACCCTGAGGTCAGGATGGCCCATGTGCTACCAACTGAGCCAGCCAGGCGCCCCTGTGATGTAGGATTTTTATTTACGCGTCATACTTCTGCCTAATTCCAAAAGCTCTGAGGCAGCTTATAGAGAGACCCAGACAGTGGGGTAGGATAGGAAAGTAGAATACATCAGGGGTTGGCAAAACCGACCAAGCACTGCCCCATGCCTGTTGCTGGGGGTAAAGGTGCGCTGGATCCCACCATGCTCCCTGGCTGCTTCCATGTTTCCGCAGCAGAGTCTGGCAAAGTCTAGAGCATTCACTCTCTGTTCCATTAAGAAATGGGCCTGGGGAATAAAGAGGTATCGGGGGATTGGGGAGATGGGGAGATGAGGTCTGGCCACGGGTGGGCCCACACGGAGAGTGGACCCCGAGAGCTTGAATGTAAATGGGCATCCTTGACGAAGGCCACAGTTGGAGTCTGGGCCTCTAAGCAGCCAGATTGACAGGGTTTTTAAGGAAAATACCAACCGGCTGTTCAGGAAAACAGGGCCTTTGCTGGTTCTGAGAGAGTAATGTTCCCTGTGGGTTCTCATGGGAAGGGTGCCATGTTTCATACAGAATCGTATCAAATGACGAAAACGAAACAGACCTCACAGCGTGCTGACAGACGTGATCGCTGTCCTCATCTGGTTACGAGGACATGCTGGATGGCCTGCACCACGCTTGGGGCCCGCCGGGTACCCCAGACGATGGCTTGGTGCCGGCTCTTCGTGGTCCCCTCCCCTCAGACTAGCACCCAGGATCTTCAGTCCCCAAGGAGTATGGGTCTGGGTGCTTTGCCCACCTGAGGGCAGGGGGCTCACGGTGACCACCTCTCCCTCAGCTGCTGGCCGAGGAGAAGACCATCTCTGCCAAGTACGCAGAGGAGCGCGACCGGGCCGAGGCGGAGGCCCGGGAGAAGGAGACCAAGGCGCTTTCGCTGGCCCGGGCCCTGGAGGAGGCCGTGGAGCAGAAGGCAGAGCTGGAGCGGCTCAGTAAGCAGCTCCGCACAGAGATGGAGGACCTCATGAGCTCCAAGGATGACGTTGGCAAGAGCGTGAGCACCGGGTCGGCGGCCGGCTCAGGGAGGGACCCGAGTGGGGACGTCCCCAGGGACTAGGGGCTGAGCAGACACCGAGGCCGGGGACCTTGGGGACCTCGTCCCTCCGCTCCTGACTCGGGTTCCCGGGGGTGGGGGGGCAGGTCCACGAACTGGAGAAGTCCAAGCGGGCCCTGGAGCAGCAGGTGGAGGAGATGAAGACCCAGCTAGAGGAGCTGGAGGACGAGCTGCAGGCCACCGAGGACGCCAAGCTGCGGCTGGAGGTCAACCTGCAGGCCATGAAGGCCCAGTTCGAGCGGGACTTGCAGGGCCGCGACGAGCAGAGCGAGGAGAAGAAGAAGCAGCTGGTCAGACAGGTGTGGATGGCCCCCACCCCTCACCCCTGTTTCTGGCAGGTTCCGTTCTCCTTCCTCTCCTGGATTGTGGTGGGTCCCTTGTCCGCTCCTCCCATGTCTGTAGGTTCTAGTCCCCTGTCTCCAGGGTCGGGGACCCGCTCTTTTATGGCCAGTACTCTTCATGGGCCCTGGAGGCCCCGTGCAGCTCCCCCGGGCTCAGAGTGGAGCAGGGTCGGGGGGTGGGTGCCGCTGCCCGAGCCGTCCGCCTGTCCCCCAGGTGCGGGAGATGGAGGCAGAGCTGGAGGACGAGAAGAAGCAGCGCTCGATGGCGGTGGCCGCCCGGAAGAAGCTGGAGATGGACCTGAAGGACCTGGAGGCCCACATTGACTCCGCCAACAAGAACCGAGACGAGGCCATCAAGCAGCTGCGCAAGCTGCAGGTGAGCTCTCGGGCCGTGCTGGGCACGGCTGCACCTGTGGCTCTGGGCTCAGGTGGCCTGGGACGCCGGCCGGGTGGCCGGTGAGCACTGAGAGGCGCCACCCTCCCCTTTCTGCGGATGGTGCCCTTAGCCCTGGAACAGAGAGCAAACTTGCAATAAGATTATTGACTGTGTGTGCATTAAACAAGGAAACAAACCCATGCAAACCTGGAAAGGCAGTGACGTTAGGGACGTAGTCACTTGGTGGTAGATTTTCAGAGTAAACCAGATATGGCTCGGGTCCCGACCCGATCCAGGCTTAGTGGACGGTGATCAAAGCTTCTGAGCTGAGCACAGAACCCCATGTGCAGCCCAGAGCACAGAACACGCACGTGGGAAATTCTCACCTCACCGATAGTTAAAGATCACAGATTTTGTTTATATGTTTTTTGTTTTAATAATGATTTTAGCGTAATTAGCATACAGTGTTCTATTAGTTTCGGGTGTATGATACAGTGATTCATCCTTATGTCCGTATATTACTCCGTGCTCATCAAAGTAAGTGCTAAAGATAACGAATTTCATTCTAGTCTACTTATTTATTTATTAAAAGATTTTATATATTTATTGGAGCGTGAACATGAGTGGGAGGAGGAGCAGAAGGAGAGGGAGAAGCAGACTCCCCTGAGCTGAGCAGGGAGACCGACCTGGGGCTCGATCCCAAGACCCTGGGGTCATGACCTGAGCCGAAGGCAGACGCTTAACTGACAGAGCCACCCAGGTGCCCCAAAGATAACAAATTTGAAAAAACAGCTCTGAAAAGCCGCGTCATACCCCGAAAACCAGCAGCAGGAAGAACAAATTCTGTCCGTTGATGAGGTCGTGGGGTGTAGATGTTCTTGTTGCTGGCAGTTGTACCTGGTACCATCTGGCCTGGGGAATTGCAATTTGGGATTATGTGCAGAAGGAAAAAAACCAAAATCCTATTTGACCACGGTCTTGAGAGTTAAAACCAGGCACAGGAGAAGAACAAAGGAAGTGCGTTTCTGCCGTGGGGGTTGACCTGGCGGGTGGGCGTTGACCCAGAGGAGCGGGTGTCCCCGGGACAGGGTGTTCCTGTCAACAGGAAGCTGTAGGAAGTGCGGCCCAGATTGCAGCTTGGGCTAACGTGTAGCCAGCGACTCACAGCTTCCAAAGGTGTGCTTTGTGAATCCTGATGGTCAAAAACGTGTGGAAACGACACAGGATAAGAGAGACCGGTGTCCTTGATATTTGGCCCTCTTCCCGTTGGTTACACATGGCATCGGGCTGAAAGCGGCCCGAGGCTCCTGTGGGAGGGGTGGTGGCTGTGGTGGGGGTCCCAAGCCTCTCCCGCCCGCCACAGGCGCAGATGAAGGACTGCATGCGGGAACTGGAAGACACGCGCGCCTCCCGCGAGGAGATCCTGGCGCAGGCCAAGGAGAACGAGAAGAAGCTGAAGAGCATGGAGGCCGAGATGATGCAGCTGCAGGAGGTGGGCCGGGCCCCAGGACGGCACTCGGGGGCGCCAGCAGGGGGCAGCCCACGGCCTCCACCCGCCCAGCTGGCAGCCCCCTAGCCCAGCTTCAGCCGTGGGTTGGGGCTGGTTTTGGCTTCGTGAAAGCATTCCCTACAGGGTTGCATTAGGTAGCCAGGCTTCCCGGTGTGACTAAAACGTGTGTGTGAATTAAATTGTCACCATTTGGGGCCAGCTCCCTTGCGTGAAACGAGGCTTTGTGGTAATCACCTCCTGCTGGGCAAGGGGGGTCCTTCCCAAACGCTCGGGCACCACGCGTCCCCCCGCCTCATCCGTCACACGTGAGGCATATCGAGAAAGCCTTCCCTCCGCCTTAGGCGGTCTTCTTCAGCGTGAGGTGACTGGCCACCCAGTGCTCCTAGTGGGGCTGGGTGTCCAGGCATGTTGTCATCCATTCTCTCCTGATGGCTGCGCTCTCCTGCCTGGGCCTGCGGTGAGCTCTCCCTCTGAGGTCGCGTGTGGGTCTCTGTTGAGGCCACCTTACCCGCCTGGCTCTGAGACACTCCGTGTTCTCACCCTAACTCACATCCCTGCCTCGTCCCCCCGACTTCTGGTCTCCCCGGAATGCAGAGGGACCAGCATCCCATTAGGACGGGACAGTTTTTTCATTTATCTCTACATCCCCAGCACGTGACTTCGTTCCTAACACTTAGAGGGGTTTGCAAACATGTGGCGTCTAAGCCGTGGCCTCAGAGGAAGGACTCAGCCCTGTGAGCCAGAGGGGCTCACGAGGAAGGATGTCGTGGAGGAGGCAGACGTAGGAGGGGGTTTGAGAGGAAGGGCCAGGGGCTCGGGGAGCATGGTGCCACAGAGTACCGGGGCTTGCGGGGCTTCGGGCCGAGCGGGTCACGGTCTGTGTTCTCATGGCAGGAGCTGGCAGCTGCCGAGCGTGCCAAGCGCCAGGCCCAGCAGGAGCGGGACGAGCTGGCCGACGAGATTGCCAACAGCAGCGGCAAAGGGTGAGCTGTGGTGCGGCGTGTTTGGCTGAGGGCAGGGGGTGCCCGTCCCCTGGGACAGGGCCCGTCTCACTGCCCCCCGCCCTCACGCAGGGCCCTGGCGTTGGAGGAGAAGCGGCGCTTGGAGGCCCGCATTGCCCAGCTGGAGGAGGAACTGGAGGAGGAGCAGGGCAACACGGAGCTGGTGAACGACCGGCTGAAGAAGGCAAACCTGCAGGTGGGTGGGGCTGGGCCGCCTGGGCGCTCCTCACGTGCCAGGCTCTAGACCCCCCCCCCCAGACAATGGCTAGCGGGAGCACAGGGCTCACTGGGCTTCGGGGAGCATGTCCCGGCACCTGTGAAGGTCTCCCTTGGTTTCGCTGTCTGGACCCTGGCTGTGGTCCAGAGCTTGGGGCCCCAGGGCCTGGTGTTTTCAGGGGCTCTGCGGGACCCAGCGGCCCGCCTCTGCCCCAGCCAGGGCCCCTCGGCCTTCCTGGGTTCACCAGCCCTCCTTCCCGCAGATCGACCAGATCAACACCGACCTGAACCTCGAGCGCAGCCACGCCCAGAAGAACGAGAACATGCGGCAACAGCTGGAGCGCCAGAACAAGGAGCTCAAGGTCAAGCTGCAGGAGATGGAGGGCACAGTCAAGTCCAAGTACAAGGCTTCCATCACCGCCCTCGAGGCCAAGATAGCACAGCTGGAGGAGCAGCTGGACAACGAGACCAAGTAGGTGTTCCTGCCCATCACCTGTGACAGCCTGCAGGCTCCTCTGTTCCTGCCCGAGTCCCAGAGGCCGTTGTCCCCCTCCTGACGGTCGCTCATCCCTTCCGCGGGGGCTTCACGGAGTTTGCATAGGAGCCCCCGGCCCACCTCTACAGTTGGGGTTTGGACTTCTGTCTCTGGGGGCTGAATCAGACAGAGGTGGGGGTTCCTGCCCGGTTGGGCAGGCAGGCTGTGGGCCCAGTGAGACTAAGGCTTATTTGGAGGCAATGGGCAGGTCACACTGGGCCCCAAATCTCAATTTTGCCTTCCCTTGCTACATACCTGCTCTTTGGACTGTGTCGCCTCCCTCCCTGAGCCCGTTCCCTCTGTGAAATGGGGTAGTCACCGTGCCTCCCCTGTAGGAGACCAAGCACGTTGTGGGTGTTCAGTGGGGATGGCCCGCCGCCTCAGCCTCGGGGCCTCCCCGAGGGGCAGATGCCAGTGAGGCCCGAGGATGGGGGTGTCCAGCTGGTGGTATGTGGCCAGACCCTCTGAAGGAGGGTCGCTGAGCCGCCATGTCTGTACCCCGCAGGGAGCGCCAGGCGGCCTGCAAGCAGGTGCGTCGGGCCGAGAAGAAGCTGAAGGACGTGCTGCTGCAGGTGGATGATGAGCGGAGGAACGCCGAGCAGTTCAAGGACCAGGTGTGTGTGCGCGCGCGGGGCCGCGGGGCCGCGGGGCCTGGTGGGCCTCCCGCGCCGGGGTCCCTGACCAGGGCCTCTGGCCGCACGTCTCCGCAGGCCGACAAGGCATCCACCCGACTGAAGCAGCTCAAGCGGCAGTTGGAGGAGGCCGAGGAGGAGGCCCAGCGGGCCAACGCCTCCCGCCGGAAGCTGCAGCGCGAGCTGGAGGACGCCACCGAGACCGCCGACGCCATGAACCGCGAGGTCAGCACCCTCAAGAACAAGCTCAGGTGAGCCCCGTCGCCTCCCCTGCCCGCGTTGCGCCGTTGGTTCTCCTCCCCAAAGTTCATGTGCTTGGAAAAGCACGTTTCAAACGAAGCTCCCAGAAGCTGGTTCCATTTGTGCCCGTCGGTGGGCCCGGTGCCACGCTGTCCTCTGCTGCTGGGCGGGCGCTCACCCCCTGCGCCGGTCCCCGGCCTTCTGAATAAACGCTGAGCTCTTGGGCTCATTCGTTGCCATCTCGTCTGAAAAATCTGCTCGCGGGGCCGCTTCAGACCTGGGGAGAAGGTTTCCAGGCTCGAGGTGGCCCGGCCGGTCCCTGGCACGTTTGAGGGGCCTGGTCCGCGGTGGCCGAGTGCGGCCCGGCATCCTTCCCCGTCCGTGCCAGCGCCAGCAGGGAGGGCTGCTGTGCGTTTGTCGGGGAGCGTTAGTTACCGTTGAAGAAGGATCGAGTGGTGGAGGCAGAGGGTCTTTTTCTCCAAGGTTCTCACTTCTCTCCCTTAAGCATGAAAGCAACAAGAGCAGACATTCTAGTCCGTACTTAATATTAACGGGACGGGAAGAAGGTGTTGGTATTTGCGTACCGGGTGGAGTTATTCTGTATCTCTTGGTTTCACCTGTTTTGTAGGAAGTTTGAGCGTTTGTGTGCAGAGGGTGACTGTCCGCTTCTGGGCCTTTCTCCCTCGCAGTCAGTCCCAGCTTCCTGATGTGTTTCACCAGTGTTTTGGAGTGAAGTGAGAGGCTGTGGTCCCTGAGGCTCCCTGTTGCTCCCCCCACCCCACCCTCCCCCAGGATGTTAGGACCTGGTGTCCCTCTACAGATGGCCTTGAAGTGTGTGAGCTGCACTTGGCCACCCTGGCCGGCCCTGCTGACCCTGTGCCTCTGTCCCCAGGCGAGGGGACCTGCCATTTGTGGTGCCCCGCCGGATGGCCCGCAAAGGTGCTGGCGACTGCTCGGACGAGGAGGTGGACGGCAAGGCGGACGGGGCTGAGGCCAAAGCTGCCGAGTAACGTCTCCTCCTGCTGCCCGGGACGGACGGACAGGCCGACAGATGACTCCGCCTCCCCTTTCCAGCCCCCGCAGCACCCCCCTCCACCTTCTTGGGACTGCCGTGACCGTGACCTCCCCACCCAGTCCCACCAGGCCAGGGGACCTCAGGCCTGTGCCTCCCCGCCCGCCGCCCCCAGGTCTTTCTGAGGGCGTTTGGCTTCCTCCGCTGCAGTCCCCTCCCGCACCCCTCCCACCCCCAGAACCTGATACCAAAGAGTCCGAGTCTTGGGCCCCTGGCCTGGGAACAGAGTGACCAGCAGGATCTTTGGCCCTCTCGCCGCACAGCACAAGATGGCGAGGCAAGGAGGGCAGGCCACCGGGGATGGGCAAAGAGAGTTTTCTACGAATCTATTTTTCTTCAGACTAAGAAGTTTTGATAGCCTGACACCCCAAAAGAGTTGTCACCTTCCCCCACCTCCGCCACCAGCTCCCCCTCCTCCTTTGCTGTTGGCAATCACACACGGCGACCTCACGACCTCCGCCCCGTCGGCCCCCACTCCCGTGGGCCCTGGGCGATTAGGTGAGAGCAGGCCCCGGGACGCCCCCTCTGTGCCGGGCACAGAATGCAGGGGGCGGGGAAGGAGAGTCACTCCTCCCCACCCGCTCTGGGCGGCGCCACAGTGGTCCCCTTCCTGTTTCTGAGTGTCTCCAGTGCAATGAGCCCCTTCCCTCCTTTGCCGAGGGCAGCCGGCCCCTGTCCCCGTGGGGCTGTTGGGCCGAGCAGACAGGGCCTCAGGGCCAAGCGGGACAGGCCAGCCGTGGCTTCTCCCAGCGTTCTTGGGGACCAAATGTATTTAACGGTTAAGGAACTTGTCCCAAGTCTTGGCAGCCAGAGCTTTGTGAAGAGCCGGTGGTCCTCCCACACGACCTTGTACCTACTCTAGGACTGGGGCCCAAGGGCAGATTTTCTGTACCGTGGACTCAGCGTGGTTTAAAAATCTGCCACCTGCACGGATGTGTTTGAAAGGAAAAAAAAAATTTTCTTCCCCCCCCCCCACTTCTTATAATAAATGATAAAATTCCAAGTCTTTATCACTGCCTTTCCTCTGGAACCACGTTTAGAAGAGAGTAGCTTGTCCTACACTGGTCTACACTGGTTGCTGAATTTACCTGTATTCCTAACTGTTTTGTATATGCTGCATTTAGACTTACTTATGGCAAAGAAGGCATTTTTTTTTTTTTTTAAAGAAAAACTCAACAAATCATGAAGATATATGAAAGCTACGTATGCCTAGAAAGCTCTGAATTCAGGTCCCAGTTGCTGTCACAAAGGAGTGAATGGAGCTCCCAGCCCCGCCCCTTTTTTATATAATAAAAGTGCCTTAGCATGTGTTTCGGCCCTCACCACCACAGTACGCTGGTTTACAGATGTTGCCACTGAGCGCCGCAATAAACAGTACCATGTGCTACGAGCCTTGTCCGCTGGTGTCTGTCTGCCCGGGCGGGTGGCCTGCATGGGACTGCGTGTGGCTTCTGCCAAGGGCACCTACTTTGCATCTTTTTTTTTTTTTTTTTAAGATTTTATTTCTTTGAGAGGGGAAGAGAGCGAGCGAGAGCACAAGAGCAGGGGGAGGGAGAAGCAGGCTCCCCGGCTGAGCAGGGAGCCTGATGCAGGACTCCTTCCCAGGACGCTGGGATCATGACTTGAGCCAAAGGCAGACGCTTAACCGACTGAGCTTTTGTGCATCTCCTAGAAGCTTCCCGTAGTGCAGTGTGGCCGAGGCAAAGGCTGGGGGAGGGGTGGCAGTCGTGCAGGAAAGGTGAGCTAGAAAGGCAGGCTGGGCCGGGGCAAGGACACTAAGAGGGTCTCCTAGAAACCTCTCTTCAGTTACTCAGTACCCACTGTGCGCTTGACTGGGGTTAGGGACACAGACCTAGGTGCTGACTTCCAGGAGCGTCCTTAGTTGTCAGACAAAGCCTGCCCTCTGGAGGTTCATCCCGAGTTGAACATAAGCAGGACCAAGGGAGTCGGTGACCGGGCCTGTGGGTATTGGAGCAGGAGGCCACCAAACTTTTGTTCCTTCATTGGTTCTTTTAACAGAGGCTGAGGGAAACCTGGCCCCTTGCGGGGTGCCTGGAGTACAAGGACAAGGAATACAAGATGTCCCTGCAGCTGCAAGAGGGAGGGAGTGAGGGGGAAAGGCATTCCTTAGAGAAGGGCTATGGCGTGGACCCCAGCAGCCCATCTGCGCACCGCCGGGGTCCTGGGACCACTGTGTGGCCGGCTTGGCTGCTACGGAAAGCTGTGAGCTTCTAGGCAGCGGGTCCCCGGGCCTCCATCCACCCACTCCTTCAGCCTCTGCGCAGGTGCAGGTGCGCTCGTGGGCCCCTGGGAGGGAGCCGCAGATGACAGGTGGGGGTAGCCAGGCACCAGAGGACTTTGGGTGCTTCTGCTCCCTTTCTTAGGGGCTCCAGGGGAGAACTCCTTGCCTCTCCAGCTGCTGCGACTCCAGGCGTCCCTCCGATCTCTGCCTCTGCCTTCACATGGCCGCCTCCCCCACAACTCCCTGTTGTTTCTCTTCTGGGTGTCTCTTGTAAAGACCCTAGTCATTGGATTTAGGGTCCACCCAGATATTCTGTGATGATCTCAAGATCTTTCACTTAGAGGATTTGCAAAGCCATAAGGCATTTCCGCATAAATTCACAGTTATGGGGTGCAGAGATGAGGTCATGGGCATGTCTTTTGAGGGACCACCATTCAGCCCACTGCAGTACTCAGCAAATACCCATCCACCCCTTCAGATCCATGACTCGACTCTGTACTTCATGCAGGGCAAGTGCTGGACCGGGGACCCGCCCTGCCCACTACGGATGGGCAGTCCCAGGGTCGCCTGACCCACCCACCACACAGAGAGGGAAAGAAGTTCACAGCATATGTTTTGAAAAGAAACAGGGAGGGAGTAGTCAGAAAGAACAGGGCAGAGGCGAGGAAGCCATGATCAGGTAGGTCTCTTCCTGCAGAAAAGCAAAGTGATGAGGAAAAGCTGCTCCTTCCTGCAGGTGAAACTTCCACATCTGGGGGCTCTGGAGGGGATCCTGGCACAGTGGGAGGTTGGGAGGGGCCTCCAAGGTCCTGTCTCTCTTTAGAGCCTGATCACTCAGCCACAGAAAGGAAAGAACTATTTGTATGGGCAGCAACTTGGATGAGGCTCAAGCACATTACACTGGGGTGTATTTTTTAAAAGCCAGTCTTAGAGGGTTACAGACCGTATCAAATATTCTCAAAATGCCAAAATTAAAGAGATGGAAAGCAGGTCACTGGTTGCCAGGAGTTAGGGAAGTGTGTGACCCTAAAAGGTTAGTGCCAGGGAGTTTGCTTGCAGGGACAGAACAGTCTGGAGTGTCGTGAGGGTCCCGTGAATCGACGGGTCCTAGGACTCTCATATGGACGTAACAGTGAGTGTGGGCAAAAACTAGGGAGATTTGAGTGATGTCTGTCATCCAGTTCCTTGAACCCAGCTCCGTGGCCTTGCTTTGAGAATGACCATAGTTAAGGAAGGTGTCACCACTGGGGAAATGGGGTGAAAGGTACACAGGACTGTACTTTTTTGTCTTATTGAGTCTACAGTTTGTGGGGGTTTTTTTTGTTTTTTTTAAAGTCTGATTCAAGAGCTGAATGGTGATGGTGATGGGGGGGGATTGGTGGGCAAAAGTAGGGAAGCCACGGCCAGCTTCGTGATCTGGGGAAAACGATTTCATTCTCAAAACGTCTGTGTGTGTCCTGGTCTGTACGTGGAGGTGATCGAGACAGCAGGCAACCCCTTGAGGGGGTGCTGGGAAGACGGAAAGAGGTCATGCAGACGCCATGACTGCTCAGTGCCTGCCCTACGTCGTGAACGCTCAGGGAAATAGCAATTCTTTTTTTTTAATTTATTTTTTTTTTAGATTTTATTAATTTATTAGAGAACATAAGCAAGGGGGCAGGGGCAGAGGGAGAGGGAGAAGCAGACTCCCCACCAAGCAGGGAGCCCAGACGTGGGGCTCGATCCCAGGACCCCGAGATCACGACCTGAGCTGAAGGCAGACGCTCAACCGTCAACGGAGTCACCCAGGCGCCCCGGAAATAGCAATTCTTGTTAACTGAGCACCTGCTGTGTGCCGAGCACAGTCCTTACCTTGCCTCTCTTCATCCCCGCCGTACCACTGTCAGGTATGTACGCTTCCCAAAAACAAGGAAACCAAGGTGCAGTGAGAAACGGGGCGACATAGTCAAACAGGGTTGCGTGATGCCCCATAGTCTCCACCGCTCATGGAAGGGGCACCTGGACACAGTGGAGTTTGGGCCCCGCTTGTCTGACCTCCTGGAGGTGGGGAGCTGTGTCGGGAGCATCCGACACCTGCGCCAGTTGCCGTGGGCCATTGTGGGCGCAGCCAGACCCAGCCCCCCGCAGCCGCCAGGGACTCGGACCGCTGGGCTGGCCCCTGGCCGGCTGAGACCGGGCAGCCAGTTCTCGTGGTGGTTGAAGTTATGTGACTGTCTCCAGCCAACAGGGAGAACTTGGGGATGAAACCTACATTTTTGGAATACTTGAGGGTTTAAGGATTTCTCTCCGTCTGGGCTGTCTAGCTATTTCCCCAGCAAAATGAGTTTATGCGGGAACAGCAGAGGAATTGCAGTTCGGGACAAACCATGGGGAACCCCAAGCAAGTCCCGAGAGACAAAGGGAAGGTAGCTTTTACTACCTTTTAAGAGGAAACTGGGGAGGGTTGCTGGGAATACAGGTTCAGTGGGGGAGAAGAGGAACTGAAGCTTGTGGCGGTTTCTCACTGGCCTGCAGTGGCGGGGAGTGGGTTGCGGCGGGGCAGGGAGGGATCGTCCTTCTTTTTCTTAGAAGCAGAGGATGAAATCCCTGCATGAACAGCATCCTCCCTCATCAAGATAGTTCCGAGCTGCCTTCTTCCCCCTGGAAGGGCGGGCAGAGGGACCTGCAGAGAGCGCCCCCTGCAGGGCTCCCCTCCACCTTCCTGGCGTCTCTGTCCCACAATGGGGACAGTGCAGGAGCCAGAGAAGAAAACAAGGAACACCAACCCCGGTTCCCCAGGTTTTGGGCAAGCGGTGTCAGCCATCTGAACCACAGGTTTCTCTTCTGTGAGATGAGAAGAAATGTTTTGGTGGGATGCCTGGGTGGCTCAGTCTGTTGGGCATCTGCCTTCAGCTCCAGTCATGATCCCAGGGTCCTGGGATCGAGCCCCGCATTGGGCTCCCTGCTCAGCGGAGAGCCGGCTTCTCCCTCTCCTCCTTGCTTGCTGTCTCTGTCTGTCTCTCTCTCAAATAAATAAATTAAAAAAAAAAAAAATGTTTTCCTCCCAGGGCTGTGGTAGCAAATACCATCATGCATGAAAATGCTTTGCAAAGCTTTAGTAAAGGGGTCGGGTGCTATTATTTTTTTTCCACGAAAGTCGGGCTTTTTAAGGATTTATGATTTGTTGTTTCTTATTTTGTTTTTATGCAAGTGTAGTTAATATACAGTGTCATATTCGTTTCAGGTGCACAATATGAGCAAACAATTCTTCATATTTCTCAGCGCTTGTCAAGATAAGTGTACTCTTTGAAAAAATTAATTAGTGAACTTTAAAAGTTCGAATTGCAGTATAGTCAACATACAGTGTTAGTTTCTGGTGTACAGTATAGGGATTCAACAGTTCTGTACACTACTCAGTGCCCATCACAAGTGCGCTCCTCACCCCCAGCCCCTGCTCTCCCCATCCGCCCACCCGCCTCCCCTCTTCAACCACCAGTGTTTTCTCTGTGTTTAAGAGTCTGACTTAAATAAAAACTTGAAACGTTAAAAAAAAAGTCTGTTTTTTGTTTGTCTCTTTTTTTCTTTGTTTATCTGTTTTCTTTCTTAAATTCCACATATGAGTGAAATCATATGGTATTTGTCTTTCTCCGACTGATTATGCTTAGCATCATACTCTCTAGATCCATCCATGTCATTGGATGTTGTTCACCCTTTTAACCATTTTTTTAATTAAAAAAATTTTTTTTAAAGATCCTTTCATCCATTTGAGAGAGAGAGCGCGTGATCAGGGGGAGGGGCAGAGGGAATCGCCAACCAGACTCCCCTCTGAACCAGAGGCAGGCTCGATCTCACTACCCCTGGTCACCCCTGGCAACCAGGGCTGTGCTTTCTGTCTTTATGAGTTTGACTACTTTAGGGTGCTAAGTACCTCACTGGGATAGAATCGTCCAGCATTTTTCATTTTTGTGACTGGCTTTTTTCCCCCCATTTTTTTATTGGGGTACAATATGCACAGCACCACATTCCCATTGTAACCATTGTTAAGGATACACTTCAGTAGTATTAAACGCTTTCACAATGTTGTGTGTCCAGCACCACCATTGTCGTTTTTCTTTTATTGTTGTTGGGTTTTTTTTTAAGTTTATTTTTTTTTTAGTAATCTCTACTCCTGATGTGGGGCTCGCACTCAATGACCCCGAGATCAAGAGTCACACACTCCACGGACTGAGCCAGCCAGGCGCCCCTCTTTTTTGTAATACATGTGCCTGATTTGGGCTTTGATTGCCAGTGCATCCACTTTCTGAAAGAGGGCCATCTCCATAAACACTGTGCTAGCTAAGGAGCCAGGCTGCGTCCCCCCTCGCCCCACGAGGCTCCTTTGTTTTAGAAATCTTGGTTGAATTCCATAACTGACTACTTAGGCCACTTGTTTTTTTCTCTTCCCCAGCTTTATATTCACCAATAAAGAGTGAGCCCACAAAACCCTAGGCTCCCACCCTCAACCCCCATAAAAGCAGAACCCCAGGCTGTGGTGTGCGCACTCTCCCTCTCCATGAACTTCTGGTGGGTCCCAGGCGTGCTGTGTAATTTCCAGGTCTTGTATGTAATAAGTCTTCCTTCTCTCCAGTTCCTGATGGCTATTACTGAAGGGCATCTTGCAGTGAGCAAGAGAACCACAAGGGCCCTTCCAACCACGCCCTTGGTGATCAAGGAGCTGAGACCCACACTGAACACCCCTCCGTCCCCATCGCTCTTTTTATCTTGTAAAATTGAAGCTCTGTCCCCAGCAAACACTCACTCCTCTCTCCCCTCCCCACAGCCCTCCCCGCACCCACCATCTACTTTCTGTATTTACGAATATGACCAAGTAACTCCTATAAGTGGAATCATGCAGCATCTTTTTGTGACTGGCTTATTTAACTGAGCATCATGTCTTCAGTGTTCGTCCATGTTGTAGCAGGTATTAGAATTTCCTTCCCTTTTAAGGCCAAATAATATTCCATTGTAGGGATGGACCATATTTTTCTTATCCAATCATCCATTGAGGGTTGCTGGGGTGGCTTCTACCATTTGGCTATTGTGATAGTGCTGCTATTGTTACAGGATTTTTGCTCTTCCCTTAGTGCCTGTGGTTCTTGGTCACGCCGCTTCGAAGAAGGAAGAGGTAGACCAGATGAAGAGTGGTGGGCAGCAAGGTGAAGTTTATTGAGCAATAGGACAAAACTCCCAGAGAGGGAGGAGACCCCAGAGGGTTTGCCATTTTGGTGTTTCAATCTAGGGGTTTGTGTGTGCGTGTGTGTGTGTGTGTGTGTGTATTTATTTATTGTGTGTTCAAGCTGCTAAGATTAACAGGGCTGTGAGATCGAGCCCCGCATCAGGCTCCACACTCAGCAGGGAGTCTGCTTGAGATTCTTTCTCCCTCTTCCTCTGCCCCTCCACATGAGTGCTCTCTCTCTCTCAAATAAACAAATCTTTAAAAAAAAAAAGATGAACCTTAACATCAGAAGTATACTGATGTAAAACTAGAATGACAGATTTCTTGGATTATTGGTCTGCTTTCATTAAGAAATTGAAAAAAGATTTTTATTTATCTTTTAAAGAATCCTCCTGGGGAACCAAAGTTTTGTGTGTTATCAGAATGATTTCCTGGGCTTCATGTTGTCTTTATCAGGTCTTTGATTACTTAAGAAAACCAAACCTTCTCAATATTAAAAGAGCTAAGGGTTAGTTCACAACTATGTTACCTTCTGTGTCTGCCTTTAAGAACTTTTTTTTTTTTTAAGATTTTATTTATTTATTTGAGAGAGAGAATGAAATAGAGCATGAGAGGGTCAGAGGGAGAAGCAGACTCCCTGCCGAGCAGGGAGCCCGATGTGGGACTCGATCCTGGGACTCCAGGATCATGACCTGAGCCGAAGGCAGTCGCTTAACCAACGGAGCCACCCAGGCGCCCTGCCTTTAAGAACTTTTTTGTCACTTTGATTAAATAGATAATCAAGTATAATGATCTATGTACTATTTAATCAAATATTCAAATCTTTTGACATTTTTGACAAGCTTTCCAAAATCAAATTAGAAATAAAGTATTTTTTTTAAAAGATTTTATTTATTTATTTGACATAGAGAGACAGCGAGAGAGGGAACACAAGCAGGGGGAGTGGGGAGAGGGAGAAGCAGGCTTCCCGTCGAGCAGGGAGCCCGATGTGGGGCTCGATCTCAGCACCCCGAGATCATGACCTGAGCTACCCAGGTGCCCCCAAAATAAAGTCTTTCTGACCTAAACTAACTTTGATATTTTAAAGAGGGTCCCTGGAAAATCGCAAAGGATTTGTCTCTCACCCTGTGAGAGATGTTAAGCTAATTAAGTTTACTCAAATAAACAGCATGGGAAGTGTTGTCAAGTAAGTGATGATAACCTTCTTTCATTCAGTTGTATTTGTATGGATATATGCTATTAATATAAGTATTTCAGAATTGTATGAAGTTCAGAGAAATATGTCAGTACTCTTGATGTTCATGATGTGCTCAGCATCATGTAATCAGTCACAATTATGGTTATTATGTTAAAGTATCGTATGTCACTGAAATAAAGTTCCTTGTCAGTTACATTAGAATGACCTCTCATCAGATTTTTATCCATGGCCATTTTACAGTCATTCACAGACAAAGACTTGTTTTTACTCCTGATCCTCCTCTGAAAGTGTTTGCAATCAGCTACAGGTGAGAATGCCCAATGAGGCCATCACTTGAATAACTTTGAGACCATACGAGTAGACTAATTTTCCAAACAATGAAGTTGATGGGGTCATAAAACTGCTAATCAAAGATCAACCAGAACAAGAATTAATTACATGTGTTTCCTCTTAAACTGTCTATAATTTACAGCAACTTGGTAAAGTATACTTTTGTGAAAAGAAATGAAACAATTAGTTTTTCTCCCTCCCTGGTCCTTCCAGAGCTCAGAACCTCTTACTATTTTTGTTTTCATGGCAATATAGTTATTTGCCTAAGTCCAATAAAAATCTGTTTTCCTTGTAACAGGAACTAATTGAAGACATTGGTTATATTGCTAAAGCTTTGACTCAACTGTCATACTTGAGAATGATGTGTATAATTAGATATGACCAGACAGTTTTAAGAAACAAAGATGGTCTTCATGCAGCCAGTGCTAATAAAACTCTATTGAGGAAAAAATTGGCCTGGTAATTGGCTTGCAGGTTTCCCATCCTTATAGGTGAGTAAGGAATGTCACTTCCTAGGAGACCCAGGAATCTTAAAATATTTTGAGAATCCCAGGAAGAGAGGAATTCAGTCAAATCTATAGGTACTGAAGGCAAAATCTAGTAGCAAGTTCCTGGCTTGGCTTCCTAGCCATGAGAAGCTTTTAAATCTAATTTGAGAGTCCTCATTAAAAGTTCCAGCAAGGCAATCTTAAAAATTTTAGTCTATATGGTCAACCCTGTTGACCTGCTTGTGTAAATAATCAGGCCAAAGTTAATGAGACTAGGCTTATTTTGCAAACAAAACACTTTAACTTTGATAGAAATGGGAGTGACTATAGAGAGAAAAGTAATGTTTCAGCAGCTAATTGTATCCACATTGGGGGTCCTAATTTCGACTCTTGTTCATCGAGTTTAAGGTTTTGTTATCTACCTATAAATTGGACTGGATCCTGAATTCTTCTGGCTTCCTCCAATATCTAGCTATAATTCTCTAAATTAACATTTCCAATTTTTCTCCCACCCTTCTGCCTTGGAAGCAGTGAGAACCAAAACTGTCCTTTTCTGGAAGCCCTGCAAGCTGAGGATAGCTGATTTGATTTAAATATCTGAGAAATTGCCCCAGCAGATCACAACCTTCGCCTGTAGCCGTGTGGGCCACTCAGGAAGTTCACAGGAACACGTGGTGACCCCACAGAGACATTCAAACTGCAAACCAGGAAAATCTGTCAGATTGTTGCTGCCTGTCCTCACTCCACCATCTCAAAGCTTTGAACCCAACATCTAGAAATCTTAACTGACTGCCATCTGGGCTCAAAACGGAGTTTAGAGTTTGTTCTAAACATTAATCTTTGTTCTTCTTTTGTCTCTAGAAAAATGTCTGTTCTTAAATGCCTGACTGCTCATACCATAGAAAAGCCTAATGTAGGTGGATATCTACTCCCACCTAGACTACACATCCTGAAATGAGACACAACTGTTTGACAGGACTGACTTCTTCCCAGGACTGAGATTGGTTCTGTGGGTTGTAGGAGAGTCTACCAACTCGGGGTTTGGACTATGAGACTTGGGAAAGTTTCGCATGGGGGAATGACAGGGTTCAGGACATGCTACCCCAGAATATGCTACCTTGGCATGTTGAATATTATAAATTGAAGGAATTTAAGAAATAGCACATGCAGGAAGGACTATTTGAATTTCCCCTGAAGAAGGCCACAAGACCCTCAAATGAGAAGTACCCTCCCTGTATCTGGAGGGAAGGAGCATGCTTCTCTCCAAAGATGGGGGACACCAAGAAGACTCTGTTTTCCTCCGTTTACTATTCTCAGCTCATACTCCTTTTTTTCCTATCCTATTTTTCATTGTTGTCCCTCTACTTTTGATGAAACCTAGGATAAAAATCAGGTTTTAACCATTTCTTTGGTCTTCATTTCCTTCTGAAGCCTCCTATAGCACATAAAATTTGTATTAAATAAATTTGTGTGCTCTCTTTCATTAATTTGTCTTCTGTTATAGAGAATTTAGAAAGGTAGAAGGAAATGGTATTTTCTCCCCTATAATAAAGAGCCAGATGACTTCCAAAAAAAGCTTTTAAATACTCTGCTTTCTGGAGGCTTATTTATATTGACTGTCCCCTTGAGGAAGAAAGAGAAAAACCTGAAAACAGATCTTTTTTTTTTTTTTTTAAGATTTTATTTATTTAATTGACAGAGAGAGAGAGACAGCAAGAGAGGGAACACAAGCAGGGGGAGTGGGAGAGGGAGAAGCAGGCTCCCCGTGGAGCAGGGAGCCCGATGCGGGACTCAATCCCAGGACCCTGGGATCATGACCTGAGCCGAAGGCAGTCGCTTAACCGACTGAGCCACCCAGGCACCCCTGAAAACAGCTCTTTTAATGGAGCATTGAGTATTGTTTTTCTTGAATCTTATTCTGAGATAAACAGAAGCCAAGAATTACTTAATCTGAGCATCGACTGACATGTATAAAGCTCAGGTAGGAGCAAATACTCTAAGAATATTTATAATATTAAGGCTGAAGTTACCATGAACATGTCAAAACTTATTTGTATTGGAATTTTGCAAAGTTCTGAGGATTTACCTTCTTCAAGGGCCTCAGTAATCTTCAAAGACATGATAACTGTACCTCATCAGTTCTCTTCAGATTTTAGGCTCAAGAACAACAATCTAGGGGTTTTTAAGCCCTTTTGAGGAACTTTTTTTTTGTTTTTTAAGATTTTATTTATTTATTTGACAGAGAGAGACACAGAGAGAGAGGGAACACAAGCAGGGGGAGTGGGAGAGGGAGAAGCAGGCCTCCCGTGGAGCAGGGAGCCCGATGCGGACTATCTTAAGCATCCTGAGTGTGGGCGCCTTGGGGACCGGCTGTTAAGGTGTGCGATTCAGGGCTTTGATCACCTGTCTACCTCTCAGGTAATTGTTCATGTATTGCTGGTCTTTTGGGCTGACATCTGGAGACTAACTACCTCAAACTGTGATAGTGACCAATGTTTTATGGTTCATTGTTTTCTTTCAGGATGTTTTGCAGAAGTCCCTCCTGCAGACGCTGCTCGACAGGATGCTATTACAGTCTTGTCTAAGCTTAAAACGGGATGCTGGTGTGGGTTCATCTTAGCTGTCCCGGCTCCCTGTTTTCTTGCTGGAGATCCTGGCCCTGACTACCTAAGTGTCTGATTAAGCTCATACACTATGAACATGGGAGTATAAATATCTCTTTCAGACTCTTCTTTCTTTTTTTTTTTAGTGGCTGGGGGAAGGGGCAGAGGGAGAGGGAGGGACAGAATCTTAAGCAGGATCCACACCCAGCACAGAGCCTGACATGGGGCTCGATCCCACAATGCTGAGACCACAACCCGAGCCAAAACCAGGGGTCCGATGCTTAACCAACTGAGCCACCCAGGCTCGAGACTCTACTTTCAATTATTTTGAAATGATAATTTATCATTTCAAATAATAATATTTGAGACTCTACTTTCAATTATTTTGAAGTAATTGAAATAGAGACTCGAGGCTCTATTTCAATACAGTCTCTATTGAAAGAGACTCTACTTTCAATTATTTTGTGTATATACCCAGAAGTAGAATTGCTGGGTCATATGGTAATTCTATATTTAACTTTTTGAGGAAACACCATGCTGTTTTCCACAGCAACTAGGTGCAATTATTTTTCAGGCCATACTTTAGCACAGGAGGAACTCCAGACAAGAATCTCTCTGATCTCCTGACTGCTGGGAGCGGAGGTTGATGGTGCCCCCGGCACATGCCTCAGAGCTGTCTGATGGAGTGGCTCTCCCAGCTCCATCCCCTGATGCCCGCCACTCCTTACCCGCCCTGTTTTGGGATCTGCTGAACTTGAAGCTGTTTCCTCTGGGCTGAAGCTTATTTGCAACATCCTTAGTACTTAGCAGACTGCCTTTCAACTTGAAATTGTTCATGTAAATCAATTATTCCATTACCTGTTTTAAACTGGAACCCAAGGGCCGCCTGGGTGGCTCAGTTAGTTAAGTGTCTGCCTTCGGCTCAGGTCATGATCTCAGGGTCCTGGGATCGAGCCCTGCGTCCGGCTCCCTGCTCCGCGGGAAGCCTGCTTCTCCCTCTCCCATTCCCCCTGCTTGTGTTCTCGCTCTCGCTGTGTCTCTCTCTGTCAAATAAATAAATAAAATCTTAAAAAAAAACACAAAAAAACCTGGAAACCAAAAGCCACTTTGTTCACTCTAAGAATATGTCCAATTCTCTTAAACCTCATACATACATTAAAATTAAACATATATCTGCCTTGGCTTCAACATAAAAAAAATGAAGATGATGGGTTTGATCTTGTCATCTTTATACTTAGTTCTGAGCCTTCCTGAAGCTGACAATTGCTACTCTGGGAAGGATTTGACCACCGATCTGAGCAAAGACAAATAGCGTTGTCCACTGTGATGCTGGCAGCCTGGTCACAAGTGACCCCGACCCGTGGCTCCCAGCCACGTCCCACGAGTGACCAGGCGCCGTCAGTGTGGATGCAATCCCCTTAGATGTCTGTCTCCGCCAGCCACTCTGATGACTTCAGAAGTCCCCAGTGTCCTATGTCCAGTTCCCAGCCACCCCCCACTGTCCCTAGACAAGGGGAGACCCAGGAGGTGGGGTCCCTGCTCT
>NC_138373.1:149274414-149296541 GCF_054177405.1 Leptonychotes weddellii | reverse complement strand
CTTTTATTTTAGAGGTGTACAAAATAATACAGAGATAGCTCATGGACTTTTTTTTTTTTTTTTTGAGAGGGGAGTGGCAGAGGGAGAGGGAGAGAATCTTTTTTTTTTTTTTTTTTTTAAGATTTTATTTGACAGAGAGAGATACAGCGAGAGAGGGAACACAAGCAGGGGGAGTGGGAGAGGGAGAAGCAGGCTTCCCGCTGAGCAGGGAGCCCGATGCGGGGCTCGATCCCAGGACCCTGGGATCATGACCTGAGCCGAAGGCAGACGCTTAACAACTGAGCCACCCAGGCGCCCCGAGAGAGAGAATCTTGAGCCGGCTCTATGCCTGGTGTGGAGCCTGGTCTCATGACCCTGAGATCGTGACCTGAGCCAAAATTAAGAGTCCGATGCTTAACCAACTGAGCCACTCAAGTGCCCCAAGTTGGCAAATAAATAAAACATTTATTTATTTTTAAAGATTTATTTATTTGAGAGTGAGCCAGCAGGGGGGAGGGGCAGAGAAAGTCTTAAATAGGCTCTGTGCTGAGTGTGGAACCCAACACAGGGCTTGATCTCAACGACCCTGAGATCACCACCCTAAGATCACAACCTGAGATCACAACCTGAGCCAAAACCAAGAGTCAGCCTCTTAACCGACTGCACCATCCAGGTGCCCCAAATAAATTAAACATTTAAATGCTATAAATGCAAGCACACTCACAGATTTAGCAGACAACCAGCCAGGTTTCTACTTTGAAGTTATAGTCTGCTAGCTGTATTTTCTTTTTTTTTTTTAACGATTTTATTTATTTATTTGACAGAGAGAGACACAGCGAGAGAGGGAACACAAGCAGGGGGAGTGGGAGAGGGAGAAGCAGGCTCCCCGCTGAGCAGGGAGCAAGACGCGGGACTCGATCCCAGGACCCTGGGATCATGACCTGAGCCGAAGGCAGACGCTTTAACGACTGAGCCACCCAGACGCCCCTACCTGTATTTTCTTGTAGCAAAGGAGGCTTCTTTTCCTCCTCTTCAATATCCCAACCAGGATATTGATATTGCCATAGTCAAGATACAGAACACTTCCAATCCCACAAGGATCCCTCCTGTTGCCCTTTTATAGCCACACCCACTTCCCCTCCCTCCTCCGCCCCTCCTCTAGCCTTGACATTGCTAACCTATTCTTCATTTCTAGAATTTTGCCCTTGCAAGACTGTTAAATAAATGGAACCACACAGTATGAAACTTTTGGAGATTGCCTTTTTATATTCAGCACGATTCTCCGGGACGTCGTTCAGTTTGCTGCTCATATCAGTCGTCTGCTCCTTTTGATTGCTGAGCAGTATTCGGGGTGCGGATTGCCAGTTCGTTTACCATTTACCTGTTGAAGGGCTCTTTCATTTTTTAAGCACTGGCACCTCATGGACAGATATATGCACGCAAAGGGGATTCTGAAGAGTAGGATTAGTTGTGATTAAGAGCGTGGGCTCTGGACTTTGACTCCTAGCTCCAGAACTTACTGTCCATGTGAGTTTTAGCAAATTACTTAACTTCTGTCTGCCTCAGTTTTTCATCTGTAAAGTGGGAATAATGCCCATCTTATACAGTTATTATGAAAAGTGAATGAATCAATCCTTGTTAGGTATTTAGCCCAAAGCCCAGCTGATGTAAGAACGCAGTTAAAGATTAATAAGAGATGCCTGGGTGGCTTAGTTGGTTAAGCATCTGCCTTCGGCTTAGGTCATGATCGTGGGGTCCTGGGATTGAGCCCTGTATCAGGCTTCCTGCTCAATGGGGAGTCTGTCTCTCCCTCTGCCCCCACCATCACCCCCACTCATGCCCTCTCTCTCAAATAAAAAATCCTTTAAAAATTAATAGTAATATAATTGTCATTTAATATTCAGTGAACTGAAATGAAAAATCTGGAATAAGAAAACTCAAATTTGCAAAATGTTCAAATTAGGGGGTGGTGGCACACTATAAAGGAATTATTCTTTTTTCCTAGAGCCTTTACACAGTTTTCCTCTGAGTCAGAAGCTTGCCCGTACTCGTTGGAAACAACCAAGTAGAACCCATTGGTGATGCTGTGTCCTTCCTGTGGCCTGTGCAGCCCACAGCCTCTCCCTGGCACAAAGGGGACTTGATTTACTCAAACAATATATATTGAGTTTTTACTGCATGCACGCCAGGCACTGATCTAGGCGCCAGGGAGGCTGCAGTGAACAAAACAGACACGGCTCGTGCTCGGCAGCAGGTAATAACACAAGAGGAAGCCCTTCCCCACCTCGCCTCTGATTAGGAGGCATGGGCCTGACTCCCACAGAAAACGAAAGGGAAGCCCCGCAGTAGGTAGCCCTGGGGAGGCTCATCTTGGTTCTCATCTTCTTGGCTTGACCTGGTGTGGGTCCGCTTGCAGGGAGGAGGTGCACTCGACAAACCATCTGGTCTTCTCCCCGCCCCCACCCCATACACTCCCGGCTTGTCAGTGTGATTGGGAGACACGCACACTGAACTGCAGTCACAAAAGGTGACCAGGCCCTGGGCTCCCAGTGGCTCCTACTGGTAGTGATGACTTGCAGGAGCCAGCTTTGTTCTCATCTTCCCCCAGGGCCCGCCTGTGCCTGAGCCCAGTGACTGATAGGGGAGCTGCGGTCTGGCCACAGAGCCTCGGTTTTCTCCAAGAGCCGCTAACTGGCCCATGACCTTGGCCTCATTAGCAGGCGCTCTCCACCTGAGCTGCCTGGATCGGGGCCAGCCAGGGAAACTAGCTCAGGCCCTCAGGTCCCTGGGAGAGGTGTCAGGCAAAAATAGACCAGTGAGAGCCAGAGAATCCTTGAGCAGGAGGGCCCGTGGAGGTCACTGGCTCCAGGGTCATCCTAGCTCTACAGATGGAGGCTGAGGCCAGGGAGGGGAAGGGGCCTGGCCACGATCGTGCCGCAATTCAGGCAGAGCTGAGAGGAGGATGGGCATCACCTGACTCCCAAAGTCATGTTCTTCCCTCACCTGCGCCTCCCATCAGGCTGTGGTCAGGGAGGGCTGAAAACAGCCAACAGACGATAAGAATTACAGATTATGTGCTATATTGTACACCTGAAAATAATATAACGCTGTATATTAACCGGAGTTAAAAAAAAATACAGATTATGGAACAGTTCATCATAGGCATTGCCGTTTCTTTTTAAAACACACACACACACACGCACACACAAGAATTAAAAAATGGCCTGAGGGGCACTTGGGTGGCACAGTCAGTTAAGCATCTGACTCCTGATTTCGGCTCAGGTCATGATCTCCGGGTTGTGAGATTGAGGCCCCTGTCGGGCTCCGCACTGGGCATGGAGCCTGCCGAAGATTCTCTCTCTCCCTCTGCCCTGGCCCCCAACTCATGCACAGGCTTGTGCACACTCTCTTAAAAAAAAAAAGTTTAAAAATGGCCTGAAACAGAAAATTGGTGTGAATTTTTTCAAACAGATAAGGAAGAATACATTAAGAGACAGTGTCACCTAGCAAGGGGGACTCTGGAACTTCACTGTCCAAATCTGAATCCCAGCTCCACTCCTTCTTTGCTGTGTGTCTTTCGGTGAGTTACTTAATCTCTCTGTGCCTTGCTTCATTCGCTTGTAAGGTGAGGATGGCAGTGGAGCTTGCTGGGGTGGGGGGGCGATGATGTGGAGCCCATGCATGAAAAGTGACCCTAGGCCCCTGCAGAGCTGCTCCAAATCCGTGTTGGTAGGGAATGTCAATTTCACAGAAAGAGGAGAAAGAAAAGCCAAAGCCGGCCTGCTCCACCGGGCCCTTTCCCCAGAGGACTGTGTGTTATAGGAGATGACCCGTGCATATACCAGCACATATATGTGTGGGCAGCTGTGTGTGTTGAGAAATATGCTTTCAAGTACGGCATCAAAGCATCCTGCTTTACACAGGTTCTGATCTTGCCTTATCTGATTAGCAGTATATCTGGACAATGTTTTTGATCAGTTGGTTCAGATGTGTCCTCTTCCTTACAATGACTATGTGGTGTTCCATGCAATGGATGGGCCATTGTGTATTTAACCAGACCCCAAGATAGATGGTCACGACACACAGGAGAGACTCGGGCTAGCAGAAATGGATGGGGTCATAGGAAATAAGGCGGCAAAAACAGGTTGTGGGAAAATCGTCATGGGTTTGATTATCAGCACTGTAGCTCCATGCAAATGATAAATTTTATTCGTGTATTGAGTACCAACTGTTTGCCTCATTATCCCCAGGCCTCACAATAACCTGCTTGGGTAGATCCCCATTAGAGTCCCCTTTGCAGGGTAGCCCAGAGCTGCTGTTGGCTCCCCCAGGTCATCGCACTAGGAGGGCAGCACTAAGGCTAACACAGGGCAGTGTGGTCTCCTGCCACGTGCAGCGGGAGGTCTGGGCTTCCTTCTGCCGGCGGTGACGGGCCCCCTCCCACTGGTGTGTCTCTGGCCTCCTCTTCCCATCACACACCCCTCTGTGTTTACGGCTACCCTGCAGCCTAGGTGAGCTCAGGCCCAGGGCAAGGTGAGGGCTTTGTTGAAGCCGAGGGCCCCCTAAGTCCAGGCAGAGCTCAGCTGGAGCAGGAGAAGGCGAGAGAGGGCTGGAGTTTCTGCTCAGACCCGTATTGTTCAGCCTGACTCCTGGCTCCCTCCAGAGAGCAGCTTAATTCCTCAATTCCTTGACTGTCTGTAGGGCCACTACAGGATCACCCTGGTTACTGAAACTACACTCCCTCTTGAGTGGGTCTTCCGTTCTTCACTAAGGCCCCCCTCCCTCCCTGTAGCCTCACCTAAAGACTCCCTCTGGCTTAGTAAGACCTACTGTTTTTGTGTATGGTGGGAAGGTGCCGACATTGGCCTTTGCACCGGGACCACTTCTTAAGAGTTCTCCCTCTCCTCGTTGCTGGAGCCCTGTGCTGGAGCCTGCGCTGGGTTGGTATCTCCAGCCTGAGTCTATTTTCCAGCAGGTCGGCAAACAACAGTGAGTAGCCAAAGGGGGGAAAAAAAAAGAGAACAAAAGGGGCACCTGGGTGGCTCAGTCGGTTGGGCATCTGACTCTTGATTTCAGGTCAGGTCGTGATCTCAGGGTCATGAGACCAAACCCCATGTTGGACTCTGTGCTCAGCAGAGTCTGATTCTCTCCTTCTCTCCCTCCCTCTGCCCCTCCCCCAACTCGTGCACGTGCGCATGCACTCTCTCTCAAATTAATAAGTAAAATCTTTTTTTAAAAGTGAGAACAGATCCCTACCTCACACCTTAACAAAATCAACTCCAGATGTAAATATGAAAGGCAAAACTTTAAGACTTTTAGAAAAAAAAAAAGGATACTATCTCTATGACCTAGCAGCAGGGAAGGATTTCTTTCTTTCCTTCTTTTTAAAAAAGATTTATTTATTTATTTGAGAGAGAGAGAGTGAGCGTGAGGATGGGCAGAGGGAGAGGAAGAGAGACAATCTCAAGCAGACTCCCCACTGAGTACAGACCCTGATGCAGGGTTCTATTTCACAACCCTGAGATCATGACCTGAGCTGAAATCAAGAGTTGGATGCTAACCAACTGAGCCAACCCAGGCACCCCAGGGAAGGATTTCTTAAAACATAAAAGGCACAAACGATTCAAGAAAGAAGATTCATAAATCTCACTGCATTAAAAAATCATCAAAAGGTACCACGACAGGAGTGAAATAAACAAAACCAAACTCCCCACAAACTAGGTGAAGATATTTTCAACACATAAATTACATAGGATTATTATCTAGAATGTGGAAGGGATTCCCCAATCCTTAAGGACAAAACAAACAACCTAATAGAAAGATGAACACAAGGCATGAACAGGCATTCAGAGACAATGGCCAACGAACATCATTAGAAAGTGGGAAATGCCCATTAAAAATGTAACATGACCCTGTTCTGCCTGCCCCCCTGGCTGCACTTAGGGAGCTAGAGATGGGTTCACTGAAGATGGGTTCAGCACTGGGCTGGCTGGCCTCCTAGCTGGCCCCCACCCCACAGCCTTCCTGGCATGTCCCGCCCACCCTGAGCAGCTCCTAACCACTCAGGCTATTATTCCACTCCTGCTTTTTGCTGCCCGGACATAGACTTTCTGGCTTCCTAAGTCATTTCTTGTTTTTCCCCCAAATTTTCATTTGGAAAACCTGTTCAAGCTCGCAGAAAAGTTGAAAGAATGGTACCACAAATCCTTGTGCGTCATTGCCCGAGAATCCTCATTGGTTAATGTTTCGTTGCTCCTTATTATTAACTGTATTACCACCATTAATGTTTTTGCTGACCCATGTGAGGGTAAATCGCAGGCATTTTGACCCTTTGACTCTAAATGCTTCCTCCTTCCCACCTTTGCTCTCAGGAAGCAGAAGGCCAGGAGGGACAACAGAACGCAGATCAAAGTCTTTACAATGCTTTTGTCTTCCCATTACGCTGAAACCTAGGTGTTCACTGAGGCCTCTCTTCTTAAAGTAGCTTTATCCTTACGATCGAGCACAAAATGCCTGCACATTCATTGAGCATCTGTAGAAGATGCAGGGAAATGATAAGTGATGGCCTCTGGGAAGGGAAACTGAGGGGTTAGGGAACAGGCTGGGAGAGAGATTTGTTTTTCAGTTTGTACGCTTTTGACTTTTGTAACTTGGACTTTTGATTATTTGGTCAAAAAAAAAAAAAAAACCACATTTTGTAATTGACCTAAGTAAAGTCACTCCGAACTGGGAGGCAAAGACAGGACTCAAACCCAGATCTGCAACCACGAGCCTGAACTTGTTCCCGGCATCACAAGGTATTACATAAATCCACTGTTTTAACCTAAATCGATCCACTTGGGCACTGCTGGGACATAAAAGAGGTAGTAGAAATCCAAGGGAAGGTACAGACGTCTGCACCTGCCACACAGAAGTGACATTCTCGGAGGCCTGCTGGGATTTGAGCTGCTTTCAAAGGCAGCAAAATTCTAAGGTTGGAGCATGGTGGCACTCCTCTGGAGACTTCCTGAGCTAGCAGGATGGACACAGTCTCTGAGGCAGAATGATCTACGTCCCCGTAAACTACAGCTGTGACCTTGGAGAGGTCACCCAGCCCCCCTGAGCTTCGATTCCTTCATCAGGAAGATGGGGAAGATAATATTCCCTATTGTATGGCTCAGCATTGTTGTTAGTCTAGCAAACTCCAGAAAGGTGAGCCGTCAGATCACAGCCCACTTGCTGAGGGCGGGCGGCAGGTGGCTGGCTCCCTCTGTCCACAGCAGAACACAATGATGAGATCAGCTCTCGGTGGGGACTCTCCAGCATGACGCAGCGTGTGACCTCAGGTAGTCCTGTCTCTCTTCCTGTCTTATACAGTGGGTGGGCCGAGCAGGGTGCTCTCCCAACCCTGGCGTTCCAGGATTCTGGGCACTTCTGGGCTGAGCCTTCCCACGTGAGCCCCACCTTTGTCCTCTAACATGGAGAGGAGAGGCGGTGGCTGCATGAGAGGACCCTGGGGATGGCCCCAGAGTTGGGCAAGGGCATCTGGCAAGCCATCTCTGTCCCTCCTCGTCCCCTCCCTGCTTCCCACTGGAGACCATGCAATCGGGTCTGCCTCCTCCGCATCTGTCTCAGGAATATCAGTCACTGGAGATTCTTAACGCTGAACTTGACTCTAAAAACACACCCCCAGGCAGAAAAATTCCAAGGCAAAGCAATTTCCCATCCCGGCAGGAAGCTACCTGTCTGAGCAGAGGTGGGAGTGCAGTTTGGACCCAGAGGCAGGTCCACAGTCTCTCCAACACACGTGGGCCCTGGCCCCGCTCCCCTTCTCTCTGGGCCTGTCCTGCTTCTCCTCCTGGCCATGGGGGAGTGGGGCACTTCCGTTGGCTTAATCCCCCCTCCGTCCTGCTAGGGACCTCAGCCCTCCTCTCTGCACTGACCCCCTTTCTCGGCGCCCGGTCCACCCTCTCCTCCCAAGCTCACACTCTCTGCTCTGAGTGGCGAAGAGCTGCCCTGTCCCCACGGTGTTACTTCTCCTCTCAACCGCCCTGCAAAGTGAGTGGTTCTGTGACCCCATTTCACAGCAGGGAGAACCGAGGCCTAAAGAAGTCGGGGCAGGGTCACAGAGCTAGGAAACTGGGGAGCCATGATTCCAGCACTGGCCAACAGCTGAAGTCTTTGTCCTATAGTACAGTCCTAGCTCCTTGTCCCGCACAGACCCTTGGGAGCCTCTGTGTCATGCGTGTGTCCAGATTAGAGGCACGACATCCACGTGTGGCTCCCTTGTCAGTGGCCAGATCCTCAAGAACGGGGACCAGGCATTATTCACCTTTGCCTCCCCAGGGCCAGGCAAGGACCAGGGGACACTCGGGAAAAAGCTAGCTGAAGGGACCTTCCAGCGTGATCAGAAGGGACGTCCCAGAGGCCATCCTTCACGGGGTCCTTGCCCCACAGCCAAGCGGGGAACAGAAGCCCAAGGTGTGCTCTGGGTGCCGGCTTTCTAGCTCCAGTGGGCTGCAGGTCACTATTTATTTCCAGCAACATCTCTGTGAAAACGCAAGCGTCCTGCAGCATTTAGAGCCGAGGTGGGCCCTTGCATTGGCCTCTACTGTCTTGCCTCCCTCCTCCCCTCCCGCCTTCCCTAACAGCCAGGTAATTGGGGAAAAAAAAAATGTAAAGCATCTTAAAAATTTCTGATGAAAATAGGTGGAAGTCCCTCCTGCGTCATGGAAAATAAAAGCTCTCCTGATTTCCTGCTCCCTTCCCTCTCCCCCCCCTCCCCCCACCCCGCCTGGTTTCTGTTCCAAGCGTGGATTGTTCGGAGAGGGGTGGGCCGCTGCATGGGCAGCGATGATTGGGCATGAATGGGTGGAGGAGGAAATCCTTCTCTTGTGGAACCCTCGCCAAAAATATTATTGGCCTTTGTCCAGAGGACAAACCGTAGATATATTAATAGAAACAACATGTTTTATAACTGCAGAGAATCGGTTAACAAATATTGCTTAAGCACTGACCGGCGTTTTGCACCATCACTCAGGACCTCATGCTCCAGTTATTTGTGCCTGGAGTCAGGTGGTTCTAGTGTTCAAGTGCATGCTCTGCCATTACTTGGCTGTGTGACTTGAGCAAGTCACTTAACCTCTCTGAGCATCAGACTCCTCATCCGTAAAAGGTCAAAAGTGATGGTTTGCTTGAATCCACTCTCCGAATATTGCTCTCAGGATCAAGGAGAATGCGAAACGCACGCGCAGGTGTCCTTTGCAAGCTCTACAACTACGTACGTGTCTCATGTGACGTATTACAACTCTGCGCATGCCACACCTTCCAAACTCATTTTCACTTGCTGTCTCCCATTAACTCCAATCTTAATTCAACAGTTCTGCTCTGTTGTTCTCCCCTGTCCCGAGTATATCCCACTCATTTTTAGATCTCTGGGCATTTACTGGCTGGAAGGGGTCCAATACAGCCATATGCCTCAGAAATTCATTACGGTCAAGAGCAAGACTGCCAGGCTAGAAACCTAGCTCCCACTATCAGCTGCTGTGAGTCCTTGAGCAAGCTACTTCCCCTCTCTGTGCCTTGGTTTCCCCACCTGAAAAAGTGGGATGAATAATAGGTCTTATCCCACAGGACAGGCTGTGAGGAAGGAATTCATTAATCCACATGAAGGGTTTAGAACACTGCCTGGCATGTGATGGGGTCTTGATAAACCTTCCATCTCCTTGGCTCTTGGCTTTGATTATATTGATCAGGAGAATGAGTACAGAACACCCAGGAAAGTGCAGAGGCCTGGGGAAAAGGCCGAGGGGTTGGGGAAGGAAGACATGGAGCTGGAAAGGCAGAGCGAGGGGAGAAAATCCAGCAGACTAAGTTTTGAGCAGGTGTTTAGAGCAGCTCAGATGGGGAAGGAGAGGCTGGGAGCAGTGGATACCCTACTATGTGAAATGAGAAATCAGGCTCTGTTAAAGATCAGTGAGGATTGATTGATTATGTACAAGATCTGGTCCTTGTTCCTGAAAGTTTGTAATCTAGGCAGGAAGGCAGAGCAAACACGTGAACGGCTGTGAGGTTGCCATGCGAGAGCAAAATGGTTTGCTGTGGCCCCATATGCCATCTCTCAGGGCAGTGCACGCTTAAATGTCAAAGCAGGGAAGAAGGGAGAAGTCAGAGGTGGGCATGGCTTTTGCGGGCTCCAGCCACAGCACAGCAACGTGGAGGTCTGCGTTGAGCAGAGCCCCCAAGAACGGTCAGAACTCGACTCCCTGCTTTCTGTACTGCGAACCCTGCTCTTGGATTCATTTTCATGTTGATTGAAAGTGACTCTGGGTCTGGGCTCTGGCATGTTTATAAACGTCTTTATTTTCCCCTCTCACATAAATGATTTTTAGCTAGGTGTAGGATTCTAAGTTCCAGATACTTTCCCACGGAACTTAGTAGGGATTGTCCTGTGGTCTTTCAGCCCTCTGTGTGACTGATGTGATTTCTGACCCTATTGAAACTTTTCTTTTCTTCTCTTTTCTCCCTTCCCTTCCCTTCCCTTCCCTTCCCTTTCCTTCCCTTCTCTCCTCTCCTCTCCTCTTCTTTTCTTTAGAGAGAGAGAGAGTGCAGGGCTCAATCTCACGACCCTGAGATCATGACCTGAGCCAAAACCACCAGTTGGACGCTTAAGCAACTGAGCCACCCAGGTGCCCCGAAACTTGTTTCTTTGTAGGTAATCTGCTTTTTACCTCTAAAAGCTTTTAGAACTTTCCCTTGGTGTTTGCAGATTTCATCATCATAAGTTGTTCTTCATTCATGGACCATTCAATCTGAAGATTTGTGGGTTTTTTCCAGCCTGAGGAGTTTTTCTCTTATTATTTCTTGGATTATTTCTTCCTTTGAATTATTTCTGCACTTTAAGACAGGTATGGGAGTCTCTGGATCTATTATCCACATCACAACTTTTTTCATATTTTCCATACCCTCCTAATTCTTTATCTTCTATGCTCATTATGTTATCCAGCCCATCTCCCCACTTCCTTTTTCTTAACTGCCTGTTTCTCAGGCTTAGTTTGGGTTCTCCAGTGAGAAAAATCCGAAAAAAATTATTTGAGTTCAAGTGGCTTATTTGGGGGATATAAGCCTGAAACTACCTGTTGGGGAGTGGGGAAGTGAGATGGGGAAGGGAAGGCAGCCAATGAGGGGTGCGCCATTGAGCCCTGGAAGGCCCTGTAGAACATGCATCTCTGAGCTAATCCTCCCAAGGGGTGAGGGAGCTGGGGTATTTATACCGACTCCCATTGGTCATCGGTTAAGGGCTGCACCTAGTAGAGGGGTGTTAATTCCTCAGCACTTCAAGCACGTCATACAAAGAGAACTCTGGAGGCTAAAAGAGGGAAAAGCCCTCAGGCAAAGAAATGCAGGGGAAAGATGAGGGGACATGGGCAGGGCATTGACTATGTCTTGTTTCATGGGTGCATTATTCATTTCATTTTCTTTGGAGGACATTGAACAACTTCTACTAAACTTTCTTCTGTTTCCTTGCATGCTGCTCCCTCTTCTGCAGAGCGTGGTGCTTCTCTTTAATGATTTTGCTTTTACTGATTTCAGGGAAGTTTGTTGCATGACTGGGGCCAATGGTGAAGAGAAAAAGTGTGGGAGTATGTTCTAGAAGCTGTGTTTTGGGAGTAGGGGCCTCAGATTGCTCTAGGTTCTACCAACTGCCTGGGGCTCTGTCCCGTCTCTTGCTTTTCTCACCCAAGTTCTGGACACATTGCTGTGGCCTGGGGCCAAGTACCTTTGCTGCCTGCTGATGGGCAAAGGACAGGGTCAACCGCCTGCCATTCTAGATGTCAATTCTCAAACAACCACCCTGATGATGACCTGAAGAGCTCATCCTGCTCCTCAAATCCATTGTCCATGACTCGGAACTCCACTTCTCACAGCCTTCCTCTTTGGCACATGTTTTGGACTGTGGCTCCCCTAACAAATCAATTCTCTATGCTCTCTGTCCTTCTGAGACTCCTCAACATCAGTGGGTGGTCGGCTTTTGGCCCTCAGTTTTCGAGTCCTGTTATGAGTCTACTGTTCTTAAATATTTCTTTTCTGCCATCTCTAGGGATTGAGGATGAAGTAGCAGTAAAAACCTGTGCACGGTCTACCATATTGATCCAAACCCCAAGAAAGATAATTTTTCAAACCATTATTGAGTATTATAAAATCAACTCTACCACCACCACTTCCCGCTCTTGGCATCTTATCAGGAGCCCACAGGAAGGATTTGGATGTCAGAGCAATGTTTCCTTTTATTTATTTATTTTTTTAAAGATTTTATTTATTTATTTGAGAGAGAGAGAATGAGAGACAGAGAGCATGAGAGGGAGGAGGGTCAGAGGGAGAAGCAGACTCCCCGCCGAGCAGGGAGCCTGGTGCGGGACTCGATCCCGGGACTCCAGGATCATGACCTGAGCCGAAGGCAGTCGCTTAACCAACTGAGCCACCCAGGCGCCCGCAATGTTTCCTTTTAATGTGCCACGTTGACAAGCTGCATCAAGGCAGTTTGTACTTTTCAGTAATGGCTGTGACTGTATCTGCCATCCTGCCCCTTACGTGCCCGTAACTTTCCTTCCATGGAGTGGTGGCATCTATGTCTCCTCCCCTTGAACCTTCTGTTTTATGGCAGAAATCACTCTCTAGCTTCTGGGCTGAATTATTAAAATGCCCGGCACTTCCACCTTGCTCTTTGGGGACACCGACACTTGAAACCCAGCCACCAGGCTCTGAGGAAGCCCAAATTAGCCCACGTGGGGAGGCCACGTGCAGCTCCGCTGACATCCCAGCTGACAGGCGGCATCAGCTGCCACACATGTGAGTGAAGCCATACCTAGATGATTCCAGGCCTTACCTGCCAGGTCCGTCCCAGCTTTCGAATCTTCCCCAGCTGAGGTCCCAACATGGTGGGAAGAGGCAAACTCCCAGCGGTGCCCTGTCCCGATTTCTGACCCATAGAATCCATGAACGTTATAAAATGGTTGTTTCACACTTCCAAACTTCAGGTTAGACAACCCAAAATAATCAATGGGACACAAGCCACAGAGGGTTCAGTGGCATGGGGACCATTCTCCTGTTGTTATCTTTCCCTGGAATGCCATTGATTTTCTTTTTTACCTGGATAATTCCTCCTCATTCTTCAAGAATTAGCTCAAGCTCCATCTCCATAAAACCTTCCTTGATCAGTCTAGCCCATAAGGATCTAACTCCCCCTTGGAGGCTAGCAAACATCATTCCAGTTCTCTAGAGAGAGGTAGCATGGTGTAGTGGAAATGTGGAAATCTAGTTTTGACAGCAGAAATATTTGGCGGTCTACTCGCAGTACTACCACTTACCAGCTGTATGATCTTGGGAAAGTTGTGTCATCAACAGCATTGTTGAAAAGATTAAATGAGATGATATGTGTTACCCCTCTCAACAATCACAGATTGTCAACGATCAGGCAGTCAACAACTATTTATTGAACGCTGTTGTGAATATCTAGTTCTGTGTAACATTCCACCCCCAAAACCCAGTGGCTTGAAATAACAACACCCACTTATTTAACTCTTGAAACTTCAGTTTAAGCAGGGTTATGTGGGACAGCCTATGTCTGTTCCCAGCACATAGGGTGACTCAGCTGGAGCAAGAAGATCCATTTCCAAGTTGGCTTACTCACATGGCTCGTATGTTGATGTGGGCTGTTGGCTGGTGCACCTCCTAGTTCCTCTATGTTTGGGCCTCTCCTTAGGGCTACTTGGGTTTCCTTCGGACAGGGAAGCTGAGTTTCAAGAGTGAGTGTTCCAAGAAACCCAAAATGGAAATAGATGGTCTCTTAAGAAGTGGGCACAGAAATGAGCACAGTGTGACTTCTGCCGTATTCTGTTGGTCAAAGCAGTCACAAGGCCCACCCAACCCAAGGGGAAGGAGCATAGACCCCACCTCTCAATAGAAGGAGTATAAAAGAGATTGTGGCCTTGTGTAATGTGTCACAAACACCTTCTAGGATCAGGTACACTTGCACGCTCCACAATTAGAGTATAGTGCGAGACAGAGATGCCGCCCACTCTCATGGAAACTGTACTCCACGGTACTCTTCATTTTGATAGATGTACTTGTATCTTGGGTCTTCAGCTAGCCTGAAAATATCTTCCAGAGCAAGGTTTTGTTTTCTTTATCTTTCTACCCTTGACACTTGACACACTGACTGGCATGTCAGTAATGAACAGGAAATATTGCTGAATTAAATTCCACCGTGTGGAATCGGATCACGATAAAACAGCACATGGAAACAAGCCAATAGCACGTGGAAAGATGCACAGCATCATTACTCATTAGGGAAATGCAAATCAAAACCACAGTGAGATAATACTTCGTTAAAAAAGACGAACAATCACAAGCGTTGGTGAAGATGTGGAGAAATTGGAACCCTCTTCCGTTGTTGGTGGGAATGTAAAATGATATGGCTGGTGTAGCAAGCAGTTTGGCTGTTGTTCAAAGACTCAAATGTGCAGTTCCCATATGACTCAGCAATTCCACTGCTAGGTGTAAACCCAAGATAAACAAAAACATATGTGCACACAAAAACTTGTACGTCAATACACGTGACACCATTATTCACAGTAGCCAAAAAGTGGAAACAATGCAAATGTCCATCAACTGATGAATGAATAAGTAAAACATGGTCCATTCATACAATGGAATAATATTTTGCCTTAAAAAGCAATGAAATTGGGGCCCCTGGGTGGCTCAGTCGGTTAAGCAGCTGCCTTCGGCTCAGGTCATGATCCCAGGGTCCTGGGATCGAGCCCCACATCGGGCTCCCTGCTCTGCAGGGAGCCTGCTTCTCCCTCTCCCATTCCCCCTGCTTGTGTTCCCTCTCTCGCTGTGTCTCTCTCTGTCAAATAAATAAAATCTTAAAAAAAAAAAAGCAATTAAATCTTGGGGCACCTGGGTGGCTCAGTGAGTTAAGCGTCTGACTCTTGGTTTTGGCTCAGGTCATGATCTTGGGGTGAGATCTAGCCCCATATAGGGTCCTGTGCTGGGCGTGAAGCCTGCTTGAGATTCTCTCTCCCCTTTCCCTCTGCCTCTCCCCCACTGCTTGCATGCTAGTGTGCTCTCTATCTCTCTCTCTAAAAAAAAAAGAACAACAAAATACTGATACAGCTACCAACATGGATGAAATGGATGAACATATAAATATTTATTTATTTATTTATTTATTTTAGTATTCTGCTTATATGGAGCATATACAATATTTACTGTATTCTTCCACTTATAAGGGGTCTGTGGAATAGTCAAATGCATAGATCAGAAAGTAGAACTGTGCTTACCAGGTGTTGGGGGAGGAGGAATGGGGAGCTATCCTTTTAAGGGGGACAGAGTTTCAATATAGGTTGATGAAAACATTCTGGAGATGGGTGGTGGTGATGGTTGCTTGACAGTGGAAAGGTGCTTAATGCCCCTGCCCTGCACTCTGAAAAATAGTTAAAACGGTAAGTCTTAAGCACGTTTTACCAAAGTAAAAAAAAGTTTTAAAAACTACACAGAAACAAAAGAAGGAATGGAGCAGTGACTGACGTCTGTTACAACATGGATGAACCTTAAAAACATGATGCTAAGGATACCTGGGTGGCTCAGTTGGTTAAGCGTCTGCCTTCGGCTCGGGTCGTGATCTCAGGGTCCTGGGATCGAGTTCTGCGTCAGGCTCCCAGGGAGCCTGCTTCTCCTCCCTCTGCCTCTGCCCCTTCCCCTGCTTGTGCTTTCTGGCTCTCTCTCTCTCTGTCGAATAAATAAATAAAATCTTAAAAACAAAACAAAACAAAACAAAACATGATGCTATGTGAAAGATGCCAGACTCAAAAGATCACAGACCATATAATTCAGTGTATGTGAATGGCCAGAATAGGCAGATCCAGAGAGACGGAGAATAGATCGGTGGTGGAGAGAGACTGCTAACCTGCCCTGAGCTTCCTTCTGGGGCCATGAGAATGTTCTGAAGTTAGAATGGATGCTGGTGGCACAGCTTGGTGGCTGCACTAAAACCACTGAACTGTACGTTTTAAAAGGATGAATTTTATGATATGTGAATTATATCTCAATAGAGCCGTTATTAAAAATTTACAGCCCATCTTGATTTGCTTTACATAACTTGCAACCAAGCAGACCTGTTTCAAGGCAGCCAGGAAGATGGAAAGCGAAAGGACATAAGCTGAAAAAGACATCCCCAGACCCATGTCTTTGCAACGTACTTTTGAATTTTGAAAGTAGTATATGCTAATCAAAAATTATGAATAATATAGATAATGAATAATTATGAATAATATAACTGAAAAGCTTCTTAACTCTCCTCAGAGGTGACCACTATTAAAATATTGCAAGCTTCTGGATCCATGAGGGTGTTTTGGTTTCAAGGTACCAGCCCTGGTGAAGGCAGGCAGGGACGCGGTTGGTCGGAATGGTGGGAGTTAGCTCAGTTTGGAGATCCCAGGGCTGCCATTTCAGGAGCTGAGCTGCAGTCTCAGGAGGGCACCACAGTTGCAAGAAGCAGCTCTAATCATCTCTCCTCAATCGCTGAGGCACTGCACGGAGTGCCCGCTCCAGGCCTGGCTTGTGTTCAGACAAGCTTGTTTGTTCGGAACCATCACTGTGGCTGAGAAAAGCTGGTGCCCTGCTTGGCCAGGCCTGAGTCCCATGCTCCAGCCCTGGGGACGGTGGGAGGAATAGAGTCCAACCCAAACCACCGGCACAGAATGTGGGGAAGAAACAGTTCTCAAAAGGGAGTTTGGGGACGCACTGAGGAAATGCTGATGTACGTCTCATGACTCAGTTGGCCTTTCCTTATCAGTACACACAGATCTACTCCATTCTTTTAAAATACCTCCTTACAGGGGCGCCTGGGTGGCTCAGTCGGTTGGGCGTCCGACTCTTGATTTTTGTTTGTGGTTGTGGTCTCGGGGTTGTGGGATCAAGCCCTGCGTCAGGCTACACACTTGGGAGGAGTCTGCTCTTCCCTCTCCCTCTGCTCCTCCCCCTATTTGTGTTCTCTCTCTCTCTCTCAAATAAATAAATAACCCCTTACTGTTCCATTGTTTAGATGTGCCCTAATTTATTAAATCTTCCTATTGGTGGACCCCTAGGTTGCCTCCCGGCGCTCCGATCACAAACACCCCTGCGGGGAACCATCTTGCTTGCATATCCTAGCAAACACATGTGCAAATATTTCAGTAGGATGGATTCCTAGGAATGACATTTCTGGGCTAAAGGGCATATTCCTTTTTTTACTTTCATAATCTTCTCTGGCTCTTTAGACTATTCCCCTCATTCCTCCTGCCCTACTGTCCCTCTCAAGAGCTTCCAGATGAGACCAGGCTCCAGGGTAGAGGAGGCAGCTTAAGCTGTCGGGAATTCCAGCTTTCTACTGCTGTACAACACACGGTCTCAAAACTCACTGACTTAAAACAACCACCATTTAGGGGCGCCTGGGGGGCTCAGTCGGTTGAGGGTCTGCCTTTGGCTCTGGTCGTGGTCTCAGGGCCCTGGGATCGAGCCCCGCATCAGGCTCCCTGCTCAGTGGGGAGTCTGCTTCTCCCTCTCCCTCCGCATGCTCCTGTGCTCTCTCTCTCTCTCTCTCGCTCATTCTCTCTCTCTCAAATAAATAATAAATAAAATCTTAAAAAAAAAACCACCATTTTGTTGTATCTCGTGGTATTTGGGGTCAGGAATCGGGGCAGGGCTTGGCTGGGTGAGTCTTCCGCCTCCCGTGGTGGCCCCAGTGGTCACGTGGGGGTATTCAGCAGGAGGCTGGGCTTCATTCCTATGTCTGGCACCTTGGCGAGCACATCTGGATGGCTGGGCTCAGTGGAGCCCCTTTTCCTCCCCATGTGGTCTCAGGGCCTCTCCATGTGGTCTCCCCAGCAGGGTAGTGGGACTTTCACATGGTGACTCATGTTCCACAAGAACGAGGCAGAGCTGCAAGTCCACTCAAGGGCATTGTCACGCTTGCTGTGTTCTATTGGTCCACGTAGTCACGGTCCAGCCCAGACCCAAGGGAAGGGGAAATGAATCCCACTGCTGAATGGCAGGGGCATCGAGCACCTCCAGAGAGGGGAGGAATTCACCCCCCACCCCAGCGTGAATGGTTTTCTTTTGTTAGTCATAACGTCCACTAGGTTACCTGCCTAAGGGAGCACGTTTAGCCCCAAGGGTTCTAGGTGAAAGGTTGTAGGTCCCTCTTAGGCGCCCCCTTTTACAGAATAAATATTTACAGATTAGAAACAGGCTCAAAGAGGTAAAGGGAACTGCTCGATGTCAGTTCACTTTGGGGACTTGAAGCTAATAGAAATGTTTCATTAGCATTATTCATACCCTGGTCCCTAACATGGAGTCTAATAGCCCATTCATAGATGCACGTGTGACTTTAGAATGAGTGTCATCCAGCTGGCAGGTGGATGAGTCAGAACTCGGATCCAGGTTTTAGACCCAGATCCAGGGCTCTTTCCCCCACAGTGCCCCGGGGGAGTGTCCAGAATCAGCTGCCAGTCCACCGGCCTGGGATGTTTGGGTGCCTTCTCTGAGGAGCCTCTGACTGGCTCCATGTGTCCATGAAATCAGGGCAGTGGGCGGTGTGCCTGGGACACAGCTTCAAGGCCAGAGAAGAAGAGATAGTGGACCGGCCACCATCACGGAAGACCGTCAAGACTGAGCAGAATTTAAACCTGTCTAAGCGCAGCCAAGAAAGAACCCTCTCCCCCAAGCCCCATCCTACCCTCACTCCCCGTCATGACTGTGCTTTAAGACCAAAGCTTTTCCATACATCACACCAAGCGTTTCTGGAGTGGGTGAGGTCCCTCAAGGTCAGAAAACATACAATCAGCTGGAAAGAGGGATTTCTGGGTCGAAAAATAATAGTCCGTTAAACTTCAAAATACCTTTGGTTTTCAATAGAGGCAGGCTTGTGCCTCATGGGCGTTTCGTGGAAATGTAACCACACCTGCCATGTTATACGGACACCCTAGAAACGAGGCCTTTCATTGGATTGGTCAGTACTCAAACCCAATACCAAAACAACAAAAACCCACCATGCCCACTTGAGTTTGAATTTCAGATAAACAACAACACATTTTTAGTATTCACCTGTCCTTTGCAACATTTAGGACCTATTATTTAATTTATTGTTTATTATTTCTATTATTATTGAATATGTCTTATATATTGATTCAGATATATTAATACTGAAAAATAATTTGTCATTTTTCTGAAATTTGAATTTAAATAGGCATCCTGTATTTTATCTAGTGGCCCTGTCAAGAACTGAAAAGAGGTGCAAGTTTCTTCTCATTGCTCGGAGGTCTGATGATGTCTTCAATAGAGGCTCTGTATTTCAAGATTCTGGTTTGTTTATTCAAAGAAAGGCCGCCAGCAGGTCCCTCGCACCTAATGCCTGGCACAGAGAGGGAAATTGGTAAATATTTACAGAATGATTATCTGCCCGTATGTCCTACTGGTTGCCACAGAGGATCAGAGGTTACAGTGGGTGGAGTCAGGGCTGTGATTGAGGAGAGCCTGGATGATGGAGCCTATGCAACCTGAGGTTTGGGTGGGGAGGTCAGGGAGGGCTTCTAGAATGATGTCAGACCTGACATGAGCTGCTAGGAGCTGCTTAAGCTTCTAGAGTAAGGTGAGGCCTGACATAAATAGGACAGAAGCAGAGGAAGCTCAAGCAAAGGCAGGGAGGCTTGAGAAAGCTTTCTGAGCTGCCCATAACGGGGCTGGCAGGAGCCAGTCAAGGCAGGAGGATGTGGGGAAGGGTGTGTCCTCTGCAGGGGCTGGGGAGCAGCAGAGGAACAGAACATAAGCTCACGGAAGGACAATGAAATAATAGCTTAATCCCGATGTACGGATTGTGATATTATGTTTTTTCATAGGCTCACCCTGCTCAAAATAATCCTTAGCTGTTTCTACACACACATCTTTATCTCGTACCAACAAGGAGAGGTTAATACCCGGCCTGACAACATCTGCCACCTGGCGGTGATGCTTGTAAGGACACCCTGACGGAAAACCACCACGCCTAGCTTTGATTACTAACTTTGTTCTAGTCACAGTGATGATGGTGATGGTGATGATCATGGTGAGATATCATTTATTGAGATCATACAGTGTGTAGGATACATTACATACATTAGTTCATTTAATTCTTGCAATAATCTTTCAAGGTAGGTATTTTTATTCCCATTTAACAAAGAAAACCAAGCCTCAGAGAGGTCTAGTAACTTCTCAAGGTTACACAGCTGGGAAGACAAGGATCCAATTTAAACTCCGATCTTTCTAGCCACAAAGCCCCTATATTTGCCATTACACAATGGTGCCAAATCCAATAATATGCCGCTGCAATTTAAAGTAATAAAAAATATAAAAACAAGATAATCATGACATTTTTGATAGGTAGCCTTCTGAAACAGCTTCAGTGATCCCTGCCCCCTGCCATTTAGGCCCTCGATGGTGTCCTCCCTTGAGTGTGGGCTAAACTTAGTCACTTGTTTCTTATAAATAGAATACGGCAAAACGGACGTGATCTAATTTCTGAAGTGAGGTTATAAAAGGGACGCCATTGATGAAATACCACGTCACACTCCTTGGGATGGCTCTTGTAAAACCAAAAACAAAATGGGAAACAAGTGTTGGCGAGGATGTGGAGAAATTGGAACCCTCGTGCCTTCCTGGTGAGAACGTAAAATGGCACAGCTGCCATAGCAAACAGCATGGTGGTTCCTCAAAAAGTTAAATGTAGAATTGCCGTATGATCCAGCAATTCCACTCCTAGCTATGTATCCGAAGGACCCGGAAGCAGGGACTCCAACAGATATTCGCACGCCTGTGTTCACAGCAGCCAAGAGGTGGGAGCCGCCCAGCTGTCCCTCCACAGATGAGTGGGTAACACAGTGGGGTCTATCCATAGAGTGGAATATTATTCAGCCCCCAAAAGGAGGACGTTCTGACACAGTCTGTAATGTGGATGAACCATGAAGACATTGTGCTAAGTGAAATAAATCAGCCACAAAAAGTCTCATTTGGCTCCACTTGTAAGACTCTCGTCGTATTTCATCAAGGAGAGAAGTCAGATTCATAGAGCGAGAAAGTAGAACAGAGGTTGCCAGGGGCTGGGGGAGGGGAGGAATGGAAAGTTAATGTTTAATGGGGACCGAGTCTCTGAGAAGATGAAAAACTTCTGGGGGTGGACAGTGGTGATGGTTGTGCAACATTACGAATGTGCTCAATGCCGCAAAACTGTACCCTTAAAAATGGTTAAAATGGTGAATTCTGCGTTCTGCATATTCTAGCACGATAATAAAAAATCAGTAAGAAGTTCTAAAAGTGTGACTTCTGTCTCGCTGGCCTCCTCTCTCTCCCACTGCTGCCTCTGATGAAGCCAGCAGCTGTGTTGGGAGCTGCCCCAGGGAGAGGCCAACACGCAAGGAGCGGAAGCCCTCACTCCAGCCGAATCCTGTCCCTGAGTGAACTCAGAAGGGGGTCCTGCCGTGGGTGATCTTGGGAGGACTGCGGTCCCAGATGACACCTTGACTGCTGGGATGAGAGAGACCCGGAGCTGGAGGGACCCGCTAAGCTGCGTCCAGGGCCCTGACCCACAGAAACCGAGAGATAATAGTGTGTGTTGTTTTGGAGCGATTTGTCACGCAGCAGGAAAGCTAATACACTGTTCTGGGCATGTCTGGCCTCACAAGTTTTGTTGGGCAAATTAGACGGCGTTTACAAAGGTGCATGGAAACGTCAGGTATGACAGAAGGACTGAGACTGATTCAAGAAGACAGTATCTAGTGGTAAGTGCCCAGACATTGGAGCCAGACTGCTGGGTTTATTTATAGGCTCTGCCACCTCCTAGCTGTGTGACTTTGGGCAAGTTACTTCACCTCTCTGTGCCTCGGTTTCCCTTGTTAATTGGAGCTAATGAGTTTGTTCCCCATAGGTTGCTGTAAAGATTGTAATTACTTTTGTTTTCAAAGATTTTTTTAAATTTATTTATTTGAAAGAGAGAGAGAGAGAGAGAGCACAAGCAGGGGGAGCAGCAGAGGGAGAGCGAGAAGCAGGCCCCTGATGAGCAGGGAGCCCGATGCGGGGCTCGATCCCAGGACCCTGGG
>NC_138373.1:149248237-149274314 GCF_054177405.1 Leptonychotes weddellii | reverse complement strand
TAAGAGAACTGGATGGAATCTAGCAGGTGGGTATATGGGAGCTCACTGTAAGACTGATTCAGTTTTGCTGCTTGTTTGAAAATGTTCTTAATAAGATGTTGGCAAAATTACTAGCTGGGTGGGTGGGGGTGGGGGAAAAGAGAGAATGAGAGAGGCCACAGAAACCGTCAGTGGACGCAGGCATTGCACATGATTTAGAGCAACTGAGTCACTGGGGTGTCATATAGGCCAGCCTCCTTGCTTTCCAGATGGGGAAACCGCTGCTGTCTCATGTCACCTGGCCTGGAGCAATGGCAACATTTTTGTTACAGTACCAAGCTGCCTCGAGGATTTTTCCCAAAGCATCCTTCTCGTGTAGAAAGCTCTGTATGCCTCTGACTTCCCCAGATGGGAACAGGCCAGGGCAGGTGGGGCTGAGGGCCTGTAGGCTGACACCCCCACCCCGGCCATGCGGGGCAGGGAGCTCAAAAAGCTCAAGAAGGGTGGCTGCCACAAGGGATGGGCCAGCCCTGCTCTGAATAAGCGTGCTGTGTGGAAGCCCCCATCATGTGCTCCTGGCAGAAGGGAGGTGCTAGAAGGCCTTTCTAGAAATGCTTAGAGCAGCTTTTGTGGTCATCATTAGCCCATCACTTTCTCAGAATCCCTGCCCACACTCACGCAGCAACTCACAGTGGAGATAAACCGGCAGGGAACAATAGTTAGAACCAGGCACCGGTCTTGGACACGCTTTGCTTCCTTCCACCTCTGCTCTGCTTCCTGTTCGCTCCAGACATCGGGCACCACACTTGGATGCTCAGCTCTGGGCTTCCCTCCCCTGCAAAATGGCGAATCGCCTCACCAGGCCTTTGGGAAATGAGCGAAGATGATACACACAATAGGCTCAGCACATGTCTTGCATGTAGAAGGCAAATGACAAGTAATGTGCTGGTGTGTTGTTTATTTATTAATTTTTATATTAAAGAATCATCCACTTAGCAGCTTTTACAGGGCAATTATCATCCTCTCTGAACTCCAGTTTCCTCCTCTGGAAAATAAGACAAGTAACTCCCACCTCAGAGGTTGTGGTGAGAACTGGGGTTAATGATGCAAAGTGCCTGGCTCATGGCCAGAGAGGACAGAGAGCTGGTGGTCATGCTCATTACCAGTTGAGCTCGGATGTTGCCTTGGCGTTCTTGCCAATGCGTGAGTGAAGCTGAGGGTGGAGAGGAACTCGATTTGCCATCATTGGCCTGTGCTCAATGAGTACTCATTTCCCATTATTCTTCTCTATCACGTTTCTTTCCCCAGTAACTGACTTCCAGGTGCTGACCTGGTTTGGTGAGGATTTGGACTTGCAAGAGGCTGTGCTCAAATGGTAGGTCCCCATGAATGAGACAGGACTCCAAAGACATGTTAATATGGCAGCCCCTACCATCTAGAAATCCTTGGGCTTCCCAGAAAAAAGCATTCTGGCTAGGGAAAGGCCTCCCAGAGGGTCAGGGTTTCCCATAAGTGTGGGTACGAGGATTGAAGTTCCAGGAGCTCCGAGTCCCCCACATCCACAATCAGACTGAAATTTCTCCTTCAAAGCTTTATACCTTGGCCTTTATACCTTTTGAAAATGAAGACACCTAGGAATATTCTATAAGCTATTGTAGTTATTCTGTTATCAGGAGGACAGAACTGGCTTTGAAAGGCCTGAGTATACCAAGGATTGCAGAAAACTATAAAGAATGGAATTAGTTCTGAAAATAGAACTTGACTCTAGAAAAAGTGCTGAACATAAAGGTAGGCAGAACTGAGTTCAAATCCAAGCCATACACAATTAGCTGTTGGACTTGGACAAGTCCCTTAAACTCTCTGAACCCAAAGTTTCTTCTATGTAAAATTTGAATAACAATACTTATTATTTTTTATTGTTAAAGCTCCCTCCTTACTTTAAAATCCACTACCAAATGAACTAATGGACAGAAAATGTTTCATAGTCAATTTCCCACTAGAGAGTGGGTGGCTTATTACAAAGACTCAGTTATGAGAGAAATCCAACTCCAACTAACTGACGCTGTATAAAGGAACTTATTGGCTCCTGTAATTAAAGACCAGAGATAGAAAGGCTTCAGGCTTAGCTGGATCCAGGAAATGAAACCATATTTTCCTGGCTGTCTCACCATCCCTCCTTCACATGGGCAGATTTTTCTTCTACTGCATATAATTTCTTTCATGGGGTAAGGGAAGATGACCCCAGCTGCAATCAATGCATTTCCTCCTATCTTAACAACTGCATGGCAAAAGAGAGCTTCTCCACCTCCCCCACGCACATACATCACCCTACCAATCCCAGGGAAAATTTGAAAAGGCACTGTTCTGATCATCGGCCTTCCTTGGACCAATCACTGTTGTTGCAAAACAGACTGCAGTGGTTGATCCGGTCTGAGTTATTTACCTACCCCATAACTAGATGTGGGTGGACCTTCTGCCTCACAGCCCCATGAAATCTACATGTCTCGGGGGGGGGGGGGGCAAGTGTAAAAGTTCTGGACAGTCACAAAACAGAGCGGGCCAGCCTAGGTCTCTTGCAGAAGTCCCCAGTTCCCTCATGAGAGAGACAAGATCAAATGAGCTCGGGCTGCCATGTGGGCCTTCAAGCACCTGGGGAATAATAGATGCTGTGTCTGCTGTTTGTCATGTTTTCTGTATGCCCACCACGTTTTCAACATTTTGTTATATTTGAGAAATTTCCGTCTCCCCATGGAGGAGGTGGGACCCAGGAATGTCGGCTTTCCAGCCTTCCTTGAAGCCAAGGCACCTGTGTGTGACCTGGCTCCGCCAATCAGATGCCCAGGGGAAACTATATGGAAGTGAGAACCCAGAGAAGGAGGCTCAGTGTGGTGAGGGTGGCTACGGGCCCTCAGTTTAGGGCGAAGTTCTTGGTGCAGAAATGTCCTAGAGGAGCGAGAGCATGGTTGTGTTTTGCTCATCCAGCTGTTTCTATGGTTGTTTCCGGGCACTGATCCTGGAGGGACAGCCTTGAGCCAGGTCCACAAGCCCCTCAACCCATCCCGTGAGTTAACATCCTTTTAAGGAGCTCCTTTTCTGCTTAATCAGCCAGGGTGTGTTTCTGTTACTTGCAAGGAAAAGCCCTGACTAATGGCACTCTAATTGCCCCCTCCCCACAGCAAGTAGCAGGTGGGAGAGGTCTCCCAGAGGGGCAGTTTTCCCCACTTGCCAGGGAAGACCCAGAGGGGCAGGGGATCTTTGGGTAGACCAGGGTGATGTTGTCAAATCACCTGCGAGCCCGGCCCCAGCCGCAGGATCTTGAACCAAGTTCCTAGGGAGAGGATGGGTGACACGATGACAAAAGTCAGTCTGATGAAAAAGCAATATGACTTGTCGTACATGGATGACTTAGTACTTAGTTATGTGTGTGTATTTATTCCTATTGAGGCAAATTTCACATAACATAAAATTAACCATTTTTAAGATGTGCAATTCAGTGGCATTTAAGACATTCACAATGTTGGGTGACCACCATCTGGGTCTAGTTCCAAAACATTTCCATCACCCCCCAAAGGATGCCTGTTGCCCATGAAGCAGTCTCTCCCCATTTCCCCCTTCCCCCTGGTCCCTAGCAAGCACTTACCTGTTTTCAGTCCCCGTGGATTTACCTCTTCTGGATATTTCATATAAACGGAAACATACAATCCGTGACATTTGCATCTGGCCTGTTTCACTTAGTGTGATGTTTTTGAGGTTCATCCATGTTGTAGCAGGCGTCAGCGCTTCATTCCTTTTTGTGGCTGAATAATATTCCACTGTAGGATATACCACATTTTCCCCATTCATCAGTTGATGGACATTAGGGTGGTCTCTGCCTTTTGGTGATTATGAACATGCTCCTAGCCCCGGGAGCATAAGGAAGGATGACAGGTGGGTGGGACTGTCGGAATCCAACGGGGCAGCGGTGGTGACCAGTCGTGAGACAGGGCAACAATCTTCAGCCTGGAGCAGAGAGAGCAATAGAGTCTGGGAGTCTCCCAGTGGGTTCTGGGGGAGATCGAAGAACACAAAGCAAATGTAAGGAGGGAGAAGTGGGCTGTTGTGGTAGTTGATGGACAGACACATGAGTCTCTGGGAGCTCTGAAGGAGAAATGGTGGTCTGAAGGGAGAGTTCCAGTCGTCTGACCACAGACCAGGACAGCAGACAGTAAAGCACAGCTCTGGAGGGAATAGGCCAGGTCTTGAATCCTGACTCTAACTCACCAGCCACGGAACACTGGGGCGGTCATTCACCTTCCCAGATCTCAGTTCCTCTTTTGTAAGGGGGCTAATAACCACCTCTCCTTCACAAGGTCGTCGTGAGGACTGGTTGGATGATGTAAGTAAAGCACGATACCAGACACCCAAGAATCTCTTACACTTATTTTTATGGTTTGGCTAGTGTTATTGTGTCTCTGTTTGTCTGTTGCACCCTGAAGTAGGTAGGGTGGTAAAAGGGGGTAGTAGGTGTGAATCTACTTAGCCCGTAAACTGGGTTGCACAAAATGTCTCTTTCTTCATTTTTCAATGTCAGAACTGAATTTCTTTATTGATTCTCCACTCCCTTCGATGACGGAAACTTATGAGTCCATTTGGGGTTTTCCAACTCTCCTTGGGGTGGCAGCTGGCCCGTGGAGGGGACTTACATTGATCCAAGTCCTAAGGAAGGGGGTCATCTGCCTGGTCTTTGGTCATCTGTCAGTCAGCGTTCACCTGGAGAAACAGAACCACGGGAAATACTAGGCATCAGCTTGTTGCAGCGTGTTGCAAGTCATCAGTTTTATGCAATTGTGGGAGCTGGCTTTGTGGGAGGTGAGTCCACAAGGGAGCTCACCTTGTGGGAGGTGAGTCCAAAATCTGCAGGGCAGGTTGTCAGGAATGTTGGAACTCTCAACTTGGAGCTGCTGTCCACAGGTGGAATATTTCTTCAGGGGAGCTTCAATTCTGCTCTTAAAGCCTTTCAACTGATTGAATTAGACTCACTCAGATTAGCTAGAATAATCTCCATTACTTAAAGTAAAGTGATTACAGACTAATCACATCTACAAAATACCTTCACAGCAACACAGCAACACCTAGTGTTTGACTGAGTAACCGGGGACTACATCCTTCCCAAATTGACACATACACCTGACCATCACCATCACCAACCCCAATCTCTGCTGCCCTCTCCACCCAGCCTCTTGGGGGGTCTCAGGCCTCCTCAAACCATCAGTAGCTGCGGGGCACTAGGCAAGTTACTTAACCTCCACATGCCTGACTCAAATGGGGATAATAATAGCATCGGCCTCGTGTGGTTGTTATGAGGATCAACCGGACAAGAACCTGTAACAAGGACTTAGAACAGTGGCGGACACAGGAGGTTGGGTAAATATTCTCTCTCATCCTGCGCCGGCCCCCTGTCGGAGGCAGGAACTCCGGGGTCTTCTGGCCTCACTGAGATGCCTGCTCTCAGACCTCCAACCTTAAGAGAGGGTTGTCCTGAGCGCGTCACCAGACCGCCAGGAAAGTTGACAGCGAAGCACGTGGGCCGCCCCCCGCTCCCCCTCCCCAGCATAGCGCCCTGGCCATGCGCACGCGCGCCCCCCCGAGGAAGTGGGGGGAATAACACAGGGGAAATAATCGTTTGGGACGCTGGCAGCTTTGCGGGGGGACGGAGAGCAACACGCGGGAGAAGTGTTCTTCTCCCCTCACTTCAGAAGACACCCGGGAAGCTGCTCGCGGGGGCTACCACAGCGCTCTAGACTGGGGTGGAAACACACCGCGTCCGCACCCAGGCGCGAAGGCGCCGCCAGCCGCGCGCCTCCAGGGGGCGCCACTGAGCTTCGCTGCGCCCCGAGCGGGCGGGACTCCGGCGCGCTCTTGGAAAACACGGCACTTCCTGTAGCCAGCTGGGTGGGGACGTCGAAAGTCTGTGATTCAGGGTGTGACTGTGGCTGTGACTTCATCTACCCTGCCAGCCTGGAGGACGCCAGTCACGTGGCCCTGTCTGGTTTCCCGGGAGGCGGGGGGGGGGAGGCTGTGCATTCCTTGGAGCCGGGCTTGTGGTTACCCCTGCCCCCCTTTAGTCCCTGAATAAGCACGTCTTTAGATTTGATGATGCCAGTCTCCCTCTTCCCTGACCGAGCCGAGGGAGCTTTATTTAGCCTCTGCAGACCCCTCTCCTGGGAAAGCCGTCCTTGTGAGTCTGTAGGGTCCGACCCTGCTGTTCCATTACCTGCGCATCACCCGGCCTGGCCTTCTGCTCATGAGGCGTCATTTATGGCGCCCTGACTGACACTGGCCACAGCAGGCTGGAGGGAAAGGAGAGGATCAGGATAAAAAGTAGCACCTCGTGGGGCTTTGTTAAAAATTCTTCTTTTACTAACCCCCCAGCCAGGGCTTCTGGGCGAGGCTGGTGCCCTCGGAGTGCAGAGTCCTGCCTGGGAGGTCAAGAGGCAGCCCTTGTCCCCTGGCCACTCAGGCCCCTCAATGAGTTCATCAGTACCTCATGCAAATCGGGCCCCTGAGGCCCCCTCCATGCTTGAAAAGAGGCAAGCTGGGGTCAGGGAAGGAGCTTGAGTTTTGGAAACAAGCAGGCCTGAGGCCAGGGCTGGACTCTTGTTTCTGCTAATACCATCTTGACCCTGGTTACATTCTTAAAGTCTATGAGCCTCAGTTCTCTCATCTGTAAGGTGGGCATCATAATACCCACCTCCTAGGATTAAAGAAGATGTATGTGAAGTGCTTAGCACGGAGCCTGGCATGTAGCAGACAGCCAATAAATAATTGTCAAATAAATGAATAATTTTATAAATTATTATAAATTTTATAAATGTTATTTATTTAACTTACATATTTATACAGAAATTAAGTACTCAATCAATGAAAATTGTAGATAGATAGAATCTCAAGGTCATAGACCTATAGAACTGGAAACACCTTAGAGCTTATGGCCCAACCCTTTCATAGGAGAGGTTTAGGGTTTTCCCAGGTCCATTAAGCATGGCAGAGTGGTTAAGAATGTGGACACAGGGTGCCTGGATGGCTCAGTTGGTTGAGCGACTGCCTTCGGCTCAGGTCATGATCCTGGAGTCCCGGGATCAAGTCCTGAATCGGGCTCCCTGCTCGGAGGGGATTCTGCTTCTCCCTCTGACCCTCCCCCCTGTCATGTGCTCTCTCTTTCTCTCTCAAATAAATAAATAAAATCTTAAAAAAAAAAAAAAGAATGTGGACTACAGGGCCAAGTCACTTGGTCCAACTCTTGCCCTGACACTAACTAGGTGTGTGATTTTGGGCAACTTACTTAATCTCCGTGCTTCAGTTTCCTCATCTGTAAAATGGGGATAATGGTGTCACTTTATAGGTTGCTGGAAAGATTAATGGGAAAAAACCTGAAAAATATTTAGCTCAGTGTATAGTAGCTCAGCAAATGCCTGATACAGCTATTGTATCAGGTACCATCAAGGAAAGTGTCAGCCACAGATCATCTCGTCCAGAGATTAGTGGTGTCCAAAGTTTTTTTGTTTTTTTTCCAAATAAAAACTTATGTAGATGTCACATCATACATTCATTCATTCATTCATTTGTTCAACAAATAAATATTGAATGTCCCCTCTGGGCCAGGCTTTATTCTAGATGTTGGAGATACAGACCTCAAGCATCTCTGCTCTCAGAAAGCATACATGCTACCAAAGGGAAGCATAAAATACACAAACAAGCAAACAAAAATAAATCCGTAACACACCAAGTGGTGATAAGGCTAAGCAGAAGAGTAAGGCAGGGTACTTCTACAGTTTGGTGACTTGATTCCCACTAAGGGGCCAGTAGTTTTACTCAACATTGCCTTTGCATCGTTCCATATGTCAATAAGGTTTTTATTTATTTATTTATTAAAAGATTTTATTTATTTATTTGACAGAGAGAGATAGAGAAGGAACACAAGCAGGGGGAGAGGGAGAGGGAGAAGCAGGCTTCCCGCCGAGCAGGGAGCCCGATGCGGGGCTCCATCCCAGGACCCCAGGATCACGACCCGAGCAGAAGGCAGACGCTTAACAACTGAGCCACCCAGGCGCCCCTGTCAATAAGGTTTTTTTTTTATTTTTTTAAAGATTTTATTTATTTATTTGAGACAGAGAAAATGAGAGACACCCAGGCGCCCGTCAGTAAGGTTTTTAAAAAGCAGATAATGTGGGGCGCCTGGATGGCTCAGTCGGTTAAGCGACTGCCTTCGGCTCAGGTCATGATCCTGGAGTCCCGGGATCGAGTCCCGCATCGGGCTCCCTGCTCGGCAGGGAGTCTGCTTCTCCCTCTGACCCTCCTCCCTCTCATGCTCTCTGTCTCAAATAAATAAATAAAATCTTTAAAAAAATAAAATAAAATAAAAAGCAAATAATGTGTTAGGCAATAAGGCCCCCTCTCCCTCCAGTCTCAACCCACAGTACTTTGTACAAACTTCATTTATATAGAACTTAATATGCTGTAGAGTTTCACAGGGCCTTCTCAACAACTCAGAAATCCCCAAATGGCAAACTGAACTTTGGTTTGTGAAATCATTTGGTTTTAAAACCTGCCTTGGATGGATGTGAGGCTATTTATAGCCTTTTTTAAAAAACTGTATTTAATGCAAATATCCATACATGTCACTTGCAGTAATGTAAATGTGTTGAATTCCCAAGTGTTGCTACAGGCCCACGGGGGTGCTATGAGAATAATGGTATTATTTTCTTTCCAAAATCTGATACATTCTGAAATCTAAAACCCATTGATGCCCAAGGATTTGGAGTGAGGGACCCTGGGCTTGTATTTTGTTCTCCTGAGTACATCCATCTCCTCTGCTTAATTGATATCTGTGGTGAGGGATATCATGTCCTAAACACATCTCTGTTCCCAGATTCCTGCAGAGCGCCTGGTGTGTAGTCACATGCAGCAAACTCTGTGGGATAAGTCGATTTTCTGAATTTTCCATAACTCTGTGGAGAACTCCCATACCACATCTTAAGGAGCAGATTGGATCTCAGAATTTTAGGGTAATGTTCAGGTTACAGTGACAGATTGGATGTATGCATCTAATTTTGCTCTTTCCCGAAACCCCACTAGAACTTCTGGAAGAGGGATTGAAAAAAAAAAAAAAAGCCCCACAATGTCGAGAAAACAGGACGGGAAACCACAGCCACAAGAGGAGATGCAGAGTGGTAAATAATTTGGCAGGCCTGGGAAAGCCGAGAAAAGCAGCCATGGGAAGGGCTGAGCACAAACCTGATTTGCACAGCAGACTCAGCCCAAGACAAAGAAACTGGCGGCACAAGGTCTCTCTGTGAGTGAAGGTGGGGTGGGGGGGGGTCAGGGGCAAGTGCTAAAGTAAGAAGAACGGGGAGTGCTCTCTAGGAAGCAATTAGGTCCTAGATTCCCTCCCCCACCCTCCCAATCCCCCACATTCCCCTGTAACTGATCCTCCTCCACAACGGAAGAAGTCTGGAAGATTTTTCTCAGAAGAGGGTGGAACAGAGCTTCTCTGGCCTGGGGGGCTATGGGTATGGCACAGAAAATGGGGCGAAGAAGCCATGTGTGTGTCAACGCTGAATGTGGAAACACCACACCCTCCGTGCTCCACCCCTCCCCCGTCAGTTGGTTCCTAGAACTCTGGCCGCCAAACCCTAACCCTCCAGGGAGGGGGTTTGGAAGATGTCTGGCTTAAAGGAAAGACTTAAAAACACTGACATACTGGATTTCCCAACAAATAGCCCCACAGATTACTCTGCTATGAAGCTCCAAGTGGACAGTCCCTCATGTGCTTAAAGCTTCCAATTAGCATTTTTGTATTTCATTGACAGTAGGGCTAAGGAATACTTCATGTCGAGGACAACCTTGAACGTTGAAGAGAGACACCAAAACAAACAGGATAAAAGCAACCTGGAACAAACAGGCACAGGGAGGTTTTTTTGTTTGTTTGTTTTGTTTTTAAGCATGCTGTCATCAGAGAGATGAGAAGAGATTATTGCATCCCCGAACTGAAACAGAAGCAGGAGACTTTAGAAAACATTCAAAGGTTTGGGAAGAGCTTTAGAAATTAAAGATAAGTGGGTTGAGATAAAAATAGTAAAAGAGATGGAAGATCGAGTGGGAGAAACACCGGAGAAATTAGAGCAAGAAGACACAGAGAGGGAAGCCAGAAACAAAGCCAAATGAGCAGAAGTCCAGACCAGGAGATCCAGCAGCAGAATAGCAGGGGCTCCAGAAGAAGAGGACGGAGAAAGTAGAGAGGAGGGAATCACATGGGAAAAACTCAACAAATTCTGCAGAATGCAAGTTTCCAAACCGAAAGGGCCCAGTGCCTCCATGATGGATGAACACAGACCCAAATATAGGCAGATGGCTGAAATTCCAGAATACTGAGGAGGACAAGATTTGACATCTTCCAGAGAGAGAAAAAAACCAGAACGGCTCCAGACTTCTCACAACAACCCCCAAGGGCTCGAAGATGACCCGGTGCCTTCAAAAGTGTGAATGAAAATCGTCTTTAATCTAGAATTCTGTTCTCAGTGAAGGTATAAACCAATTATGAGGGTTTGATAAGAACATGTTCAGATATCCAAAATCCCCAGATACTTTCCCGTGCTGCCTTTCTCAGCAAGCTACTAGAGGATAAGCCCCACCAAATCAGAGAATGTAAGCCTCTAAGTAGGGAGACGTGGGTTTAGTAAACTGAAGACCTATTACCGGAGAGTGTGACAGTCATGCCCCAGACTCAGAGGGCAACAAGTTCGACCCATCCAGAGGGAGTCCTGGGCCTTGGTATATAGACATGTGTTTGGGACATTATCACCAGGATCCTAGGTCGAAGAAGAGAATGCCCGGAAAAGCAGAACCCCAAGGTTTTTCTAGATTAGAGTTGCCTTATCCAGATGCTCGTGGAGTTTCTGCTCTTCCAACGGTGCCCTGAAATTGTTTCAACTCCATGTGAGTGTTCAGCTTTGACCCATTCCCAAGGCCTGGAGAGAGGTCACAGAGCTGAGAAGCAAGGCAAAACCAAAACCAATACAGAGTTGCCCTCTCCCTGTGAAGGTATTTCTGCCATGGCTAACCCTACAGCCCTTTCAGATGCTCTGATAATACCCACTGACTGCCCTTGGAAGCAGCCCTTGTGAATAGCTGGATCCATGTGGTCATCCCGCCCGGCGTCCAGGTCATTGTCTCCTGGGAGATTTCCTCTGTGAGTAGTGATACTGCCTTTTCCTTACAGTGGCTTGAGCTTTCGTCTCACTTTTCCAAAAGTAAACAATATATTGTTTACGGATACACACACAGCCACGTGCAGATGGCAGAATTACCGAGAAGTGGGAGGGAATACTTAAGATTCAGATCAGGGCTTACTCTGTGAGGAGAGTGGTGCTATCTGGGAGGGGCTCAAGGTGGAATTTTTAAGCTACCAGAAAGAATCTTATTTCTTAACCCATTTCTTTAAATGGTACACATGTAGCCATAGAATCTTAGGAAGTTATGATTCAATTTGCAATACAATTTTTAAATTTAGGATAAAGGAGGGGATTTTATTTTATTTATTTATTTTTTTTTTTTTTTAAGATTTATTTATTTATTTGAGAGAGCGAGAATGAGAGAGAGTACATGAGAGGGGGGAGGGTCAGAGGGAGAAGCAGGCTCCTCGCTGAGCAGGGAGCCCGATGCGGGACTCGACCCCGGGACTCCAGGATCATGACCTGAGCCGAAGGCAGTTGCTTAACCAACTGAGCCACTCAGGCGCCCAAAGGAGGGGATTTTAAAGACAACTCAGGGAAATCGGATATTTGGTTTGTAGGTTTATTTCTTAATTGTATGACCTTATTTGATACTGTAAGCTGCCCCTCCTCTTCCCATCACCCCTTCCCTGGCTCCATCACCTGCCCCTCATCCTCAGACTCTTCCAATCCTCTTACCCTGCTTTACTTTTCTTTTTTCTCATGGTACTTAGTAGCTTCTTACATCCTCTAGAATAGTGGATCTCAACATTTTTGGCCCAATGTCCATTTTATGCTTTTAAATATTATTGAAGACTTCAAAAAACTCTTGTTATATGGGTTGTATCTATTGATATTGTCCATGTCTGAAATTAAAACTGAGAAAATGTCAAAACACAAGACTCACAAACACATATTCTGTAAGCTATCAGACATCAGGTAGCCTCTGGAAAACTCCATGTACCGTCATGAGAGAATGGGAGTGAAAAAAGGTTGTTAAGTCACATTTGGTATTGTTATGAAAATCATTTTGACCTGGGGGGCCCCTGGAAAGGGCCTGAGGAGCCTCCAGGAGTGCTGGGGACTCTACTTTGAGAACCACTGTTTAGAACGATGCCCAGCACGTAGCAGGCACTACTCAACAAATTCGTGCTCCGTGCCTGCTCCACAGAGAGCCCTCTGCTAGGTGCTCTTGGTGATGCACAAGTAGGAAAGACCCAGCCCCTCCCCTCGAAGCACATCTCCAGGAACCCAGAAGGACTTCCGGTAGTAGAATATTTGTGCTCAACTTAATTCTGTTTCTCCAGAAACCCTTTCAGGGCCATAGTCCTGGTGTTAGTCCAAGAGTGTGCAGCCAGCCCACACTGTTAACCAGTCTGGAGGGCTTTCTGACACATGTGGGTGTTTCTCCCAAAGGCTGCTCCCTGCCTTAGCAATGATGAGAGACGGGGACATATGGCCTCTTCTAAGCAAAGCCAAAGCAAGCAGTGCAGGGCGGAGACATGACTGGGTGGGGGGGGCTGTCACATGTCCTTGGGTGGGTCTCTTTCAAATCAGTTTCTTCCTCGGCTCATTGGGGTTATGCAACTAGAGGTTAGTCCCTAGGAGATGGCTAAGGGTGCTTCCAGTGTTAACCTTCTCTGGTTCTACTAATGTAAAAATCTAAGCATTTACTCATGAGTTGACTGATGAGTGTATGAACCCAGCTGAGCCTGCTTTGAAGACATTTGATCTCCTGCCCAGAAAACCCCGGGGCCACTGGAGGCGTCTGGGATTGTGGAACAATAAAGAAAACAAACTGGAATCCCACTGCACGACGTAGCGAAGAAAATGAAGTCTGTCCTACATTTCATCTGGAATCCAATTTTGGCTAAGCCAAGTGCTGACAGTTTAAGTCTTAGACTCCAATGAGAAGAGCTGATATGATTAATTCCCATAAAGTTTATTTCATTTATTCATTCATTCAACAGATATTACCGAGCAGTGATTCTTTGTCATTTGTTATGTGGGATACTGAGAATACCAGTGTGAATAAAATGCACTCAGGATGCATTTTATTGTAAATGCACTTAAAATGCTCTTGAGAGCTCATTTAACTTTTCCAAATAATTAGTTGCCAACGTTTAAGTATCTGGAGATTTCACATAAAAAGCCAAATTTCTGACATCATGTGAAAATTAGTTTTCCATTGCTTCCCCAACTCTCCTCACTTGCTACAGTCCTACCTTCCCTGCCTGACTCTGTGGACATTTGAGTTTGCGCCTTAAAGTACAGCTGGAGGGGCAGACAGACATGTTAATAGGGAGCAATGTGTGAAACACTTCGCTGGAACTGCTGCGGAGTGCTAAGGGAGCGTGCTTAGCACATCCGCCCTATGTCCTGCACATTTCCCAAAGCTAGAGTAAGGAGGAGAGTGGGAGACAGGGATTCCAGCTCCCTGAGAGCCCCTCGTCTAGGAGGGAGGCAGACAGCTGATGCAGAATTATGCAGAATTGCAGTACTGGTCTTTTTTTTTTTTTTTTAAGATTATTTATTTATTTGAGAAAAAGAGCATGAGCAGGGGGAGAGGCAGAGGGAGAAGCAGACTCCCCACCGAGCGGGGAGCCCGACGAGGGGCTCCATCCCAGGACCCCAGGATTATGACCTGAGCCGAAGGCAGACGCTTAACCCACTGAGCCACCGAGGCGCCCCCATCATGGGGTCTTGAAGGAGCAGTTCATTTCACCAAAGTTGGAAGTGGAGCAGATTCCAGATTCCAAGATGTGTTGAGAGAGAATTGGCTAAAATAGGTGGGGAGTAAGGAGAAGCTGTGAGATCAGTCCCCACTCTGGATTGACTCTTCGAAGGGAACTCTAACAGATGTAAACCACCCGAGGCGAGTGTTGTTATTAACACCCTCCTAGTTTTATCTCCTCAAGCCGGTATTCCCTTGAAGGCCTTCCCATATGCTGCTCTCTCTGTGTGGAATATGTTCCCTCCATCTCTTTCCAAGGCTGGCACCTTCTTGCTATTCAGCTCTTAGCTTAAAAGTGACCCTCTCAGAGAAGGCTTCTTCTCTGTTCTCCTAATGATAAATAGCCACCCATTCCCCCTCAATCCCGTCATCCTCCTCTGATTTTCTGATTCTACCACTATCCAACATTTGTAGTGTGTATTTTCTGTCTCTCCCCACTGGAAAATAAGCTCTATGGGAGCAGGGACCTGGTCTGTCTTCTTCACAGTCATGTCTACCACTCTACAACAATCCTGCCACTTAGAAGCCGCTCAACATTTGTTGAATGTGGATGAACTGTGTATGAGACATGATGGTGGATACAGAGGGACAGTTGAGAAATCCTAAATGAGAGGCTGGGAAGAAAGAGAGGCACCAGCATGTCTGAGGAGGGGCTGGCTGACACCAGCCGAGATGGCCACAGCGTCAAGGTGGTTTGACGAGGAGCCAGAAGCCTCCCCACGAGGGCTGGGGGACCTGGCCAGACGTGTCGGTGCCTGCAGGAGACTCTCTGAGCCCCAGTTGGCTCATGCACAAAATGGGGATGATAATATGATACCATCCTTACATGGTTATTTTGAGAATAAATAAGAGAGGTTCAGTATAGGAGAGTGCTTGGTATACAAATGTTAATTATTTTATTTATTTATTTTTTACAGTCCGGGAGTTGGTTGGTATGTATGTATGTATTAAGCCATGAATTCATAGCGAATGGGTCTCAGCAGCAGCTCAGGCTCCTTTCTCACAAAGCATGTTTCCCTGGGTAGGCAAGCCGGCCCTTGAATGGAGCCCAGGTACCTTTCTCTTTGGCTTCCTTCTTTTTTCTGATAATTTTCCTTCCCATGTTTCAGGGAGCTCTCTCAGCTCTTAGAGCACTTAAGATGCTCAATATATACATCCATTCTCTTGGCAGAATTCTTGCCCTTAGTATTTTACTACAATGCCAACAGCATGCGGGGCAACATGGCAGACCCTTTGCGTTTTGCCACGGTAACATGGTTGGGTCATGCCTTTTGAACAGCGTCCATTCCCTTGATGTCTGCAAATCACCTTTCCTGTTGCTTCACAAGTATGTGTTGAAGGAACAATTCCACGTCTTCTCAAAGGCCCAGAGAACACATAGCGGTACCTCACCTCTTTCCCTTTACATATCATTTTGGTGCATTCCTGGGAGATGGCCGTTCCAGACGAAAGGAAGATGTCCATTATGGCTCAAGATTAATTTTGCATCCACACTGTGTTTTGTGCTGTGAGTCTAAGTAGGCAGAAGTACTGCTGGAGAATCATGAGAGATTAGGAAATGGGTTTTTCATCGGAGAAACGTCTGTCCCTGTTTTAGTTGGGTTTTTCCAAACCAGACCCTGACCCAGGGATGTGAGTGCAGTGGTTTTTTGGATCGTGATCCCAGCAAGCACAGTGAGGCAGGGGGGAAGGAAGACACGGAAGGAAGAAAGAGAGGAAAAGGTACATTTATGAGCAAGTTAACTTTGTGGGCAACTGGGGCTCACTCCCATTGTGGATCCTTTGAGAGATTGTGTAGAAATACCTCAAAATTGTCCTACGAAGAGGTGAGGAAGATGGGAACTTTAAAACCAACTTCTGTCCCTCCTTGGTTAAGGGGTGTCCCTGGGGGTGCTCCTGGGGCCCCTCCTGGGGTTGCTCCTGGAAATCCTGGCTCCATGAGGCAGGCATGTTCCTGCAGCCAAAGAAAGCCCTTTTGGAAGGTGTTCCAGTTAGGGAGCAAGTGACGTGTGTGGAATGTATGGGAACTGTCTGCAGGACCCACAGGTGACTTTCATGGCCAAGGGGATGTGTGTATGGCAGCAACAGCATCTGCAACTTTTCCTTTGGCCTTTGGGTGCAGACTGGGAAAAACGAATCCCACGTCTTCATTTTCTCCTAGGGAGAAGGAGTGTAGTAATTATATTCTCATTAAAAAATATTTATTGCTTCTCCCTTCAGGAGGATTAAACATCCCCACGCTATTAGAGGGCAGGCTTGGCCACGTAACTTGCTTTGGCTGATGGAGTAAGAGGAGAATACAGGTGTGCCTCCTCCTTCACGTGGCCCACAGCCCTTCCTCTCTTCCCTCTGCCACAGAACAGTAATGACCAAGACACAGACCAGCCTATCATCTTGGGTCTCAGAGCAAAGACAACATACATCCAGCCCACAATGGATATGGGAACAAGAAATCTTTGTGGTTGTGAGCCACTGAGAATTGAGAGGTATCACCTCCTGCCACATATCTTAACTAATAGAAAGAGTGATTTATCCGATTGGGGATTTGGGAAGAAAAACTGGACGTAGGCTTGGCTCAGCTCCTTCCTTACTCTTTCTTCAGATCTGCTTGACCCGGAGAGTGGGGGTTTTTGGTTGCCTCTCTGCCATGCAGCCAGGGGCCTGTCCCTGCGGGGGCAGCTGCTGGTTTTCCGGCTGCACCAATGGCTTGGTGGTTGAGTGTGGCTCATTCAGAAGTAGAGATTCACGCACATCCTTTTGGCTGGACACTCATGTGTATCAGTAATAAATCAAACATTTTTATTTCCTCGGTCTCTTGTGTCTGTCTCTAAATTGGTTCCTGACTTGACAGAGAAGAGAGGTGCTATTTAGCGAGCCCCTGCAAGCCCCCAAAGTCTTTTTGCATGATTCCAAGAATAAAATGGCTTTTTCTTGGGGTGCCTGGGTGGTTCAGTTGGTTGAGCGTCTGACTCTTGGTTTCGGCTCAGGTCATGATCTCAGGGTCGTGAGATTAAGCCTTGGCATTGGTCTCTGGGCTGGGCATGGAACCTGCTTAAGAGTCTCTCTCTCTGCCCCCCTTTCTTTGTCCCCCCCCCAAAAGCTTTTTCCAACTTACTGGCTTTTGCCTGCTTCACACTGTGGCATTTTCCATGCTCAGCTTCATTTTATATGTTAACATCATAACAAACAGCAATGGTAACTTTACTTGTGTGTTTACTTTGTGAGCGTGCAGAGGGCAACATCACAGGGGTTCTGGCTGATAAGCACTGTGTTAAGTCACGAAAGTGGGAACTGGGAGAGGTACACGCCTATTTCTACCTTGCCTTTCACTATTTTTTCTTTTTCTTCTCTTTTCTTCATCTCTACCTCCTTTGTTCTTCCTCATGAAACCTAAGAGAGCCAACGTTCTGGGCTTAACCAGAGTTGATAGGTTAATGGATATTTTATTCATTCAATCATTCCTTACAAAGCATCTGAGTATGGCAGCTATTATGACAGGCTGGTTGAAAGAAGGGATTCGAGATGTTCCTTTCCTGTCACTCTCCTTCGACATCAGGCTTTGAATATTGTCCAAATATAATACTTAGTATTTTCTTTGAATTGGTGTCATTTTATGCACCTTCGGTTTCATAGGCTTTAATCAGAATGGTTACGCTTCTGATTCCCAATCTCTGATCTTTTATATGTTGATTATGAGATAGAGCACTATTTAGGTATTTTCTCAGAGTAGGTAGTATAACCTGCTAGAAAATACACACACGCGACCTAAACCTCAGTGGCTTAACACAATTCAGTTTCATTTCTTGTCTGTTGCTGGTGGGGCAGCCTCTTATGTAAGCAGCTCTCCTCCAGTCGACGATTCAGGCCCCCAGGCTCCTTCTCTCTTGGGGCGTCACTGTCTTTAGCTGGTGACCTCTGCAGCTGCTGCCGAGGAGGAAAGAGGACCAGAGGGTTGGCAGGGATGCTTTCAGGGGCCAGGCCTGTAAGTGGACTCTATCACTCTAACCCATATGTTGTCACACGTCCCCATCCCAACGGCAGAGGAGGCTGTCCCCCTGTGCCGACAGGACGAGGAACCAGTGCACAGATGGTCTTTGCCTCCTCAACATTAGCTCACGTTCTCTCTTCCCCCTCCTGCAGGTACCTTCCACTCTTCCCACCTTCCTGTCCTTTCAGGAGTAAAGCTGTTCCCGGGAACTGTAAAGAGAAAGGAGAGTCAGGACCGAGCTTTTGAATTTCAAAATAGACTTTTGAAACACATGGCTTGAGAGAAAACCCTCTGTGTTTCGAAAGTCTGGTCTTTGAACTCCCATAGTCTAACCCCTCTGTGACTCTGGTCATGCAATCGATGCCCCACGCAACGTAGAGATTTTTTTCCCAGAATCAGAATCAGCCGGGACCAGTCTGGCCTCCCGTCCCAGGAGGCCAAATGTGGCAAGGGCTGAGGAGAGAGATAGGCGAGCTGCCGAGGGGAACAGAGCTGGGCCTCTGGGGGGTTCCCGGTCTCCTGTTTCCTCCTCCTCCTCGAAGGAGCCCCAGGGAGGAGACAGGGAGTCACAGAGCTCCATGTGGGTGGGACATCTGTAGGGAGAGGAGCTCTGTGCCTCCTATCCCCATCAGAGGCCCTGGAGGGGACACATTTGCAGCAAGGATATGAAGAGTAGAGGTGCCTTCTCGGTGCGTCTACAGGGTGGGGACCTGAGACAGCCTCTCAGAGATTCCCAAGGCCCCAGAGTGGTGTGGGAGCAGTTAGAGTTTTCTGTGACCTTGGCAGAGGGGCAAAGCCTAACAAAGAGCCTTTTGGGTTTCATGCAACAGAGGGCCGGGAGCTTATGCCCAGGTGGAATACAGGATCATGACAGTTAAGTTCTGTTTCAGAGAACAAGAAGCTAAACTTTTTTTTGTTCCCTCTTCCTTAGAAGATCTGTACCCACCCAAACTAAAACACCCTAAAACGTCCACAAAGACACGGGGAGGCATGGGAAGGGCAGTGGACTTGGAGTAGGGGGGACCTTTGGCAGCAACCGTCCTGTATGACCTTGAGTCTGTCCTTGCCCCTCTCTGGATCTCAGTTTTCTCATCTGTAAAATGAGATGTAATACTACCTGCTTCACGGATGTGTTGTGAAGATTAAATGTAAAAAAAAAAAAAAGGCGCCCCTAGTTCAGGGCCCAGCATGTGTCAGGGGCTCTGTGGATATCCGAACCTTCCCTGTCTTTCCCTTCCGAGGTCATTTCCAATCTCAAAACTCCATACATCTCCACGGGAAAGATGGATACACGAGGTTATGTATGTACCAGGACCTGGAAAATAAAATAAAATGCCTTCCTCCACTCTGTAAGGAAGCAATAAAAACCTGGGACAAGGCACAAAACAGACAATGAAAGCCCGACTTGAGAGCGGGGTGGGGGTAGGGGCAGGGTGAGGCGCGGGGACTGCACTAAATGAAGAACAACAACTCAATACCCTGCTATCATCCTTCATCAGACTACCGAAATAGAAACCAGACAAACACATTATGTGAAGGGCAAAAGGGTTGGCAAGGTTCTGGCCTATAGGAAAAACCCAGGTTCAATAATGCCACGAGCGGAGGGAGGTGGGGAAGTGAGGTCAAAGTCAATAGCGGGGTTTGTGTTGGAAAGGCTGGTTTTATAGTCCTAATGAGGCTTAAACATCACACGTCCCTCTTTGGCAGAACTCAGTTTCTCATTAGGCTCTGTATCTGCTCCTGGATGGGCCAGCCACATGGCATGAGCTGCTTTCACTTCCTCTGGCCGATGAATTATCAAGGGTATTCTCCGCCTTTCTTTTTTGGGAAAAGAAAGCTTTGGAGTAGAAAATGCTCTCTTCTATTTATATCCACCCTTCTCTCTCTGATTAGAGAGATGATAAATTTTGGGAAAGATCTCAGTCCCCAAACTTGTCTTTATTTAGAAGAGTGCATGGTTAAGACAGCACTTCTAAGATCATCTGCTCTGCTCTGGGTCTCTTTATCTGTTCTTCCAGGGGGAATGTGAGAGCGAGGGCTGGGTTTTTGAATATTTTCAGGATTGTTGGAATAACCACATATTTGTGCCAAGCTCTGTGCTCAGTGCTATGGACACAGAAATCAAGGAAGGGATTAAGGTTCATATTCTCAAAGACTTTACAAATACAAAGATTTATGCCCCCAGCTTGTCTGATGGCTTTGGTAACCAGAGTACTGGGTTAACAATAACCGGCATTTGATTAGATCCTTCGTAAGATGTATTACAGCAGTCCTCCCTTATCCACCCGAGATAGTTTCCATGACCCCCTAGTGGATGCCTGAACCTGTGGATAGTACTGAACCCTCTATATACTATGTTGTTGTTGTTTTTTTTCTATTCGTACACATCTACAACAAAGTTTAATTCATAAATTAGGCACAGTAAGAGATTAACAACAACAATAACAAAATAGAACAATTATAACAATAACTCTAATACAAGTTATAGGAACGAGTCTCTCTCTCTCTCTCTCAAAATATCTTGTCCTGTACTCACCCTTCTTCTTGTGGTGATGGGAAATAATAAAACTGCCACTATGATGAGATGAAGTGTGGTGAAGGATGAATGATGCAGGCGTTGTGATGTAGCATCAGGCTACTATGACTTTCTGACAACTTCTCAGAAAGGGGATCATCTGCTTCCAGGCCATGTGTTCCTGAACTGGTGGAAAGCAAAACCATGGATAAGGGGGGACTATTGCATTTCCTATGGCCCCACAATAGCCCTGTGGCCAGGTGCTTAGGTACCCACTTAGCTCTTCCAGTCTCTGTTTGAGGACCACAGCCGGGACTGACTCCAGTCCCAGTGATCTGACCCAAACTTCAGTGCTATTATCTCCCAGCAGAATATTTCTCTTGGTGAACAGTACTGAATCCCTCCTAAGCCCTTGCAGGCACAAAAGAATTTGCTCACTTTTGATCAGAACCCATATCCTGGGAAACTCCTCCTCACTTTTAAAGAACCCACATGAAACATAACATTTTCCCCCTACCTCCCCCTAGGCAGGAGGAGTTCCATCTTCCTCTATGCTCCTAGAGCTGCTGGTACATATAATAATCATATTAATAAGGATAATAGGAGTAATAATAGTAGTAAAAAGGTCTAAGTTACCATTTGCTGAGTGCATCTATGAGCCAGGTGTCATGTTAAGTGCTTTGCATGCATTATTTAATGCTCAGAAGAACCCTAGGGGGAGACACTATTATTATCCTCAGTTTATAGATTATATGAATTAGGCGTTAAGTTTGGCTGCAGGTAGAAAACTGTTCACAGTGGCTTAACCAAACAGGAACTTATTTTGCTCAAATAACGATAAATTAGAGGTAGATGGGCTAAGGCTGCTATGGTGGCTCCATAATACCATTCTTAGCATGTGGCTTTTGTCACTGTGGAGACAAGTCATCTGCTGTTTTCCAATCTGTGTTCCAGGCAGGAGGAAGGGTAAACAACCAAGGATGAAGGGCAAAGAGCCTCTTCTTCCTGGGGTTTTGTCTTATTAGCTGGGAAAGGAGGCCATCCCTTACCTACATCTTGCTGGCCAGAACTGTGTTATGTGGCCCTCCCTGAGCTACCAGGGAGCCCGAGAATTCTACATTTCTTTTTTTCTTTTTAAAGCTGGGCAGGTTTCTGCTCTGAACAAAGCTGGAGTTCTGCTAGTAAGGAGGAATTGGAGGATGGATATTGGATTATGATCTACCCATGCTTGTCACACAAGTGAAGAAAGTCGGCATCAGAGATGCTCAGGGTCTTGTCCAAGGTCAGATATGTGGCCAAGGCAGATTCCAACCCAGAGACCATGTCCTTAACTGCTGTGAGAGATGACCTCCTTAGCACGATGTGTTACAATTGTCTTTTTATTTGTTCATCCCTTTTTCCCTAGCCTGTGAGCTCCTTGATACCAGGAATCAGTTCTACTCACCTTGGTATATCCCAGACTCTTGCCCATAGTTTGTTAGTGGATAAATGAAAAGTGTTAGGACTTCAGTAATTTCTGCAGCTAAAAATTCTTTCTAGGAAAATGTTCTTTAATTGTTCTCTTCCTCTGTGATGTTTTATAACCTTTTTCCAGACAGGTAGCTGTTGATGTGATATGCAAGAAAAAATATGGTCTCTGTGTCATCATGGGTGCCTCTGGCCTCTTCTACTAGTTTCAGGCTTCTAGTTTCTCTCTCCCTAAATGCTTCATGCTTATTTACAGGGCAGGGTCCAATTTCTCTTTGTTCTGCTTGGTCATTCAAACATTCCTATAGTACATCACTCTATTTCTTAGGGACATGTGCGCTAACTGAATAACACTGATTTGAGTCACAAGCAGCCCTGATCCCAAATCTCATTTCTTGCTGGGTCATGGAGCAGGCCAGGAAGGATCTAGCTAGCATCATTTGGATTCTAGTATTTTGGCAAGGCAGGTAGGGACGGGAGGAGAATTTTTAAGATACCAGTTTGGAAGGTAAAATTTTCAGAAAGCCAACCACTGATGTCCCTAGGTTAAAAAAAAAATCGTTGTTCCATAGGTCACAAGGAAATATCCTGATTTTTCTTCAAAGCCATAACACTTGGTTGGACAGGTTCAAGCCCCATCGGCTGTGGGGGTGCTGCCAACAGGGACCCCTGACTTAGGTTAGGGTTGCCTAATTCAGCTCAAGAATAGGCTTGCAGGCATTTGGACTTCCATCTTAATGGAATCCTTAATACTGCCCAAGTAGCAGTATTAAGAGATGCTGGGCTTCTCTTTCCAGCCCCATGGGCCCCTAGCCAGTAGCTTACAATCACTAAACAAATTGGATGATAAATATTTACCACTTGTTAGGCAGTCGCTATATGTTAGGCGCTGTGCTAAGTGCATTGTTTTGTCTCATTTAATCCTTAGAACAACACTGCAACTGTTATTGTCATCTTACAAACAAGGAATATAAAGCTGAGTGAAAAATGATTTGCCCAACATAGTGGTTGCACCAAGGGGTGATTTGGGGAACTCTGTCTGCCTATCTTAATCTCTAGCAGCCGCACTGAAGCCATCTGATGTAAATTTAAAAACCCGTAGTAGTGGTACTGATAGTCTTTGATCTTGATAATGAACTTTTTTTCACTCTCATTTAAAATGTGAATAGAATGATCATGGTAATAGTAATAATAATAGTTAACATTCATTGAGTGCTCAGTGTCGGGGCAATTTGTTTGAAGTTCTTAATATGTGATAACTCCTTTAAGACTCACAATAATCCCTTCAGGGAGGTATTATTATAATTTTTTAAAAAGATTTTATTTATCAGAGAGACAGCACAAGCAGGGGGAGCGGCAGTCAGAGGGAGAAGCAGGCTCCCCGTTGAGCAGGGAGCCCAATGCGAGGCTCCATCCCAGGACCCTCGGATCATGACCTGAGCTGAAGGCAGACGCTTAACTGACTGAACCACCCAGGCGTCCCAGGGAAGTACTGTTGTTATCTTAATTTTTAGATGAAGAAAGTGAGGCATAGGAGGCTAGGCAGTTTTTACAAGGCAAACGTGACTTTTAAGTGGAAGAGCTAAAACTTGGCTATTTTTATTGATCTATAACACAGTTTAGATTAAAAAAAAATGTGCTTGCTATGAAAACTCAGCTTCAAGGCAGTATCTTCAGTCTTCCCTTCCAAGCAGTGTGCAGGCCCTAAATCCCTTCTGTACAGAAATTCTTAAGTCATCACTGGCTCAACATCACATGGGTAGTAGGTGGTAAAGCTTGGATTCAAATTTGTGTTGGTCTGACTCCAAAGCGAGGGATCTTTACCACTGTACTATTCTAGCACTAGCCAGGTAAAACTCAAGTTCAAAGGACAAATCATAGACCTATCTGGAAATGACCTTAGAAATCATCTAACCCAGGGTTTCTCAACCTCAGCATTATTGACATTTTGGGCTGGATAAGTGTTGTGGGGACTGTTCTGTTCTTAGCAGGATGTTGAACAACGTTCCTGGCCTCTATCCACTAGATACCAGATTTATCCCCCCCCCCTTACCCCCCAGTTGTAACAAACAAATATGTTTCCAAATGTTGACAAATGTCCTGGGAGAGAGGGGAAGGGGCAAAATCGCCCTGGTTGCCAACCACTGATCTAAACCATCTCCTCATTTTACCAATGATGGAGCAGGGGTCCAAAGAAATGAAGTAATTTGGTTAAGGTAGGTAGCAGAATCCAGGTCATTCACGCAGCATCACCGTGTCCCTATAATGTACAGAGCGTATGTGGAACTCAGAGGAGTAGATAAGGTCTTGCTCCATACAGTCTGGTAGGAGAGAAAAGCTACTGCACATATATCTCCAGTTGCACGACGTTGAGAAGCAAGAAAGTGCTGCACCGGCACTGAATACGATCTAGTGTCCTGAGCTCTGGATCTGCCACGTTTTAGCTGCAGTACTTAATTAACTAAGCTTCAGGTTCTTCATCAATGAAACGGAGGTCATGGTATTTACTCTGCCTATACCAACAGCTTCAAAAGGGGTCTGTGAACGCCTTGTGCGAACTGTAAAGCTCTTACAAACGTCAGGTGTTATTAAGATGATCAGGAATGCGCTAATAATTATGATTAAAGTCTTTCAGAACTGGGGAGAGCCGTGTAATGGTGGCTTCATTCCCGGACCTTCCAAGTCGAGGTCCCCTTCCTTCTGCGGGAAGGGGAGCAGGCAAAGAGCTCTCTTCCACAGAGCTCCTCTTTCCTCGGCTGGAACCAGCGCTGCCACCTGGGCGAACTCGGGTCACAGCTTCGCAAAACTGGCCCTCCCCGGCCCTTGGACCTCTCAAGCCCCGCCCGCCCTGGGCTGTGGCCCCGCCCTTAAAGCGCAGACTCCGCCTCCTCCGCGCGGGCCGGCACTCCAGCAGCGCGGCGCCTCCAGGACAAGCCCTCGCCCGGGCCGGAGATTCCCGAACTCCCCCGATCTCTTCCCGGCCTCCCTCGGACGCCCGGAGCGGAGGAGGCGGAGATTGCCGAGGGGCGCTGGCCCCTCCCCCGCCGCCCCCGCCCCGCCACAGCCTCCCGCGCGGGCTGGAGTCCCAGATCCCGGTCCCTCCCTCCTCCTTTCTCTCCGCCCGCCTTCCCGGTGCTGCCACAGTGGCGGGTCGGAGGCTCCCGGCCAGTCAGCTCGTTCCGGCCCCGAGCCCCTCCTCCCCCCCAAACAAACAGCCCTCCCCACGCCTCGGGAGCCCGGACCGCCCCCTTCCTCCCTCGGCCCGGCGTGTGGCGAGGGACAGTGTGAAGGAGCGAGCGCGGGCCGGCGGGCGAGCTCCGTGAGTGCGAGAGGCGGGGCGCGCGGCGGGCCGGGCCGGGCCGGGGTCGCGTGTGCGCGTGGGGGCGCGAGCGAGTGCCCGTCGCGACCCGCCGGCCGCCGCGAGCGAGCCGCCGGCGAGCGACGAGCGGCCACCGCCAGCCGCCGAGGGGCGCCGGGCCCGCGCGCGCGCACGCACGCACGCACGCGGGGGCGGGGGCAGGCGCGCGCCCGCCTGTCGCGACAGTCGGGGCCGAGGCCCAGGGGGAGGTGGCCTGTCGCGGGTCGCCCGGCTCCCGGAGGCGAGGGGGGCGCGGGCGGATGGCGGAAGGCGCCCAGCCGCAGCAGCCGCCTCAGCTCGGGCCCGGCGCCGCTGCCCGGGGGATGAAGCGGGAGTCGGAGCTGGAGCTGCCGGTGCCCGGAGGGGGAGGAGACGGAGCCGAGCCCGGCCTGAGCAAGCGGCCGCGCACCGAGGAGGCGGTGGCCGACGGCGGCGGCGGGATGCAGGTGACCGCGCGGGACGGCGCCCCGTTACGGCGGGGGTGCGGCGCGGGGGCCGCGAGGGCGGCGGGGGCCGGGAGGAGGAGGGCCTCTGGGGGTCCTGGCTTGGAGGTGGGAGGGGGCCGGTCGGGGCCTGGTTGGGAAGGTGGGGCGGGCTTCCCCGGCTTGGAGGCGAAGGGTGCAGGAGGAGCCCGGTGTGCCCAAGAGGGTCCCGATTCCTGAGGGGGCGGGTGTCCCGACGCGTGAATAGGTTTTGGGGGGGGAATCGAACATGTTTGAGGTGGATTCCATTTCTTCAGACCCTTCCTTAGTTCCTTGGGGTGGAGTGGAAGCCGGCAGATCCTGGG